>NW_028273638.1:1168004-1477006 GCF_024610735.1 Ursus americanus
AGCTGCCCCACCCAGGTTATCCCCTCCTTGAGCAGACAGCGCTTCAGAACTGCTAAAAAAAAAAAACCACTAACGGGGTTGAAAGACATGCCATAGATGAACTAAGGCATAGAGATATGTAAAATAACATTCATTTTTAAGTTCAGAGTTGTTGTCTCAGGAATTGGGAGAGTTTCCCTGAAGAAGACTGAGGGGAGGGGAGGCCATGCTGAAAAGGGAGACATGGCTCTCCTGATTGGGAAACTGCAGCCCTCTTCCAGGGCAGGGCATCAACCTCGCATCACACGAGATCCATGGAAGTATTCCATCAGGGCCAGATGTTTGTCTCGAGAAGGCTACCCTGGCATCGGACTGCACAGGGCACCAGGGACGAGGGCCAGATGGAGGACGGACAATACCCCGGAGGCCATGGGGTAAGAGCAGAGGCACATGACCTTGAAGATGATGATGAAAAGCAGGAGGTGGCAGCATTGAGCCAGCCTGAAGTAACATCGGAGCAGTGCCCACAGCTACACTGACTGGGTGCCTTCTGTGCCAGGTGTGGCTGACTTCAGTGGGTTCCAGACTAGTCCTGACCACAACTCTAGGAAGTGTGCACCACCTCCGGCCTCCTCTCCCCTTGCAGCTGCTAGGATTCAGGGTCACAAACCCTGGTCAGCTTTCATGGAAACCAAGCAGTGGCTCCCCCGCACGCTGCACCTCTGGTGGTGGTCCAGTGCGACCCTCGTGCCTGGCCAGACACTGATGCCTACCTGTCTCCATACAAATCCACAGACAGGAGGGTGTCCCTGAATTCCACAGCACCTGATGAGACAGATCCACAGAACCCAACACCCAGTGGGTCACTCGGGACCTCACCTATGGTCATGGAGCTCACCATACCCCATTTCTGTCACTTCCCACAGAAAGCCTGGTTCTGATCCCCCACAATACCATACATCCTGGTTGCTGACCTGGGGTCATTCCATAAACCCACATGGCACCTTTCTTTTAGAGAAGGCTATGCCTACACCTCCTAGAAAATATTTCTAATGAAGTACAAGTCCATCAGGACTATGGTGTGAACAGTAGCACACAGCCTGCATGGTAGTAGTCAGTAATTCTAACAAGGGTTAACCCCAAACCCGTCTCACAAAACCATCCTCCATCCCCACTGAACTCATGGTCTGCCCTCAGAAAACCCTCCAGGAAACAAACATTTCATCTGAATGCTCTCTTCACCTTCTGCTTCAAATCTTGTCCAACCACAATGATATGAAACTAGACATCAGTCTCAAGAAAAAAATGGGACAGTCAAAAATAGGTGAAGATTGGGGGGCCTGGGTGGCTCGGTCGTTAAGGATCTGCTTTCAGCTCAGGTCGTGATTCCAGGATCCTGAGATCTAGCCCCGAATCAGGCTCCTTGCTCAGTGGGAAGCCCGCTTCTCCCTCTCCCAACCCCCTGCTTGCGTTCCCTCTCTCGCTGTCTCACTCTCTGTCAGATACTCAAATAATCTTAAAAAAATATGTGGAGACTTAACAACATGCTACTGAACAACCAACAGTCAAAGAAGAAATCAAAAAAATTTTTAGAAGTACCTTGACACTGATGCAAGAGACAAACTACAAAAACTTATGGGATGCAGCAAAAGTAGCTTTATGGGGGACATTCATAGAAATTCACGTCTTCATCAATCCATGAGAATGCTCTCCAATAAACAACCTGATTTATATGGTAAAGAAGTAGAAAAAAAACAACAACAAACAAAGCCCCAAATTAGTAGAAATAAGGAAATAAGAAAAAGGAATGCATAAAGAAATCCAATGGAGACTAAAAAGACAAAAAAATAAACAACGAAAATGAAAGCTGCCTTTTTGGAAAGATAAACAAAACTGACAAACTTAGCTAGACTCACCAACAAAGACAGAGGACTCGAATACAATCAGGAAAATAAGATACTGGATTCCTGTATCATATCCAAATCAAAAGAACTCTTCAACCTTGTACACAACAACTTCTTGCAAGCCACGTCTCTAAAGGCAAAGGAAATAAAAGCAAAAATGAACTATTGGCACTTCATCAGGATAAAAAGCTTCTGCTCGGCAAAGCAAACGATCAACAAAACAAAAAGGCAACCTATGGAATCGAAGAAGATATCTGCAAATGATATTACAGAGAAAGGGCTGGTATCCAAGATCTATAAAGAACTCCTCAAACTCAACACCCCAAAAATGGGCAGAAGACACAAAGAGATACTTCTCCAGAGAAGACATACAAATGGCCAACAGACACATGAAAAAATGCATCACATCACTTGCCATCAGGCAAATACAAATAAAACGACAGTGAGATACCACCTTACACCAGTTAGAATGGTTAAAATTAACAGGGCAGGGGGCACCTGGGTGGCACAGCGGTTAAGTGTCTGCCTTCGGCTAAGGGCATGATCCTGGCATTATGCGATCGAGCCCCACATCAGGCTCCTCTGTTATGAGCCTGCTTCTCCCTCTCCCACTCCCCATGCTTGTGTTCCCTCTCTCGCTGGCTGTCTCTATCTCTGTGGAATAAATAAATAAAATCTTGGAAAAAAATTAACAAGACAGGAAATAAAAGAAAGTCAGAGGTGATGTGGAGAAAGGGGAACCCTCTTACACTACTCATGAGAATTCAAGCTGGTACAGCCACTTTTGAAAACAATATGGAGGCTCCTCAAGACGTTAAACACAGAGCTATCCTACGACCCACAAATTGCACTACTGGGTATTTACCCCATGGACACACAGTAATGAAAAGAAGGGGCACCAGTATCCCAATGTTCATAGCAGCAATGTCCATAATATCCAAACTGTGGAAGGAGCCAAGATGTCCTTCAGCAGATGAATGGACAAAGATGATGTGGTTCATCTGTCCAATGGAATATTACCCAGTCATCAGAAAGGATGAATACCCACCATTTGCACCAACGTGGATGGATCAGGAGGGGATTATGCTAAGTGAAATTAAGTCAAGCAGAGAAAGACAATTATCATATGGTTTCACTCCTATGTGGAATGGAAGGAATAGCATGGAGGACATTAGGAGAAGGAGAGGAAAAGTGAAGAGGGGGAATGAGAGGGGGACATGAACCATGAGAGACTACTGACACTGCGAAACAAACTGAAGGTTGCAGAAAGGGAGGGGAAGGGGAATGGGTTATCCTGGTGATGGGTATTAAGGAGGGCACGTGTCATAATGAGCACTAGGTGTAATATGCAAACAATGAATCATGGAACACTACATCAAAAACAAATGAAGTACTGTAGGGTGACTAACATCATTTTAAAGAAAGAGAAAGATATGAAATCCATACAGGAAAACTGTCACTATTTGCAAATGACATGAAATCCCGAAAGATTCCACACACACACACACAAAAAAAACTGTTAGAATAAACAAATTCAAGAAAGCTGCAGGATATAATGTCAATATACAGAGACCTATTGTCTTTATTTCTTTTCAGAATTTATTTATTTATTTGACAGGAAGAGAAAAAGCACGAGCAGGGAGAGTGTCAGAAAGAGGGAGAAGCAGACCCTTGCTAAGCGGGGGCCCAAAACGGGGCTCAATCCCATAACTCTGAGATCATGACCTGACCTGAAGGCAGACGCTTCACCTATGGGGCCACCGAGATGACCCAACTTCTTGCATTTCTGTATACTGATGACACACTATCACAAAGAGAAATTTAAAAAGCAATGCCATTTACAATTGCATCAAAAATAATCTAGGAATAGAAGTAACCAGAAATGAGAAAGACATAGTACACTCAACACATGGCAGAAAAGAAACGAAAAACATGTGTGTCGAGGGGGGCGGAATGTATGGGTCAAAGATTTGGAAGGCAACACAAACAAATGGAAGCATACGCCATGCTCCTTAACTGGAAGAGTTAATTATGTGAACATGTCCATCGTACCCAAAGCAATCGACAGATGTGATGAAATCCCCATCTGAATTCCAGTGGCATTATTCGAGGAAATAGAAAATAGTCCTTAATATTGTATGGAGTCACTAAAGACCCCAAATACCCAATGCAACCTGGAGAAAGAAAGGTGCAGTCAACACACTCCTGGATTTCAAGCTAGATTACAAAGCTGTTGTCGTCAAAACAGGATGGTACTGGCATAAACACAGACACCAGGTCAGTGGAACAGAACAGAAAGCTCAGAAACTTACCCACACGTAGATGATCCTCACTTACAACACAGCAGCAGAAGATATGCCATGAGGGAAGGACTGTCCCTTCAGTGAGCAGTAACAGGCAAACTGGACACTAAATGCAGAAGAATATAACTGGGTCACTTTCTTACACCACACACAAAATTTTTAATGGATGAATGATTTGAACATAAGAACTGAATCCATAAACCTCCAAGAAGACACAGGTACTAAGTCTCTCGACATTAGTTTTGGCAAAGAGTCTTCAGATCGGACACCAAATGCAAAGGCAACAAAAGCAAAAATAAACAAGTGGAACAACATCAAACTGAAATCTTCCACATGGCAAAAGAAACTAGCAAAAACTTAAAAGGCCACTGACCCAATAAGAAAAAAATATCTGTGAATCATGTGTGAGAAGACGCTAATATCCAAAATACACACAACACACATATAAATCAAAACAATAAAAAAAACGGTATAAGAAATGGGGGGAATATGTGAATAGATACTTTCCAAAGATGGCACACAGGTGCCAACAGACAGAAAAAGTTGTTCGACATCACTAATCATCATCAGGGAAACATCAGTCAAACCCAAAATAAGCTATCCCCTCACAACTGCTGGAACACCAATTGTCACAGAGACAGACAAAAAGTGGGGTCATGGGTGTGCAGACGAAGAGACACTGTGCACTGTTGGTGGGAATAGAAATTGGTGCAGGCATTGTGACAAACGGTATGGAGGTTCCTGAAAAAATAAATACAACTACCCCATGACCCAGTAATGGCTCTATTGAGTATTGATTCAGAGAACACAAAAATACTGCCTCAAAAAGACAGATGCACTCCCACATTCACTGCAGCATTATTCACAAGAACCAGACATGGAAACAAAGACCTTGGGGGCCTTATGCCAAGTAACTCAGACACAGAAAGACCAATATCGGATGCTCTCATGTACATTCCACATGGAATAAACAAATACTGAACACATGGATACTGAGAGCAGATTTGTAGGTGCCAGATTCGGGGATGGGGTGGTAGAAACGGGTGAAGGCGGTCAAAGTCTCAATGTTTGAGTGAGAAAATCTGACAGTCATGAAATGTTCTGTCCAGCATGGAGACTAAAACTAACCCCGCAGCATGGGGTATAGGTTTCCCTGCTCTTTGAAAGTACAGGGCTTCTGAGAAACCTTGCACAGCAGAAATGGTGTCAAGAAGGAATGGCCATTAATTTACACGGAACAATTAGACAGTGTCCTCAGACTCCAAAATTCCTTCTCTTTGGCTTTTCTTAGGCCTCACGACACAAGTTTCTAATGGAGGACCAGCATAAATGAAGATAAGGCACAGCAGAGGCTCACAGACACAATTCAAAGTGCTGGTGGCTGAATGCGGAGTGCGGTTCCAAGCGGAAGGAGCTGGTTAGGGTGCACGCCTCCTGTGTCCTGCTTCTCCCCCAAACAGATGCTGAACGCGATTCTCACTGTTCACCTTTTTTCATAAGAGGGAAATCCTCTTCAGGTATCTTCCTCTTACTGACGCTGGGTAATAAATATAGTTCTTTCAAGAATGCCCAGTGTCTTACTGTAAACGTTTAAAAAGTGGGGGATACTTGTACTTAAGCATTGCTGAGGGAGGAGATGTGAAAGGTTCTCCCAGACACAAATCTCAGCAGACCCACCGGGAAAGGCACCTTCCTCAGCATGCGGAACACGGACTACCTCCTACCCCCCGAGAAACCCTCTCCTTCCCCTAGATCAGGACAACCCACAACAGCTGGGAGTTACCCCAATTCCTCCATTCTCCTGAAACTAATAGCTAACCCATCAGCAAATCCTGTGAGCTGTATCTTCAAAATGGACCCAGAATAGGTCTAACTACTCCATCCAAGGCCACCTGTCTGGTCCACAGTGCCTGAGTACCTGGAAAACCTTCATCATTGACCTGCCTTGCCATCTTCAACCCTCTGTCATCTGTTCTCAACACTGTCGCCAGGATGGCCCAGTGAAACAGGGTCTTATGGGGTTATAGCCCTGGAATGGCTTTCTGTCACCCTCTGTCACCTCTCTGAGCTCATGTCCTAAGCTGTCTCCTGTGGCCACAGGGCCTTCTTGCTGCTCCTGGACATACCTGGAATTCTCCTGCCCCAGAGCCTTTGCACATGCTTTCCCTTCTGTTCAGAATGCTCTTGATGTGTTCTCACTCACCTTCGGAGAAGTCTGAATTGGAGTGACAGGGACAGAAGTTGAGGCTGTGTGTGTTGGGTGAGGCTGGTGGCCCAGAAGAGGGTTCTCTGCCAGCTCTCCGCCTGTGCCTCACTTGTCCTCAGCCAGGAACTTGCACACAGCCCTCACCTGTCACAACTCTCACCCAGGAGACCCACAGCCACCCCTGGAGCCCACCCTGCCCACACCCCACTGCAGAATGCTTTCATCTCTCCTCTGGGACCCCTGTCAGCTTTTCCCAGACCTGGAACTCCCCCGTCTCCTGCAAAGCTCCCGGATTACCTCTCTGCTTCCAAAATCACACTGGCGCAAGGCTTTCATGAGAAAGCTATAATGCTAACTAATGAAAGGTTCACACCTCCTTTCCCCTTCTGTTGCCTTTCTCTCCACCTTCTTTCCTACCTGTGCAAACTGTAACATATCAGTGGAACATGAACATGCTCTGAGACCTGAATCTTTCATTGCAGCTTTCTGAGGACTCCTTATGTGATAAGAAACTAGTGTATCCTACAACAGGGTGTTTTACAACTATCATCTAGAGAAGACTACAGCCCAAATCACTACAATTTTACCTCACTCTTCATGAAGCAGAACACTTTTTCCATTCTTCTTTTATTAAATTCCAGTTAGTTCACAAGCGATGGAATATTCGCTTCAGGGGTAGGATTTAGTGATTCCTCACCTGCATCGGGTACCCGGTGCTCATCACAAGTGCCCTCCTTAATACCCCTCACCCATTTAACTCTTCCCCCTATGCCCCTGTCCTGCAGCAACACTCAGTTTGTTCTCCAAGGTTGAGTCTATTTCCTTGTTTGCCTCTCTCATCACGCTTCAACTCTGTTCCTCTGTTTTCTTTCTGAAATTCCACAAGCGTGAGAGCATAGGATATTTGTCTTTCCTCAGTGATTTTGCTTAGCTTAATACACTCTAGATCCATCCACATCCTTGCAAATGGTAAGATTTCATTCTTTTTGAAGCTGGGTCATATTCCATTATATATATATATATATATATATATATATATATATATATATATATATATATATATATATATATATATATATATATATATATATATGTATCCCACATTTCCTTTATCCATTCATCAGTGCATGGACGTTGGGATTCTCTCCATAGTTTGGCTACTGTGGACATTGCTGCTATAAACATCATGGTGCATGTTCCCCCTTTGAATCTGCAATTTAGTATCCTTTGGGTAAATACCTAGGAGAGCAATTGCTGGATCATGGGGTTGTTCAATGTTTAACTTTTTGAGGAACCCCCAACTGGTTCCCAGACTGGCTGCACCACTTTGCATTCCCACCAACAGGATGGGAGGGTTCCCCTTCAAGCAGAACATTATCTGCCGGCAATTTCATAAGAGGAAACAAAACCTCTGGGAGATGGACCCAGGGTCAGGCAAGCAGTTGCAGACTTCACCCCAAGGCTCCTGACGCCAAGCCCCTTGAAGCCACCAGCATTTAACTATCCCAAAGAATTCCCAGACTCTTCTTCTGACTCCACCACCAAAGAAACTACAGAGAGAATATGGCACCTCAAAATATCGAGATAATACATTTAGTAAAACTAGAAAGACAAGCTCAACTTTTAAACAGGAACAGGCCGCTTTGGATAATTTTGAATTTTCCCTCCACCCTAACTTTAACTCTTCTGATGGATAAACTAATCAATGATGAAACATCACCTTTGTCAAATGACATCACCCAAGTCAGTATCAGATGAATAAAGCCACCTAACTCTAGATGCTGGCCACTCAACCATATTGTAGGCCCAATTGAATAAACACTGTTAGATGAAGGAACAAATTAGATGTTACAAACAGGCACAGAGTGAATCTCACCTTCCCTTTCTAATAAAAGAGGGTTCCTAGGAAACAGATGGTCAAAATACATTTGTAAGCAATAAATGGACAGAGAAATTGTGATCCCCTGCAAAGTTCTACCCGCAGGGAAACTAAGTAATTCTTGCACCAAACCCAGAATGCTGACAGCTACTTCAATTTTACTTTGTGGCTCAACTAGAGAAAAGAGAAAAGCCCAGGCGGTTTTGGGATAATGAGAGGTTTTACCTCCAGCCCTGACATAGTTAGGACATTTTGCCAAACATACCTGCGCTTTCTCTGAACACTGGCGTCCTGTGACAAGCTGCCTCACTGACTCAGATGGTGATGTTCAAAATCTCGGGTTTCTTGGAGCCAGAGCAGAGAATTGCTGTCAGGTGGGGAGAAGAAGGCACCTCTGACCTAAAGCCTGCACATCTGCTTCGGTTTCTGGGCGAAGGGGTAACACATATATGTTGTTTAGCAGTAATTATCTTCATTCTCAATAGACCAATGACCTTGCCTTTTCTGGAAAGCAGACTTACTCTTCTAAAGAAACCCTCAATTCATCTATTCCCAATGCAACTAGAGTGGAACATTTATTTCTCACTTAAATAGAAAACACTGTTATTGCCGACATTGCGTGAATGAACTTTTAAAAACATTTTAGAGAGAAAGGAAGAGACCTTTATTCAAACCCAAGTCAGGACAGCTGCCTGGCAGACACAATCTTCACCAAGAAGGGAGTGCTCCAGGGAAGGAACTTTTGGGGCAGGCTTATATATTTTTTTCTGTTTTGTTTTACATACAGAGTTACACACCACAATGAGGATCTTCTTGGATTCCAGAAAGTGACAGACTCTTTCTTATGTTTTCACTATGTACATGTCAGTATGACTTTAATCTTATGGGAGCCAGAGAGGTTCTTTATTTTTTCTTATCTTTATGTTGGCATTTTTGGTTATTGTTTTCTTCTCAAAGCAGATGTACAACGTGCTTGGGGCAGAAACAAGGCCCATGCTTTGAGGTGTTGCCTAGTCATTTTGAGCCAGGTAAAATGTTAAAGGATAGCTTCCCTGGGAGCCCAGGATCAGGGCCCACAGATGATATAAGATAAAAATTACTTTCATCATTATAATTACTCCTAAAAAGGAGGAATTTGAGACAAAAGCACCTTTCACAAGAGTACCAAGAAATCAAAATGATGCCCACAGAAGGCTACCTGCTCCATGGTCAGCACAGGTAACAGAAGTGTTCACAGTCTCTGGACTCCTGCCCTTTTCCTGCCCAAATCTCTGAAACACACAGACCACTTAAAATCGGAATTGTAGAACTGCTAGACACCTTAGAGATGTCTGGCACCATTCCCTTGGACTGCAGAAGAAAACACAGTAGCTCGTTGTCACAAACTAATTTCAACATGAAGTGCTCCCTGGATGCAGTAAGTTCTTTCTCTGCAAATGTTGACTAATGTAAGTCACAGTCATACCATATAAACACTAGGATGGCTGGGAAGTCATCGTAGGTAAGGGAATATTTTAGCCATGTTTATAAGCATTGGCTCACGTTGTAGAAGAGGCTGAGCTGAGTGTTTTTAAATACTATTTCAGACCTGTTTTACAGCACCCTCTGAACATACCAGAGCTTGAACGGACTAAGAAAGATAGTTGGTTTCAGTAACTTTAATACCAGAAAAATATTATACTGTCTCTATTCCTAAGGATCTTTGAGTATCTTACCCAGAGGTCCTCCACTGAGATAATGATCTTAATGATCACCATGGGCAGAGGTGAAAAGGCCCGCTGAATTCGTTCCAGTTGTCCACATGACAAGAAAATCCTGATACTTGATAGGTTTCCAGATCGAGAAGACCAGAGATAAGAGGGAAATAGTACCCTGTATGGAACAACAAGGGATTTGGAGTCAATTTGGGGATCCCACTTAGGTTTCTGACACTAAAATCCTCTGTGACTCATATCATCCGAGTCCCTGTCTAACCACCTGAAAATGTGCCTAAAAATATCTACACCCTAGTTGAGAAGTTTAAGAGGCAGAATGCTACAAAGAGCCAGTATGATGTCTCTCAAGAACAGGTGCTCAGGAACCCATAATTGCTATTGGGTCTATTTCTTTTCCAGAAGAAAGAACACATGTTGAATCCATATTCCTAATAGATGGCTCACCAGATGATTTTCAAACCTGAAGGAAGGCCAAGAAGTCGCTCTTGTGTCATATTTCACTCAGAAATCATGTTGTTGGACTGGTGAGGACGATACAATAGCAACATCATCACTAAGAGTGGGGAGCTTCTAATTTCCATACGGCCATGTTGACCCCATTAGCTCAGAGCCACCAGAAAGGGCAGCTGGGGAGGGGGCACTGCCATCACTATGAGAGGGGAGCTTCCCATTTCCATATGGCCATGTTGACCCCCTTAGCTCAGGGCCACCAGAAAGCACAGCTGAGGGGGACCACAGGCCAAGGCTGCCAGGTGTGGCTGGGGCAGGCAGAACTCTGACTTAAGGCTCAACTCCTGTCTAGGTTATTATTATGCTCTTCACAAAGAAAGTGCCATTGTGTGTGAGCCCTCATGTAGAAAAGGTTCAGAATTTTCATTGAGATTCCCTCTCTGACCTTTAGGATATATAGCAAAGTTCCATTTAATTTTTAAACATTGAAAGACTTCCTGGTTTTCTTTTCGCTAAGACTGTGGCTCAATTCCCCTGTGGTCTAGGAATAGAACCTAGTTAATTTCAGGGTTTAACATTTGTAGACTTGATTCATGGCCCCACCTATCATCTATTTGGCTAAAGAGTCTATGACCACTTGAAAATAATGTATTCTGCACTTATTATGGAATGTTCCCTATATGTCAATTAGGTCACATTTGTTACCAATGTTTTGTCTGCTTTTTCTGTCAGATATTGAGAAAGGTATATTAAAATCTTCAAACAATGCTGCTCTATTCATCGTGGCATCGGAGAGTCTACCAGTGTTAGAAGGCAAGAGAAACAAAAAGTATAAGAATTGAGGGGATAATTGTGACTATTCACAGATAATACTATTGTATACATAGAAAATCCAAAACAGTCTATATACCCTATTAGAATTAAAAATGCAATTTATAAATTTGAGATGGATTGTGCTTCCCATTGGACAGTTTCTGAAAGAAAATGTAGAACCTGTCAATCTTGGGGTAGGACATAGGGTGCACTAACCATTTAAAAGAATTCAGTGGGACTTCATAAAAATGTGACATTTCTCCTTATCTTATGACCACAAGAAAATGAAAAAGTGAACCGCAGGCTGGGAAGTAAAGATTTGCAATACACACACTGACAAAGACTTGTCAATAAAGAATTCCTGCTCACCAACCTTAAAAAGACTATTTATAAACAAATACTTCACAAAAGATTGACTGATGGCCAATATGAACAGGAAAGGGTGCTCTACAGTATTATTTTCAGGAACAGCAAGGCCTTTCCTAAAATGAAAACATACACAGAAACCAGTATTCCCTAGATGGATGACGTCCTTATTTCTGAGGACAGCTTGAAGAACAGACTAGCATCAAAGTAAAGTGATGGAATTCCTGACACTCAGAGGATGGATGGACAATTGACCTCAACCTACAGTACAATTTCTAGGCATCATTCGGTCCTCTGAAGGCAGACAACTACCACACCCCTTCCTCCACCACAGAGGTTGCTTCCCAACCCCTATCATAAAAGAAGAAGATGAGAAACAGATAGGACTAGTAGGAAATAGCAAAAATCACATGTGGGGATTATCCTGAAACACACTGATCACATAACTAGTGTAAGGAAGTGTAAGGAACTGAGAAGGACAGAGACTCAAGAGGTACTTCTTTGGGAAATGTTGTCTGAAATCGTCACACGTTGGTACCAGCTAATGAGGGCTCTGAGCATATCCTAGGGTTTGCTCACAAGGGTCTGCAACACCATCGCTGAGGACTGAAACTCTTCAAGACCTCAAAGCTTGCCTGATTGACTATTGGACTAAGAGATTCCCATGTTCTGAAAACAGATACCAACTCATTGAAAGGTTCACCTGGGCTCTCTCGGAGGCCCTACAAGTAGCTGAACCATTCACGGAAAATCAATTACACACACACACACACACACACACACACACACACGCACACACACACACCTGTCATTTCACCAATTACTTAAACATTCAAGGTTCTTCCTACCTTTTCTTTTTCACATTGATATTTATACTCACATGAAATGTCATCATTTCTAATGAACACTGATGTCAAAATAGAGATCCATTGACACAATATTCACAAAATGGAACTTCCCTGCTGTCATTTTCAATATAGCGTTTTTTAAAGTTCATACATATTTTAGATTTTTGGTAACTTATACAGGAGAAGATCAGCATTGAAAAACTCTAAATACTGACAATGAGGTTTAAGCCTAGAGAACAAGAATTGTCCAATTTCATAGATAATAAGGAACCAAAGGGAAAGCATGGAAGCTGTAGTCGAATAATTTTACACATATGCATCCCCTATTATTCTACTACTGAGGGGCTTGTTTTATTACCACTCTGCATGCATCAATTGTCTTCCACGTGCACCTGCACAGGTATAATGAATTACTACAGTAGAATGAAATGTCTGGGAACTACGTGGTGGCATCTATAATGAACAATTCAATTTCGATCTTATATTTGGTGAACTTCCACTGTCTGTCCCTTTAGACAATGGACCCTAAACAGAAGGGGGAATGAACCACGAGAGACTATGGACTCTGGGAAACAAACTGAGGGCTTCAGAGGGGAGAGGGGTGGGGGATTGGGATGGGCCAGTGATGGGTATTAAGGAAGGTACATATTGCATGGAGAACTGGGTATTAAATGCAAATAATGAATCACGGAACACTACATCAAAAACTAAGGAAATACTGTATAGTGACTAACATATCATAATAAAAAATTATTAGAAAAAAATTAAAGGTAAAAAAAAATACAGCTGTTCTGTTTCAAGAACAATCTCAATTGAGAAAAAACTAACTTCCAATCCCTAAAGCCAAACACAGACCAAGTTCCATTTCACTCCCCTTTATTCACATTCTCTGTGGGTTCTAAGCTATTTCCCTACCTCCTTTCCTGCTGAGCAGGGAGCCCGGGCTCGATCCCAGAACCCTGGGATCATAACCTGAGCCAAAGGCACATGTTTAACTGGTGAGACAGCCAGGAGTCCCAGCCATGTTTTTCTTAAGCAAAAGGACACTTTCTCACAATGCCTTCACATGACTTCACATGGTACCAGAGATCTGAATTTGCCTCTAGGAGGTTGCAGATGAAGGCAATTGCAAACTCTCACAGTGGTTTATCAAATACAATGACCTGCCTGGTGACAGTGAAACTCTTATGAGCCCACGAGAGGGTGCTGTGACACTCAGCTGTGGCTGGGCTGGCACAGAGAACCAAATCCATTTCCCTGCCTGATGTCTGTGAGGAACAGATGCCCCCACTGTGAATGAGACCCTGCCACTGAGCTGTCCAGAGATGGCCATCCTCACGGAGGATGAGGATAAAGGACAATGCCTGAGGAGACCTCATCTGTCTCTTTTATCTTTTCATATTTTTGACAGTGGACAAATCACTGCCTAGGAGTCCCCAACTACCTTAGTCTTATCTGTGAATGGCCAAGAAGTTTTACAAAACACTTAAGATTTTGACCTCCCAAATGCCCACAACCACTTACCATAGGGATTCAACATTAAGCAAAGATAATGTTCCTTGGAAGAGAGGTCCTGCCCACTGTTGTTTCTCACTTATATGCTCATCTTCTTTACCTCATGGTAACATAACCACCTTGATTCTTGCTTCCATCTTCAGGAAGGCTGAGGTGACTTGAAGGGCATTACCCTGACATCGTTCTTTCTTAGCAATAAGATGTGGACATTTCCCTAGTCCTACACACCCAAAGTTGAACTGGAATCAGGATTGAGGAGGTGATGAGAGTTGAAGGTGTTTTCCTGTACAGGGTGGTTTATTACCAATAAGGATGGGTCAGAGTCCTCGAAATTCCAGAACCTTTTCATTAATGCTTCCTACTCGTGAAAGATGATGTACATTGGTCTTTCCCTGTATAGTGTGGTGACTCAGAGAAAAGTGCTTAACCCTTTCGTCAGACTTCCACGACCACTTTGGGGCTGGCTTCCATATTCACAAAGGATGATGTTAGGGCTATGAGGGTTCCTGTACACTGTTATTTCTTACAGATAAGTGTATGGCATTTTTGTTACATTGCCAGAACCACTTAGCGTTGGGCTTGCCGGCCTCCTGGGGACGAACCCTAACCCTAGTCGGCCCCCGAGGGGCCCCTCCAAGGGGCCTGGTGCCACAACGCCGGGGATTGGGGACCCCCGAGCCCAGCGCCGGAGTCACCCTGCCGCCCCGCAGCAACCCAGGCTGCTAGGGGCGCCGCCAGTCTTTCAGGGCGAGAGGATGGGCAGGGCCCTCCAAGCCCCCGGTGACCTTCGAAGGCCCCCCGCGCCAAAATGCTTGGGCCCACACTCCCTCTCGCCAGCGCCCTCACCTCGGACTGCCCCTCTGCCTGCCGCAGAGCTGGCAGAAGGGGCCTGCTGGACTCCTGGGGCCTAAAACTTAACCTAGGTCGGCCCCCGAGGGGCCCCTCCCAAGGATCCTGGCAGCGCAATGCCGGGGAATTTTGAACCCCCGTGCCCCAGTGCTGGACTCACTCTGCCACCCCACAAGCACCCAGGGTGCTAGGGATGTTGCCAGTCATTCAAGAAGGGAGAACAGGCAGGGCCCTCTGATTCCCCTGCTACCTTCAAAGGCCCCCCGCGCAAAAACTCTGGCTCCCACGCTCCTGCTCCCCAGCGCCCTAACCTCGGCCCACCCCTCCTCTCACTGCAGAGCTGGTGGATCGGGCCTGCTGCCTTCCTGGGGGCTAAAACTATCCCTAGGTCGCCCCTAAGGGGACTCTCCCAAGTGGCCTGGCGCCGCATGCCAGGGATTGGGGACCCCCAAGTCCCAGCACTGGAAGCACCCTGCCGCCCGGCCGCCACATGGGGCGCTAGGGGCGTCACCAGTCCTTCAGGGTGACAGAACTGGCAGGACGTTCCAAGCCACCTGCGACCTTCAAATGCACCTCGAGCCAAAGCCAAAATACTCTGGCCCACGCCCCTGCTTGCCAGCTACCTCACCTCGACCCACACCTCCATTCACCGCACATGGGCGGCACGAGCCTGCCAGCCTACTTGGGGCTAACCCTAACCCTAAGTCGGCCCCCAAGTGGCCCGTCCCAACGGGCCTGAGGCCGCAACACCGGGTATTAGGGAGCCCCGATCCCCAGCGCCGTACTCACCCTGCCGCCCCGCCGCCACCCGGGATGCTAGGGGTGCCACTGGTCATTCAGGGCGTGAGAACGGGCAGGGGCCTCCGAGCCCGCGGGATCTTCGAAGGCCCCCCCATCCAAAATGCTTGATCCCATGTTCCCGCTCCTCAGCACCCTCACCTCGGCCCGCCCCTCCACTCGCTGCAGAGCCTGCGGATGAGGCCTGCCCTCCTCCTGGGGGCTACCCAGAACCCTAGGTTGTCCACTGAGGGGCCCCTCCGAAGGGGCCTGGCACTGCAATGCCTGGGATTGGGGACCCCCGAGCCCCAGCGCCGGACTCACCTTATTGCCCCGCTGCCACCCGGGCCGCCAGGAGCACCGTCGGTCATTCAGGGAGGGAGAATGGGCAGATCCCTCCAAGCCCCTGGTGAACATCGAAGGCCCCCTGCGCCAAAATGCTTGGGCCCATGCTCCCGCTCACCTGCGCCCTCATCTCGGTCCGCCCCTCTGCTCACTGTAGAGCCAGTGGATCGGGACTGCAGGCTTCCTGGGTGTTACCCTAACTTTTGGTGGGCCCCCAAGGGGCCCATCCCAGGTTCCTATTGCCACAACACTGGGGATTGGGGACTCCGGAGCCTCAGCGCCAGACTCATCCTCCCGCCCTACCGCCACCTGGGCCGCTAGGGGCACCGCCCTTCATTCAGGAAGGGAGAACGAGCAGGGCCCTCCCAGCGACCGGCGACTTCGAAGGCCCCCCCGCACCAAAATGCTTGGGCCCACGCTCCCGCTGGCCAGCGCCCTTACCTCGGCCCTCCCCTCCGCTCGCCGCACAGCTGACGGATCGGGCCTGGGGGCCTTCTGGGGGCTAACCCTAAAGCTAGGTTGGCCCCCTCGCGGCCCCTCCCAAGGTGCCTGGAGCCTCAACGATGGGGATTGGGGACTCCTGAGCCCCAGCGCCGGACTCACCATGCCCTCCACCGCCACCTGGGCCACAAGGGGCACCCCCGGTCATTCAGGGCGGGAGAACAGGCAGGACCCTCTGAGCCCCTGGTGACCTTCGATGGCCCCTCGCTCCAAACCTTTGGGCCCACTTTCCCGCTCGCCAATACCCTCATCTCAACCCGCCCCTCCGCTCACTGCACAGCTGGGAGATTGGGCCTCCTGGCCTCCTGGGGGTAACCCTAACCCTAGGTCAGCACCTGAGGGGGCCCTCCCAAGGGGCCTCGTGCCACAACGCCGGGGATTGGGGACCCCGAGCGCCAGCACCTGACTCACCTGCCGCCCAGCCGCCACTCGGAGGCTTGGGGTGCTGCCGTTCATTCAGGGCGGGAGAACGGGCAGGGCCCTCGGAGACACGGTGAACTTCGAAGGCCTCCCGCGCCAAAACGCCCAGGCCCACCCTCCCACTCACCAGCGCCCTCACGTAGGTCTGCCACTCCTCTCTTCACACAGCTGGCGAATAGGGCCTGCTGGCCTCCTAGGGGCTAAACCTAACCCTAGGTTGGGCCCCGAAGGGCCCCTCACAAGGGGCCTGGTGCCACAACGCTGGGGATTGAGGACCCCCAAGCCCAAGTGCTGGATGCACCCTGCCGCCCCTCCCCACCCAGGCCGCTAGGGGCGCCGCCATTCATTCACCATGGGAGGATGGACAGGGCCCTCCGAATCCCCGCCAACTTTCGAAGGCGCCCCAAACCAAAATGCTTGGGCCCAGGCTCATATTCACCAGAACCCTCACCTCAGCCCAACTCTCCGCTCAACGCCCAGGTGGTGTATCGGGCCTGCCGGCCTCCTGGGGGTTAACCCTAACCATAGTTCGGCCCCCGAGGGGCACTTCCCAGGGGCCTGGCATCACAACGCTGGGGATGGGGACCCCGAGTCCAAGTGCCAGACTCACCCTGCTGCCCTTCAGCCACCTGAGCTGCTAGAGACCACTGGTAAATCAGGGCGGGAGAATGGGCAGGGCCCTCGGAGCCCCCGCTGACCTTCGAAGCCCCCCCGTGCAAAAACATTGGTTCCCATCCTCCTGCTCACCAGCGCCCTCACCTCAGCCCGCCCCTCCGCTTGCTGCAGAGCCAGTGGATAGTGCCTGCCAGGATCCTGGGGGCTAACTGAAATCCTAGGTCGGCCCCGTGGGGCACAACCCAAGGGGCCTGGCTCTGCAACGCTGGGGATTGGTGACTCAGAGCCCCAGAGCCAGACTCACCCTGCCGCACTGTTCCCACCCAGGCCGCTAGGGGCGCCGCCGCTCATTCAGGGTGGGAGAACGGACAGGGCCCTGGAGAAACCATCGACATTTGAAGCCTCCTGCGCCAAAATGCAGGGGCCCACGCTCCTGCTCGCCAGAGCCGTTACCTCGGCCCGTGCACCTCTCGCCGTCCAGCCAGAGGATTGGGCCTGCCGGCCTCCTGGGTGCTAACTCTAACCCTAGGTCCGCCCATGAGGAGCCCCTCCTAAGGGGCCTGGCCCCTCAATGCTGGGGATTGGGGATCCCTGAGCCGCAGTGCGGAACTCACGCTGCCGCCCCACCTCCAACGGAGCCGCAAAGCGCGCCGCTGGTTATTCAGGGCAGGAGAATGGGCAGGGCCCTCTGAGACATGGCAACATTCAAAAGCCCAGGGCGCAAAAACGCTGGGGACCACGCTCCCGCTCTGCATCACCCTCAACTTGGCCCGCACCTCCGCTCTTCGCAGAGCCAGCGACTCGGGCCTGCCGGCCTCCTGGGCGCTAACCGTAACCCTAGGACAGCCCTTGAAGGTCCCTTCCTAAGGGGCCTGGCGACGCAACGCCAGGGATTGGGGACCCCCAAGCCCCAGCGCCAGATGCATGCTGCCGCCCGCCACACACATGCCGCTAGGGGCACCGCCATTCATTCAGGGTGGGAGAACTGGAGGGCCCTCCGAACCCCTGCCGACATTCGAAGGCGCACCGAACCAAAAAGCTTGGACCCAGGCTCATGTTCACCACCACCCTCACCTCGCCTCAATTCTCTGCTCGACACACAGGTGGTGTATCGGGCCTGTGGGACTCCTTGAGGCTAACCCTAACCATAGGTCGGCCCCCGAGGGGCTCTACCCAAGGGGCCTGGCATCACAACGCTGGGGATGGGGATCCTGAGCCCATGTGCCGGACTCACCCTGCTGCCCTTCAGCCACTGGAGCCGCTAGAGGCCCCGCCGGTCAATCAGGGCAGATCGGGTAGGGCCCTCCGAGCCCACGCTGACCTTTGAAGGCTCCCTGCGCAAAAACGTTGGCTCCCAGGATCCTGCTCACCAGCGCCCTCGCCTCGGCCCGCCCCTCTGCTTGCTTCAGAGCTGGTGGATAGGGCCTGCTGGGCTTCTGGCAGCTAACCAAAACCCTAGGTTGGCCCTGTGGGGACATCCCCAGAGGCCTGGCTCTGCAATGCTGGGGATTGGTGACTCAGAGCCCCAGAGCCAGACTCACCCTGCCGCACTGTCCCCACCCGGGCCGCTAGGGGCGCCGCAGGTCATAGAGGGCGAGAGAAGGGCAGGGCCTTCTGAGCCACCAGTGACATTCAAAGGCTCCCCGTGCCAAAACACTGGTGCCCACGCTCCCCCTCCCCAGCGCCCTCACCTCGGCCTGCACCTCCGCTCGCCGCACAGTGTGCGGATTGGGCCTGAAGGTCTCCTTGGGGCTAACCCTAACCCTAGGTCGGCGCCCCAGGGGCCCCTCCCAAGGGTCCTGGTGCCACTACACCATGTGCCAGACTCACCCTCCCACAACGCTGCCACCCGGGCCGCTAGGGGCGCCGCCGGTCATTCAGGGCGGGAGAATGGACAGAGCCCTGGAGAAACCGGGACATTTGAAGCCTCCAGCGCCAAAATGCAGGGGCCCACAATCCCGCTCCCCAGCGCCTTTAGCTCGGCCCACCCACCTCTCGCCGCCCAGCCAGAGGATCCGGCCTGCCATCCTCATGGGGGCTAACTCTAACCCTAAGTCGGCCCAGGAGGAGCCCCTCCCAAGGGGCCTGGCACCGCAACACCGGGGATTGGGGATCCCCGAGCCACAGCGTGGGATTCACCCTGCCACCCCACTGCCAACAGAGCCGCTAGGGGTGTCACTGGTTATTCAGAGCAGGAGAATGGGCAGGGCCCTCCGAGACATGGCACATTCGAAGGCCCAGGGCGCCAAAACGCTGGGGCCCACGCTCCCGCTCTGCATCCCCCTCAACTCAGCCCACACCTCCGCTACTCGCACAGCCGGCGACTCGGGCCTGCCGGCCTCCTGGGCGCTAACCCTAACCCTAGGACGGCCCCTGAGGGTCCCTTCCTAAGGAGACTTGCGGTGCAACGCCGGGGATTGGCGACCCCCAAGCCCCAGCGCCGGGTGCACCCTGCAATCCCGCCCCACACGGGCCGCTAGGGGCGCTGCCATTCATTCTCGGCGGGAGAACTGGCAGGGGCCTCGAACCCCCGCCCACCTTCAATGGCGCCCAGAACCAACATGCTTGTGCCCAGGCTCATGTTCACCAGCACCCTCACCTCGGCCCAACTCTCCGCTCCACGCACAGGCGGTGTATAGGGCCTGCCAGCCTCCTGGGGGCTAACCCTAACTGTAGGTCGGCCCCCGAGGGGCCCTTCTCAAGTGGCCTGGCGCCCCAACGCCGGGGATGGGGCAACCGAGCCCAAGTGCCAGACTCACCCTGCTGCCCTTCAGCCACCTGAGCCACTAGGGACCCCGCTGGTCATTCAGAGCGGGAGAACGGGCAGGTCCCTCCGAGCCCCCACTGACCTTCGAAAGCCCCCACGCTAAAACGCTTGGGCTCATGCTCAGGCTCGCCAGCGCCCTCACCTCGGCCCACCCTGCTGCGTGCCGCACAGACGCTGATCGGGTCCACCGGCATCCGGGGGGCTAACCGTAACCCTAGATCGACCCCTGATGGGCCCCTCCCAAGGGGCCTGGCACTGCAACACAGGGGATTGGGGACCCTGAGCCTCAGCACCTGACTCACCCTGCCACCCAGCCGCCACCCAGGGGCTTGGGGTGCTGCCGTTCATTCAGGGCGGGAGAACGGGCAGGGCCCTCCGATACACGGTGTCCTTCGAATCCCCCCCGCGCCAAAATGCCTGGGCCCACGCTCCCAAACACCAGCACCCTCACCTAGGTCCGCCACTCCACTCTCCACACAGCTGGCGAATAGGAACTGCCAAGTTCCTAGGGGCTAAACCTAACCCTAAGTTGTCATCCGAGGGGCCCCTCCCAAGGGGCCTGGTGCCTCATCGCTGGGGATTGGAGATACCTGAGCCTCAGGGCCTGACTCACCCTGCCACCCCTCACCACCCGGGCCGCTAGGGGCACCGCCGTTCATGCAGGGTGGGAGAACAGGCAGGGCCCTCGAGACCCCGGTGACCTTTGAAAGCCCCAAGTCAAAACGCTGGTTCCCAGGCTCCTGCTCGCCAGCACCTTTACTTTGGCCCGCCCCTCCTCTCACAGTCTAGCTGGCATATCGGGCCTGCCGGCCTCCTGGGGGCTAACCCTAACCCTAGGTTGGCCCAGAGGGGCCCCTCCCAAGGGTACTAGTGACCAAAGCCGGGGATTGGGGACAGCCGAGCCGCAGCGCCAGACTCACCCTGCCGTCCTGTCGACATCAGGCTCTCTGGGGCGTCGCTGGTCCTTCAGGGTAGGAGAATGGGCAGGGCCCTCGAGACTCCGGTGAATTTTGAAGGCCATCCGCGCCAAAATGCTGGGGCCCACGCTGGAGCTCGCCAGCGTCTTCACCTCAGCCTGCCCCTCCGCCCTCTGCACAGCTGGCAGATCAGGCCTGCCGGCCTCCTGGGGGCTAACTCTAATCCTAGGTCGGCCCCAGAGGGGCCCCTCTGAAGGGGCCTGCCGCCACAACGCAGGGGATTGGGGACCCTCGAGTCGTAATGCCGGACTCACCCTGCTGCCCCGCTGACACCAGTGGTGCTAGGGCGCCACAGATCGTTTTGGGCGGGAGAACGGGCAGGGCCCTCTGAGCCCCGGTGAACTTTGAAGGCCCCAGCACCAAAACGCTGGGGCCCATGCTCCGCTCGCCAGTGGCCTCACCTCGGACCGCGACTCCATTCACCTCAAGATGGTGGATCGAGCCTGACGGCCTCCTGAGGGCTAACTCTAACCCTACCTTGGCCCCAGAGGGGCCCTTCCCAAGGGGCCTCGTACTGCAACGTCGGGTATAGGGAAGCCCGAGCCTCAGCACTGGACTCACCCTGCCGCCCTGCCATCACCCGGGCCGCTAGGGGCGCCGCCGGTCATCCAGGTGAGAGAACAAGCAGGGCCCTCCGAGCCCCCAGTGACTTTCGAAGGCCCCCTGCTCCAAAACGCTTGGGACCACGCTCCCGCTCGCCAGCGCACTCACCTCGGCCCGCCCCACTGCTCGCCACTCAGCAGGCGGATCGGGCCTGCCGGGCTACTGGGGGCTAAACCTAACCCTAGGTTGGCCCCCAAGGGGCCCCTCCCAAGGGGCCTGTCGCCGCAACACTGGGGATTGATGACCCCTAAGCCCCAGCGCTGGACTCACCCTGCTGCCCCGCTGGCACCCAGGCCACTAGGGGCGCCACTGGTCATTCAGGGCGGGAGAATGGGCAGGGCCCTCTGAGTCCTGGTGAAATTCTAAGGGCCCATGCACCAAAATGCTTGGGCCCATGCTCCCGCTAAGCAGCGCCCTCACTTTGACCCGCCCCTCTGCTCGACGCACAGCCAGCTGATCAGGTCTGCCAGCCTCCTGGGGGCTAACCCTAACCTTAGGTTGGCCCCCAAGGGGAACCTCCCAAGGGGCCTGGCGCAGCAACGCCAGGGATTGGGGACCCCCGAGCCCCAGCACCATACTCTCCGTGCCGCCCCGCTGACACCGGGCACGCTGGGGCATCACTGTTCATTCAGGGTGGGAGAACAGGCAGGGCCCTCGGGACCCCGGCGACCTTCCAAGGCCCCCCGTGACAAAATGCTTGGGCCCACGCTCCAGTTCACCGGCGCCCTCACCTCGGCCTGGCCCTCCGCTACCGCACAGCTGGCAGATCATGTCTACTGGAATCCTGGGTGCTAACAGTAACCCTAGGATGGCCCCAGAGGGGCCCCTCCCAAGGGGCCTTGCACTGCAATGCATGGCATTGGGGACCCCCAAACCGCAAAGCCAGACTCACATTGCCAACCTGCCACCACCCAGGCGCTAGGGGCGGCGCCGGTCATTCAGGGCGGGAGAACGGACAGGGCCCTCCGAGCCTCTAGCGACTTTCAAAGGCCTCCTGCGCCAAAACGCTAGATACCATACTCCTGCTCGCCAGCGCACTCACCTCATCCCACTCCTTCACTCCCCGCACAACTGGCGCATGGGTCCTGCTGGCCTACTGGGTCTAACCCTAACCCTAAACCCTAACCCCTAACCTTAAACCCTAAACCTTAACCCCTAAACCTAACCCTAACTCTAACCTCTAACCCTTACCCTAACCATAACCCTACTCTAAACCTAACAATAAACCCTAATCCTTAAACCCTAAACCCTAACATTAACACTAAACCCTAAACCCTAACCCCTAACCCTAATCACGAAACCTTAAACACTAAACCCTAACCTTAACCACTAACTCCAAACCCCAAACCCTAACCCTAAACCCTAACCCTACCCGACCCCTACCATACCCCTAACCCTACCCCTAAACCTACCCCTTCAGCTAACCCTACCCCTAACCCGTAACCTAACCCTAAACCTAACCCTAATCCTACCCTAACCTGTACCCTAACCCTAAACGTAACCCTAACACATACTCTAATCTGTACCTTAACCCGTACCCTAACCCTAACCCTAACCCGTACCCTAAGCCGTACCCAAATCCGTACACCAACACTTACCCTAAACCGTACCCTAACCCATACCCTAAACTGTACCCTAATGTGTACCCTAACCCATACCCTAACCCTAACCCGTATCCTAAACCTAACCCGTACTCCAACCCTAACCCTAACCCTAAACCCTAACCCTTACCCTAAACCCTAATCTGTACCCTAACTCGTAACCTCTAAACTGTAACCCCTAAACCCAACCCTAACCCGTACCCTCTCCTTACCCTAACCCTAACCCTTACCCTCAATCATACCCTAACCGTAACCCATACCCTAACCTTAACCCATACCCTAAACCGTACCCTAACCCCGGGGATTGGTAAACCTGAGCCCCACCATGGGACTCAGCCTGCCACCCCTCAGGAAACCATGCCCCTTGGGGCACCGCAGAGCATCCTGTGCAGGAAAACTGGTAGGGCCCCCCTGAGCCCCCAGCGATCCTCGGCGGACCCCTACACCCCAACCCTGAGGCCCACGCTCATCCCGCCCCACACCTTCCCTTCAGCTTGCCACCGAGCTCGTCGCAGAGCCAGCAGATCAGGCCTGCCGGGTTCCTGGGGCCTAGAACTGACCCTAGGTCAGCTGGGTAGGGCCCCTCCCCTGGGGCCCGATGCCGCAGCCCCAGGGACTGGGGACACCTGAGCCCCACTGCAGGACAAAGCCTGCCAGTCCGCAGGAAACCGTGCCCCTTGGGAGGCTGTAGAGCATTCAGGGCGGGAGAACCAGGAGGGCCCCCAGAGCCCCCAGCGAACGTCGGCAATCCCTAAACCCAACCTTGAAGCCCATGCTCACCCCACCCCACACCCTCACCTCAGCCCATGGCGGAGCTCGCCACATAGTGGGCAGATCTGGCCTGCGGGGTTCCTGGGCGCCAACCCTAACCCTAGTTCATCTGTGGAGGGGCCCCTCCCCAGGAGCCTGGAGCCGCAGCTGCGGGAATTTGGGACACCTGAGCCCCACAGCAGCACTCAGTCTGCCACCCCGCAGGAAACTGTGCCCCTTGGGAGGCCATAGAGCATTCAGGGCGGGAGAACCAGGAGGGCCCTCCTGAGCCACCAGCGAACTTCGGCGGCTCCCGCACCCCAACCCTGAGGCCCATGCTCACCCTCCCCACACCCTCACCTCAGCCCGTGTAGCTCGCCATACAGCCAGCAGATCGGGCCTGCGGGGCTCCTGGGCCTAACCCTAGCCCTAGGTCGGCCGTGGGTATGGGGGCCTCCCCAGGAGCCTTACACCGCAGCCCCGGGGAATTGGGATACCTGTGCCCCACTGCAGGACTCAGCTTGCCACCCGACAGGAAACATTGCCCCTTGGGGCTCTAAGGAGGCTACAGGGCACGAGAACTTGGGGAGGCCCCCGGAGCCCATCCCCATCCTTTGCCAGCCCCCCATGCCCCAACCCTGAGGCCCATGCTCACCCTCCCCCATGGCCTCCTCTCAGCCCTCCACAGAGCTCGCCTAACAGCCTGCAGATTGTCCCTGCCGGGGTCCGGGACCCTAACCCTTACCCTAGGTTGGCCACAGCGGGGCCCCTCCCCAGGGTCCTGGCAACCAACTCCAGGGGATGGGGACACCCAAGCCCCACCGCAGGACTCAGCCTGCAACCCACAGTAAACTGTACCATTTTGGGACACAACAGAGCATTCAGGGCAAGAGAATTGGGGCACCCCCTGAGAGCCCCTTCTGGTGAACCCCGACATTTGTGGGCCCTTCCAGATGAAACCCCAAGGCTCACACTCACCCGCCCTTGTGCCCTCATCTCACTCGGCATGAGAGTTCTCTGAGCACTGGGCAGTTCAGATCTGCTGTCTCTTGAGGCCTAACCTAACCCAGGGTCTTCTGCTGAGGGTCCCTCCCCGTTTGCCTGCCTCCAAGGCACCAGGCATTGGGCTCACCTCTGCACGACTAGAGGACTCAGCCTGCCCCACAGCAGGAAACTGTCCATTTTGGGCTGCAGCAAGAATTCATAGGAAAATCGGAGGGCCCCCTTCAGCCCATCCCAGGCAACCCCCACTTTCAGAGATCTCCCCGGATCCAATTAGTAGCTTCACACTGACCTTTAAACTTGCTCTCCACAGAGATCTTTTGAAATTCTCCACACTTCCAACCGATGGCATCATCCAGCTTCAGTGCCTTACCCAGCTTTAGGTCTTGAGATGGATTAAAATGGGAAGTCACTTCACTGATGACGACGTACTGGTGACCAAAAGATACATGCATAAATGCTTCATATCACTTGGCTTTAGGGAAATGCAAATCTAAACCCCTATAGATGCCATATCACACGAGGCTGAATATCTAAAAATAAGAAGACATGAAACTATACATGTTGGAAAGGATGTGGTGAAACAGGAACCCTCTTACACCCCTGTACGAATGCAGTCCGGTACAGCCACTCTTGAAAATGGTACGGAGTTTCCTCAAGAAGTTATAAATAAAGTTACCCTATGTCCCAGCAATTGCACTACTGGCTATTTACCCCCAAAGAGACAGAGGTAGTGAGGACGGGACACATGCACCCCAGTGTTCATAGCAGCAATAACCATAATAGACAAGCTGTGGAAGGAGTGCAGATGACCATGGATAGATGAATGGATAAAGAAGATGTGGATCATATATATAATGGAATATTACTCAGCCATCAGAAAGGATGAGTACTTACCATCACACCGACCTGGGTGGAGCTGGAGGGTATTATGCTGAGTGGAATAAGCCAATGAAAGAAAGACAATGATCATATGCTTTCACTCCTATGTGGAATATCAGAAACAAGGAAGAAGACCATAGGGCAAGGAAGGGAAAATAGAATGGGAAGTCATCAGAGAGGGAGAAAACCCATAATGGACGCTTAACTATCGCAAGAAACTGATGATTGTTGGAGGAGAAGTTGGGGGGGGGTAACTGGGTGAGTAGCATTAAGGAGGTCACATGATACAATGAGCACTGGGTGCTAAACATGACTGAAAATTTATTGAAGACTACATCTGAAACGAATGATGTACTGTAAGTTGGCTAATTGAATTTAAATTAAAGAACAAAAGACCTCGAATAAACAATCCTACACATTTGTATGGAACCACTAAAGATTCCGAACAGCCAGTGCAATGTGGAAAAGAAAAACAAAGCTGGAGGACTCACAATTTCAGATTTCAGGTTATACTACAAAGCTGCAGTCATCCTAACAAGACAGTACGGCACAAAAATAGACACAGCGACCAAAGGAACAGGATACAAGTTCAGACAGAAACCCACAATTATGTGGTTCGTGAATCTTCCACAAAGCAAGCAACGATATCAAAAGGGAAAAGGACAGTCTCTACAACAAATGGTGTTGGGAAAACTAGACAGCTATGCACAAAAGAATGAAATTAGACTGCTTTCTTACACAATACAGACAAACAGAAAACAGTTTCAAGACCTCAATATGAGACCTGAATCCATAAAAATCCTACAGGAGGGAAGACAGTAACTTCTTGACATGGACCATACCAACGTTTTTCTAGACTGTGTCCTGAGGCAAAGGAAATGAAAGCAAAAATAAACTATTGGGAATACAGCAAAATAAAAAGTTTCCACACGGCAAAAGAACAATGAAAACGTAAAAATAATAACACAACTTACTCAAAGGGAGAAGATATTTGCAAAGATCATATGCAATAAAGGGATAGTGTCCAAAACATATACAACTGATACTACTCGACCCCCCAAAAAACAAATACTCCAGTTAAAAAATAGGCAGAAGACATGGACAGACATTTCTCCAAAGAAGAAATACAAATGGCCAACAGTCCCGTGAAAAGATGTTCACCATCACCCATCATCAGGAAAATGTAAATCCAAAGGACAATGAGGTAATACCTCAAACCTGTCAGAATGGCTAACATCAAAAGCACAACAAAGAGCAGGTGTTGGGAGGATGTGGATAAAGGGGAATCCTAGCGAACTGTGGGAGGGAATGCAAACTGTGGTGGCCACCGTGGAAAACAGTATGAAGGTTCCTCAAAAAATTAAATATAGAACTACCCTACGATCCAACAATCACACTACTCGTATTTACCCAAAGAATAGGAAAACAGTATCTTAAAAGGATACGTGCACCCCTATGTTTCTTGCACCATTATTTACAAAATCACAATATGGAAGCAAACCAAGTGTCTGTAGAAAAATTGACAAATGAGATGATAGGTGTGTGTATTCACACACACACACACACACACACACACACACACAGACACACACAATGGAGTATTACTCGGCTTGAAAAAGAATGAAACCTTGCCATTTGCAGACACATGGATGGAGCTAAAGAGTATTATCCTAACTAAAATCAGTCAGTCAGAGAAAGACAAATCCCATACGATGTCATTCTAATGGGGAATTTAAAAAACAAACAAAATAAATAACTAAAAGAGAAAAAGGAGACACACCGAAATACAAACTCTTAACAATAGAGAACAAACGGATGGTTACCAGAGAGGAGGTGGTTAGAGGGATGAGTGAAATAGATGAAGGGGATTAAGAGGACGCTTTTCTTGATGACCACTGAGTAATATATAGAATTACTAAATCACTCTCTTGTACACCTGAAATGAATGTAACACTGTATGTTAGCTCTACTGGGATTAAAATAAATTTTAAAAAAGATTTTTCTTTCAGGAACCTCTTTGAAACCTCTTTGAAAAAGCTTTTCCTGTGCACTGTGCATAAGCCCTACTTGGGAGGATTCACTCTACAGTAATTATTCACTCCATGCCTCAAATTCATATTTCACTGAGTTCTTACCGTGGATTCCAGCCCACGGGAGCCAGGGTCCTTTTCTGTCAAGGCTCAGCACCTATGCATTCAAGATTGGAAGTAGAGACACATGTCACTTCACATTCCAGAAAGCTATTATTGTTTCTGTTTCAGTGTGAGAGTCACAGGTTTCAGAGCAGGTTTATTATGGATCCTGGATCTCTACTTCAATGTTCATTGCCTGGATCCATTTGGCTAATAGGTTCCCTGTGGATGGGCTTGCTTCCAAGCACTTACATGGAAGATGCAAAGGTGGGTGGGCTTGGTGCGGGACAGGAAGAAGACCAAAAACAGACAAGGGTCCGACCCCTCCCCTAATCCAGGAACTGCTATGGGAGAGGGTACAGGTGGGAGAATTCATGCGAAACTCCAAGGTCACCAGCTGAACACAGGAGGCATAGGTCAAGGGATCTGGAGATGCAGGGGTTGAAGGCTGCTCTGAGCTACCTCTGGGAGGAAGGGAGGGATGGAATGAGAAGGAGACACTGCCTGCTCCTGGCCCATGCCAGCTGCCCACCGCTCCGACACCCATCTGTCTACACAGCTGACACAGCCTGGGCTCAGGATGGGCTGGCTCGCGTCCCTCAATCCTCAGTGGGACAGCTGTCCCCAGGGCTCAGAGACATGCTGAGGGAGATGAGAGGGAAAGCTGCCCCACCCTGGTCGCCCCCTCTTTGAACAAACAGCCCTTCAGAACTGCTAAAAAAAACCCACTAACGGGGTTGAAAGACTTGCCATGGATGAACTAAAGCATAGAGATATGTAAAATAACATTCATTTTTTAAGTTCAGAGCTGTCATCTCAGGAAGTGGGGAGAGCTTCCCTGAAGAAGACTGAGGGGAGGGCAGGCCATGCTGAAAAGGGAGACATGGCTCTCCTGATTGGGGACCTGCAGCCCCCTTCCAGGGCAGGGCATCATCCTCACATCAAAAGAGATCCATGGAAGTGTTCCATCAGGGCCAGATGTTTGTCTCGAGAAGGCTACCCTGGCATTGGACTGCACAGGGCACCAGGGACGAGGGCCAGATGGAGGACGGACAATACCCCGGAGGCCATGGGTAAGAGCAGAGGCACAGGACCTTGAAGATGATGAAAAGCAGGAGGTGGCAGCATGGAGCCGTCCCGAAAGTATCATGGGAGCAGTGCCCACAGCTTCACTGAATGGGTGCCTTCTGTGCCAGGTGTGGCTGACGTCAGTGAGCTCCAGACTAGTCCTGACCACAACTCTAGGAAGTGTGCACCACCCCCGTCCTCCTCTCCCCTTGCAGCTGCTAGGAATCACGTTCACAGACCCTGGTCAGCTTTCGTGGAAAGCAAGCAGTGGCTCCCGCACACGCTGCACCTCTGGTGGTGGTCCAGTGCGACCCTTGTGCCTGGCAAGACACTGATGTCTACCTGTCTCCATACAAATCCACAGACAGGAGGGTGTCCCTGAATTCCACAGGACCTGATGAGACAGATCCACAGAAACCAACACCCAGTGGATCACTCGGGACCTCACCTATGGTCATGGAGCTCACCATACCCTATTTCTGTCACTTCCCACAGAAAGCCTGGTTATGATCCCCCACAATACCATACATCCTGGTTGCTGACCTGGGGTCATGCCATGAACCCACATAGCACCTTTCTTTAAGTGAAGGCTATGCCTACACCTCCTAGAAAATATTTCTAATGAAGTACAAGTCCATCAGGACTATGGTGTGAACGGTAGCACACAGCTTTCATGGTAGTAGTCAGTAATTCTAACAAGGGTTAACCCCACTCCCTGTCTCACAAAAACTTCCTCCATCCCCACTTAACTCATGGTCTGCCCTCAGAAAGCCCTCCAGGAAACAAACCTTTCATCTGAATGCTCTCTTCACCTTCTGCTTCAAATCTTGTCGAACCACAATGATATGAAACTAGAAATCAGTCTAAAGAAAAAAATGGGACAGTCAAAAATAGGTGGAGATTTTTGGGGCCTGGGTGGCTCAGTCGTTAAGGATCTGCTTTCAGCTCTGGTCTTGACCCCGGATCCTGGGATCTAGCCCCATATCAGGCTCCTTGCTCAGTGGGAAGCCCACTTTTCCCTCTCCCACCCCCTTGCTTGTGTTCACTCTCTCGCTGTCTCACTCTCTGTCAGATACTTAAATAATCTTAAAAAAATATGTGGAGATTTAACAACATGCTACTGAACAACCAACAGTCAAAGAAGAAATCAAAAAAATTTTAGAAGTACCTTGACACTGATGAAAAAGACAACCTACAAAAACTTATGGGATGCAGCAGAAGTAGCTTTATGGGGGACATTCATAGCAATTCAAGTCTTCATCATTCCATGAGAATGGTCTCCAATAAACAACCTGATTTATGTGGTAAAGAAGTAGGAAAAAAAACAACCAACAAAGCCCCAAATTAGTAGAAATAAGGAAATAACAAAAAGGAATGCATAAATAAATCCAATGGATACTAAAAAGACAAAAAAAAAAAAAAACACAATGAAAATGAGAGCGGCCTTTTTTGGAAAGATAAACAAAACTGACAAACTTAGCTAGACTCACCAAGAAAGACAGAGGACTCGAATACAATCAGGAAAATAAGATAATGGATTCCTGTCTCATATCAAAATCAAAAGAACTCTTCAACCTTGGACACAACAACTTCTTGCAAGCCACGTCTCTAAAGGCAAAGGAAATAAAAGCAAAAATGAACTATTGGCACTTCATCAGGATAAAAAGCTTCTGCTCCGCAAAGCAAACGATCAACAAAACAAAAAGGCAACCTATGGAATCGAAGAAGATATCTGCAAATGATATTACAGATAAAGGGCTGGTTTCCAAGATCTATAAAGAACTCCTCTAACTCGACACCCAAAAAATGGGCAGAAGGCACAAAGAGATACTTCTCCAGAGAAGACATACAAATGGCCAACAGACACATGAAAAAATGCTCCACATCACTTGCCATCAGGCAAATACAAATCAAAACGACAATGAGATACCACCTTACACGAGTTAGAATGGTTAAAATTAACAAGGCAGGGGGCACCTGGGTGGCACAGCGGTTAAGCGTCTGACTTCGGCTCAGGGCATGATCCTGGCATTATGGGATCGAGCCCCACATCAGGCTCCTCCGTTATGATGCTGCTTCTTCCTCTCCCACTCCCCCTGCTTGTGTTCCCTCTCTCGCTGGCTGTCTCTATCTCTGTGGAATAAATAAATAAAATCTTGAAAAAAAAATTAACAAGACAGAAATAAAAAAATGTCAGAGAGGATGTGGAGAAAGGGGAGCCCTCTTACACTACTCGTGAGAATTCAAGCTGGTACAGCCACTTTTGAAAACAATATGGATGTTCCTCACAACGTTAACCACAGAGATATCCTACGACCCACCAATTGCACTACTGGGTATTTACCCCATAGACACAGAGTAATGAAAAGAAGCGGCACCTGTATCCCAATGTTCATAGCTGCAATGTCCATAATAGCCAAACTGTGGAAGGAGCCAAGATGTCCTTCAGCAGATGAATGGACAAAGAAGATGTGGTTCATCTATACAATGGAATATTACTCAGCCGTCAGAAGGATGAATACCCACCACTTGCACAAACGTGCATGGACCAGGAGGGGATTATGCTAAGTGAAATTAAAGCAAGCAGAGAAAGACAATTATCATATGGTTTCACTCCTATGTGGAATGGAAGGAATAGCATGGAGGACATTAGAAGAAGGAAGGGAAAAGTGAAGTGAGGTAATGAGAGGGGAAATGAACCATGAGAGACTACTGACACTGGGAAACAAACTGAAGGTTGCAGAAAGGGAGGGGAAGAGGAATGAGTTGTCCTGGTGATGGGTATTAAGGAGGGCACGTGTTGGGGCCCTGGGTGGCACAGCGGTTAAGCGTCTGCCTTCGGCTCAGGGCGTGATCCCGGCATTAGGGGATCGAACTCCACAACAGGCTCCTCCGCTGTGAGCCTGCTTCTTCCTCTCCCACTCCCCCTGCTTGAGTTCCCTCTCTCGCTGGCTGTCTCTATCTGTCGAATAAATAAATAAATTCTTTTTAAAAAGAAGGAGGGCACGTGTCATAATGAGCACTAGGTGTTATATGCAAACAATGAATCATGGAACACTTCATCAAAAACAAATGAAGTACTGTAGGGTGATTAACATCATTTTAAAAAAATAGAAAGATATGAAATTCATACAGGAAAACTGTCACTATTTGCAAATGACATGAAATCCCGAAAGATTACACACACACACACACACACAAAAAACTGTTAGAATAAACAAATTCAAGAAAGCTGCAGGATATAAAGTCAATATACAGAGACCTGTTCTCTTTTTTTTTCATATTTTATTTATTTATTTGAGAGGAAGAGAAAAAGCAAGGGCAGGGGGAGTGTCCGAAAGAGGGAGAAGCAGACCCTCGCTAAGCGGGGAGCCCAACACAGGGCTCAATGTCAGAACTCTGAGTTCATGACCTGAGATGAAGGCAGAAGCTTCACCTATGGGGCCACCCAGGTGACCCAACTTCTTGCATTTCTGCATACTGATGACGCACTTTTGCAAAGAGAAATTCAAAAAGCAATGCCATTTACAATTGCATCAAAAAAAAATCTAGGAATAAAAGTAACCAAAAATGAGAAAGACATAGTACACTCAACACATGGCAGAAAAGAAATGAAAAACATGTGTGTCGAGGGGGGCAGGATGTATGGGTCAAAGATTTGGAAGGCAACACAAACAAATGGAAGCTTACGCCATGCTCCTTAACTGGAAGATTTAATTATGTGAACATGTCCATCGTACCCAAAGCAATCGACAGATATGATGAAATCCCTATCTGAATTCCAGCGGCATTATTCGAGCAAATAGAAAACAGTCCACAAACTTGTATGGAATCACAAAAGACCCCAAATACCCAAAGCAACCTGGAGAAAGAAAGGTGCAGTCAACACACTCCTGGATTTCAAGCTAGATTACAAAGCTGTTGTCATCAAAACAGGATGGTACTGGCAGAAACACAGACACCAGGTCAGTGGAACAGAACAGAAAGCTCAGAAACTTACACACACGTAGATGATCCTAACTTACGACACAGCAGCAGAAGATATGCCATGAGGGAAGGACTGTCTCTTCAGTGAGCGGTAACAGGCAAACTGGACACTACATGCAGAAGAATATAACTGGTCCACTTTCTTACACCACACACAAAATTTTTAATGGATGAATGATTTGAACATAAGACCTGAATCCATAAACCTCCAAGAAGACACAGGTACTAAGACTCTCGACATTAGTTTTGGCAAAGTGTCTTCAGATCGGACACCAAATGCAAAGGCAACAAAAGCAAAAATAAACAAGTGGAACAACATCAAACTGAAATCTTCCACACGGCAAAAGAAACCAGCAAAAACTTAAAAGGTCACAGACCCAATAAGAAAAAAAATATCTGCGAATCATATGTGTGAGAAGAGGCTAATATCCAAAATACACACAACACTCATAGAAATCAAAACAAAAAAAATGTATAAAAAATGTGGGGAATATGTGAATAGATACTTTCTAAAGATGGCACACAGGTGCCAACAGACAGAGAAAGTTGTTAGACATCACTCATCATCATCAGGGAAACATCAGTCAAACCCACAATCGGCTATCCACTCACAACAGTTGGAACAGCAATTGTCCCAGAGACAGACACCAGGTGGGGTCAAGGGTGTGCAGACGAGGAGACACTGTGCACTGTTGGTGGGAATGGAAATTGGTGCCGCCACTGTGACAAACGGTATGGAGGTTCCTGAAAAAATAAATGCGACTACCACATGACCCATTAATGGCTCTACTGAGTATTGATTTGGAGAACACAAAAATACTGCCTAAAAAAGACAGATGCACTTCCATGTTCACTGCAGCATTATTCACAAGAACCAGACATGGAAACACAGACCTTGGGGGTCTTATTCCAAGTAACTCAGACACAGAAAGACCAATCCCAGATGCTCTCATGTACATTCCACGTGGAATAAACAATTACTGAATGCATAGATACTGATAGCAGATTGGTAGGTGCCAGATTCGGGGATGGGGTGTTAGAAATGGGTGAAGGTGGTCAAAGTCTCAATGTTTGAGTGAGAAAATCCGACAGTCATGAAATGTTCCGTCCAGTATGGAGACTAAAACTAACCCCGCAGCATGGGGTATAGGTTTCCCTGCTCTTTGAAAGTACAGGGCTTCTGAGAAACCTTGCACAGCAGAAATGGTGTCAAGAAGGAATGGCCATTAATTTACACGGAACAATTAGATAGTGTCCTCAGACACCAAAATTCCTTCTCTTTGGCTTTTCTTAGGCCTCAGGACACAAGTTTCTAATGGAGGCCCAGCATCAATGAAGACAAAGCACAGCAGAGGCTCACAGACACCATTCAAAGTGCTGGTGGCTGGATGCGGAGAGCAGTTCCCAGCGGAAGGAGCAGGTTGGGGTGCACGACGCCTCTGTCGTGCTTCTCCCCAAAACAGATGCTGAACGCGATTCTCACTGTTCACCTTTTTTCATAAGAGGAAAATCCTCTTCAGGTCTCTTCCTCTTACTGAAGCTGGGTAATAACGTAGTTCTTTCAAGAAAGCCCAGTGTCTTACTGTGAACGTTTAAAAAGTGGGGGATACTTGTACTTGAGCATTGCTGAGGGAGGAGATGTGAAAGGTTCTCCCAGACACAAACCTCAGCAGATCCACTGGGAAAGGCACCTTCCTCAGCATGTGGAACACGGACTACCTCCTACCACCCGAGAAACCCTCTCCTTCCCCTCGATCAGGACAACCCACAACAGCTGGGAGTTACCCCAATTCCTCTGTTCTCCTGCTCCTAATAGCTAACCCATCAGCAAATCCTGTAAGCTCCATCTTCAAAATGGACCCAGAATAGGTCTAACCACTCCATCCAAGGCCACCTGTCTGGACCACAGTGCCTGACTTCCTGGAAAAGCTTCATCATTGACCTGCCTTGCCATCTTCAACCCTCTGTCATCTGTTCTCAACACTGTAGCCAGGATGGCCCAGTGAAACAGGGTCTCATGGGGTTATAGCCCTGGAATGGCTTTCTGTCACCTCTCTGAGGTCATGTCCTAAGCTGTCTCCTGTGGCCACAGGGCCATCTTGCTACTCCTGGACATAGCTGGAATTCTCCTGCCCCAGAGCTATGCACATGCTTTCCCTTCTGTTCAGAATGCTCCTGATGTGTTCTCACTCACCTTCGGAGAAGTCTGAATTGGAGTGACAGGGACAGAAGATGAGGCTGTGTGTGTTAGGTGAGGCTGTTGGCCCAGAAGAAGGTTCTCTGCCAGCTTTCCGCCTGTGCCTCACTTGTCCTCAGCCAGGAACTTGCACACAGCCCTCACCTGTCACAACTCTCACCCAGGAGACCCACAGCCACCCCTGGAGCCCACCCTGCCCACATCCTGCTGCAGAATGCATTCAGCTCTCCTCTGGGACCCCTGTCAGCTTTACCCAGTCCTGGAACTCCCCCATCTCCTGCAAAGCTCCCGGATTCCCCCTCTTCTTCCAAAATCACACTGGCGCAAGGCTTTCATGAGAAAGCTATAACGCTAACTAATGAAAGGTTCACACCTACTTTCCCCTTCTGTTGCCTTTCTCTCCACCTTCTTTCCTACCTGTGCAAACTGTAACATATCAGTGGAACATGAACATGCTCTGAGACCTGAATCTTTCATTGCAGCTTTCTGAGGACTCCTTATGTGATAAGAAACTAGTGTATCCTACAACAGGGTGATTTACAACTCTCATCTATAGAATAGTACAGCCCAAATCACTACAATTTTACCTCACTCTTCATGAAGCAGAACACTTTTTCCTTTCTTCTCTTACTTAAATTCCAGTTAGTTCACATGCCATGGAATATTCGCTTCAGGGGTAGGATTTAGTGATTCCTCACCAGCATACAGAACTCGGTGCTCATAACAAGTGCCCTCCTTAATACCCCTCACCCATTTAACTCTTCCCCCCATGCCCCTGTCCTGCAGCAACACTCAGTTTGTTCTCCAAGGTTGAGTCTATTTCCTTGTTTGCCTCTCTCATCACTCCTCAACTCTGTTCATCTGTTTTCTTTCTGAAGTTCCACAGGCATGAGAGCATAGGATATTTGTCTTTCCTCAGTGATTTTGCTTAGCTTAATACACTCTAGGTCCATCCACATCCTTGCAAATGGTAAGTTTTCATTCTTTTTGAATCTGGGTCATATTCCAGTGTATATATATGTATCCCACATCTGTTTTACCCATTCATCAGTGCATGGACGTTGGGATTCTCTCTATAGTTTGGCTACTGTGGACATTTCTGCTATAAACATCATGGTGCATTTACCCATTTCGAATCCACATTTTTGTATCCTTTGGGTAAATACCTAGGAGAGCAATTGCTGGATCATGGGGTTGTTCAATGTTTAACTTTTTGAGGAACCCCCACACTGTTTCCCAGACTGGCTGCACCACTTTGCATTCCCACCAACAGGATGGGAGGCTTCCCCTTTAAGCAGAACATTATCTGCCAGCAATTTCATAAGAGGAAACAAAACCTCTGGGAGATGCACCTAGGGTGAGACAAGCAGTTGCAGAGTTCACCCCAAGGCTCCTGACGCCAAGCCCCTTGAAGCCACCAGCATGCCACTATCCAAAAGAATTCCCAGACTCTCCTTCTGACTCCACCACCAAAGAAACTACAGAGAGAATATGGCACCTCAAAATATCAAGATAATACATTTAGTAAAACTAGAAAGTCAAGCTCAACTTTTAAACAGGAACAGGCCGCTTTGGAAAATTTTCAATTTTCCCTCCACCCTAATTTTAACTCTTCTGATGAATAAACTAATCAATGAGGAAACATCACCTTTGTCAAATGACATCATCCAAGTCTGTATCAGATGAAAAAAGCCACCTAACTCTAGATGTTGGCCACTCAACCATATCTTAGGCCCAATTGAATAAACACTGTTAGATGAAGGAACAAATTAGATGTTACAAACAGGCACAGAGTGAATCTCACCTTCCCTTTCTAATAAAAGAGGGTTCCTAGGAAACAGATGGTCAAAATACATTTGTAAGCAATAAATGGACAGAGAAATTGTGATCCCCTGCAACGTTCTACCTCCAGGGAAACTAAGTAATTCCTGCACCAAACCCAGAATGCTGACAGCTACTTCAATTTTACTTTGTGGCTCAACTAGAGAAAAGAGAAAAGCCCAGGAGGTTTTGCGATAATGAGAGGTTTTACCTCCAGCCCTGACATAGATAGGACATTTTGCCAAACATACCTGTGCTTTCTGTGAACACTGGCGTCCTGTGACAAGCTGCCTCGCTGACTCTGATGCTGACGTTCAAAACCTCGGGTGTCTTGGAGCCAGAGCAGAGAATTGCTGTCAGGTGGGGAGAAGAAGGCACCTCTGACATAAAGCCTGCACACCTGCTTCGGTTTCTGGGCGAAGGGGCAACACATACTTGTTGTTTATCAGTAATTATCTTCATTCTCAACAGACCAATGACCTTGCCTTTTCTGGAAAGCAGACTTACTCTTCTAAAGAAACCCTCAATTCGTCTATTCCCAATGCAACTAGAGTGGGGTCTGGTTTACGCACGCCTCCAGGCCCCCACCTGGAGGATTTTCCTGCATGATTCTAATAGCCAATTACCACTACCCAGGGGCACACGGGGCATAATGCTGAAGTTGGGGGTTATCTCTGGGGCTTGCTACTGCCACACCTGTGCTGGGGGACCAGGGCACACCCTGCTGAACTCAGGGTACTGCTCAAGATGCATCACCTGCACTGTGTCAGAGAACTGAAAGTGGGGATTGTGTGAGGTCGTAACCCGCACTCTTCCAGGGGAACAGGGGAAACGCTGAAATTCTGCAACCCATCCCACAAAAGCTCAGGTGAGTGGGTGCCCTGTAGTTCCCGGGTATGGGGAATAAGGTCAGTTGAGGACATGGGGCAGAAGAGACTTTAAAGGGAAAAAGAAAACTCACCTGAGTACCCACAATGAACCCTCTCCACGTGCCCTTCCAAAACCTTGCCTCCCACCTGGGGCGCACCCTACCCCCAGACCCCCACCCCAGTGCAAGCTGCTCACTCACCAACAGGGATCTCCACAGGGCAACTCTCTCTCTCTCAGTGCCCCTTCTTCTGCCCCAATTCTGCAACCCACTGCAAATCTGGGACTGCCCACAGAGACATCTCCACCCCCAAGCAGTGAATGGTTGGGGAGGGTGGTGCCTGAGCCCCTTGGATGCTGGGCTACCCGCCCTCAAGCCCCTGGAACCCTGAAAGTGCAGGGGGCCCAAGAGGCGCCTCCTCTACCCAACACCCAGCTCAGGCATGGGTGGGGTCGTGGGCCAGGGCACCCACACACACCTAGCCCCTTCTAGGGACCCCTCTAGCTGCAGACCACCCTCAGAGTCCTGCCCCTTCCCTTTCTGCACCAGCCCTCCCTGCTGGGGTGTGCCTGGTTCTGGGCAAGGTCAGTGGCTCTCAGACCCTCCAAGGCTTTGGCTTTAGGAAATGCAATGATTTCATGCATTTTCAGTATGTACATGTCAGTATGACTTTAATCTTATGGGAGCCAAAGAGGTTCTTTATTTTTTCTTATCTTCATGTTGGCATTTTTGGTTGTTTTCTTCTCAAAGCAGATGTACAACATGTGCTTGGGGCAGAAATAGGGCCCATGCTTTGAGTTTTTGCCCAATCATTTTGAGCCGGGTAAAATGTTAAAGGATAGCTTCCCTGGGAGCCCAGGATCAGGGCCCACAGATGATATAAGATAAAAATTACTTTCATCATTATAATGACTACTAAATGGAGGAATTTGAGACAAAAGCACCTTTCACAAGAGTACCAAGAAATCAAAATGATGCCCACAGAAGGCTACCTGCTCCATGGTCAGCACAGGTAACAGAAGTGTTCACAGTCTCTGGACTCCTGCCCTTCTCCTGCCCAAATCTCTGAAGCACACAGACCACTTAAAATCAGAATTGTAGAACTGCTAGACACCTTAGAGATGTCTGGCACCATTCCCTTGGACTGCAGAATAAAACACAGTAGCTCCTTGTCACAAACTAATTTCAACATGAAGTGCCCCCTGGATGCACTAAGTTCTTTCTCTGCAAATGTTGACTAATGTAAGTCACAGACACACCATTTAAACACTAGGATGGCTGGGAAGTCAACGTAGGTAAGGCAATATTTTAGCCAGGTTTATAAGCATTGGCTCACTTTGTAGAAGAGGCTGAGCTGAGTGTTTTTAAATACTATTTCAGGTACAAGAGAGGAGTTAAGATGGTGGAGGAGTAGGGGACTCCTTTTTCTGCAGATCCCCTGAGTCCTGCTGGATAGGTAGCAGGCCAGCCTAAACAACCACGGAATCAGCCTGAGAGGCAGGAAGATATATCTGGATCTCTACAAATGAACATCTCCAGTGCTGCGTATTGAGGTAGGAAGCGGGGAGTCCTGAAACCTGGCACAGATACTGGAAGATAAAAGGAAGGGGGAGGGAGCCACCGCATTTGGGTGCCAGGAAGTAGCAGCCACCTGCACAGGGGAGCTGGCAGATTCACAGAAGGCACCCCTAGAGAGAGGACTGAGACTGGTGAGCCCAGAGAGCACACCACCAGGCATCTCCCAGAACACAGGAATCCCAGTGTGCTCATGGGATCCAGAATGAGATTGAGAGCTCCTGGAGCGCGTGCGGGTCCACTGGAGGCTGGCAGGCCACCTGCACAGGGGAGAGGGCAGATTCATGGTCAGAACCCAGGAAACAGCAGACTGAGACCCTGAACCAGGTGCGCCCACCACCAGGCTTCTCACGGAACTCCGGAATCCCAGTGTGCTCACCGGGAATAGAGAGACCCAGAGACCCGGGAGCACGTGGGGCGGCTGGCGGCTGGTGGGCCACCTGCATGGGGCAGCGGGCGGACTCGTGGTTGGCACCCAGGAAACAGCAGACTGAGACCCTGAAGGAGGTGGTATGCCACCAGGCTTCTCAGGAAACTCCGTAATCCTGGTGTGCTCACGGGATCCAGACTGAGACCTGGAGATCTGGGAGCTCCAGGGGGCGGCTGGTGGCTGGTGGCCTTAGAAACACAAAGGACAGAGATGCACCTGCCCTGGAAGTGAGGGCAGGGACACCAGGTGTGGGGCACACATCCAGGGACGCTATGGGGTTGAGCAGCACCAACAGTAACGGAGTTAAAGTGGCCAGAACATCCATGGAGAACATGCCGCAATCCCTCTGTTCTGTGACAATTCAGCCTCTGCTGCTCTGACTCTCAGAAGAGGCACAGCAGACCGCCAGAGAAAGATGCCAGGGAACAAAAGCCTGGAAATACTGGCTCACAGCGTTCCCACACCCATCCCCCCTCGCAGGGGACAGGGCAACTCTACCCAAACAGGGTTGCCTGAGTATGGGTGTGGCAAAATACAAACTCTTAACAATAGAGAACAAACGGATGGATACCAGAGAGGAGGTGGATAGAGGGATGAGTCAAATAGATGAAGCGGATTAAGAGGACACTTTTCTTGATGACCACTGAGTAATATATAGAATTACTGAATCACTCTATTGTACACCTGAAACGAATGTAACACTGTAGGTTAGCTCTAATGGAATTAAAATAAATTTTTAAAAAAGATTTTTCTTTCAGAAACCTCTTTGAAAAAGCTTTTCCTGTGCATTGTTCATAAGCCCTACTTGGGAGGATTCACTCTACAATAATTATTCACTCTATGCCTTGAATTCAGATTTCACTGAGTTCTTACTGTGGATCCCAGCCCACAGGAGCCATGGTCCTTTTCAGTCCAGGATCAGCACCTATGCATTTAAGATTAGAAGTAGAGACACATGTCACTTCACAGTCCAGAAAGCTATTATTGTTTCTGTTACATTGTGAGAGAGTCACAGACTTTGGGACAAGTTTCAGAGCAGGTTTATTATGGATCCTGGATCTCTACTTCAATGTTCTTTGCCTGGATCCATTTGGCTAATAGGTTCCCTGTGGATGGGCTTGCTTCCAAGCACTTACATGGAAGATGCAAAGGTGGGTGGGCTTGGTGCGGGACAGGAAGAAGATCAAAAGCAGACAAGAGTCCCACCACTCCCCTGATCCAGGAACTGCTACAGGAGAGGGTATGGGAGGTAGAATCAATGCAAAACTCCAAGGTCACCAGCTGAACACAGGAGGCACAGGTCAAGGGATCTGGAGATGCAGGGGTTGAAGGCTGCTCTGAGCTATATCTGCGAGGAAGGGAGGGAAGGAATGAGGAGACACTGCCTGCCCCTGGCCCATGCCGCTGCCCACCACTCTGACACACATCCGTCTACACAGCTGACAGAGCCTGGGCTCAGGATGAGCTGGCTCAGGTCCCTCAATCCTCAGTGGCACAGTTGGCCCCAGGGCTCAGAGACATGCTGAGGGAGATGAGAGGGAAAGCTGCCCCACCCGGGTCATCCCCTCCTTGAGCAGACAGCCCTTTAGAACTGCTAAAAAAAACCCCACTAACGGGGTTGAAAGACATGCCATGGATGAACTAAGGCATAGAGATATGTAAAATAACATTCATTTTTAAGTTCAGAGCTGTCATCTCAGGAAGTGGGGAGAGCTTCCCTGAAGAAGACTGAGGGGAGGGCAGGCCATGCTGAAAAGGGAGACATGGCTCTCCTGATTGGGGACCTGCAGCCCCCTTCCAGGGCAGGGCTTCATCCCTGCATCAAACGAGATCCATGGAAGTGTTCCATCAGGGCCAGATGATTGTCTCGAGAAGGCTATCCTGGCATCGGACTGCACAGGGCAACAGGGACGAGGGCCAGATGGAGGACGGACAATACCCCGGAGGCCATGGGGCAAGAGCAGAGGCACATGACTTTGAAGATGATGATGAAAAGCAGGAGGTGGCAGCATGGAGCCGGCCCGAAAGTGCCATGGGAGCAGTGCCCACAGCTACACTGACTGGGGGCCTTCTGTGCCCAGTGTGGCTGACTTCAGTGGGTTCCAGACTAGTCCTGACCACAACTCTAGGAAGTGTGCACCACCCCCGGCCTCCTCTCCCCTTGCAGCTGCTAGAAATCATGGTCAAAGACCCTGGTCAGCTTTCGTGGAAAGCAAGCAGTGGCTCCCGCACACGCTGCACCTCTGGTGGTGGTCCAGTGCGACCCTTGTGCCTGGCCAAACACTGATGTCTACCTGTCTCCACACAAATCCACAGACAGGAGGGTGTCCCTGAATTCCACAGCACCTGATGAGACAGATCCACAGAACCCAACACCCAGTGGGTCACTCGGGACCTCAGCTATGGTCATGGAGCTCACCATAAACTATTTCTGTCACTTCCCACAGAAAGCCTGGTTATGATCCCCCACAATACCATACATCCTGGTTGCTGACCTGGGGTCATGCCATGAACCCACATGGCACCTTTCTTTAAGAGAAGGCTATGCCTAAACCTCCTAGAAAATGTTCCTAATGAAGTACAAGTCCATCAGGACTACGGAGTGAACAGTAGCACACAGCCTGCATGGTAGTAGTCAGTAATTCTAACAAGGGTTAACCCCACCCCCGTCTCACAAAACTTTCCTCCGTCCCCACAGAACTCATGGTCTGCCCTCAGAAAACCCTCCAGGAAACAAACTTTTCATCTGAATGCTCTTCACCTTCTGCTTCAAATCTTGTCCAACCACAAAGATATGAAACTAGACATCAGTCTCAAGAAAAAAATGGGACAGTCAAAAATAGGTGGAGATTGGGGAGCCTGGGTGGATCAGTTGTTAAGGATCTGCCTTCAGCTCAGGTCCTGATCCCAGGATCCTGGGATTTAGGTTGGAATCAGGCTCCTTGCTCAGTGGGAAGCCCGCTTCTCCCTCTCTCACGCCCCCTGCTTGCGTTCCCTCTCTCACTGTCTCACTCTCTGTCAGATACTTAAATAATCTCAAAAAAATATGTGGAGAATTAAAAACATGCTACCGAACAACCAACAGTCAAAGAAGAAATCAAAAAAGATTTTAGAAGTACCTTGACACTGATGAAAAAGACAACTTACAAAAACTTATGGGATGCAGCAAAAGTAGCTCTATGGGGGACATTCATAGAAACTCAAGTCTTCATCAATCCATGAGAAGGGTCTCCAATAAACAACCTGATTTATGTGGTAAAGAAGTAAAAAATAAAACAACAAAGACCCAATATAGTAGAAATAAGGAAATAACAAAAAGGAATGCATAAATAAATCCAACAGAGACTAAAAAGAACAACAACAACAAAAAAACAATGAAATTGAAAGGTGCCTTTTTTGGAAAGATAAATAAAACTGACAAACTTAGCTAGACTCACCAAGAAAGACAGAGGACTCGAATACAATCAGGAAAGAAAGATAATGGATTCCTGTATCATATCCAAATCAAAAGAACTCTTCAACCTTGGACACAACAACTTCTTGCAAGCCATGTCTCTAAAGGCAAAGGAAATAAAAGCAAAAATGAACTATTGGCACTTCATCAAGATAAAAACCTTCTGCACAGCAAAGCAAACGATCAACAAAACAAAAAGGCAACCTATGGAAAAGAAGAAGATATCTGCAAATGATATTACAGATAAAGGGCTGGTATCCAAGATCTATAAAGAACTCCTCAAACTCGACATCCAAAAAATGGGCAGAAGACACAAAGAGATACTTCTAGAGAAGACATACAAATGGCCAACAGACACATGAAAAAATGCTCCACATCACTTGCCATCAGGCAAATACAAATCAAAACGACAATGAGATACCGCCTTACACCAGTTAGAATGGTTAAAATTAACAAGGCAGGGGGCACCTGGGTGGCACAGAGGTTAAGGATCTGCCTTCGGCTAAGGGCGTGATCCTGGCATTATGGGATCGAGCCCCACATCAGGCTCCTCCGCTATGAGCCTGCTTCTTCCTCTCCCACTCCCCCTGCTTGTGTTCCCTCTCTCGCTGGCTGTCTCTATCTCTATCAAATAAATAAATAAAATCTTGAGAAAAAAATTAACAAGACAGGAAATTACAAAAAGTCAGAGATGATGTGGAGAAAGGGGAGCCCTCTTACACTACTCGTGAGAATTCAACTGGTATAACCACTTTTGAACAATATGGATGTTCCGCAAGACATTAAACACAGAGCTATCCTATGACCCAACAATTGCACTACTGGGTATTTACCCCATAGACACAGAGTAATGAAAAGAAGGGGCACCTGTATCTCAATGTTCATAGCTGCAATGTCCATAATAGCCAAACTGTGGAAGGAGCCAAGATGTCCTTCAGCAGATGAATGGACAAAGAAGATGTGGTTCATCTATACAATGGAATATTACTCAGTCATCAGAAAGGATGAATACCCACCATTTGCACCAATGTGAATTGACCAGGAGGGGATTATGCTAAGTGAAATTAAGGCAAGCACAGAAAGAGAATTATCATAAGGTTTGACTCCTATGTGGAATGGAAGGAATAGCATGGAGGACATTAGAAGAAGGAAGGGAAAAGTGAAGGGGGGGAATGAGAGGGGGAGAGGAACCATGAGAGACTGTTGACACTGGGAAACAAACTGAAGGTTGCAGTAAGGGAGGGGTAGGGGAATGGGTTATCCTGGTGATGGGTATTAAGGAGGGCACGTGTCATAATGAGCACTAGGTGTTATATACAAACAATGAATCATGGAACACTTCATCAAAAACAAATGAAGTACTGTAGGGTGACTAACATCATTTTAAAAAAAGAGAAAGATATGAAATCCATACAGGAAAACTGTCACTATTTGCAAATGACATGAAATCCCGAAAGATTACACACACACACACAAAAAAAAAACAGTTAGTTTAAACAAATGCAAGAAAGCTGCAGGATATAAAGTCAATATACAGAGACCTGTTGTCTTTATTTTTTTCAGATTTTATTTATTTATTTGAGAGGAAGAGAAAAAGCACATGCAGGGGGAGTGTAGGAAAGAGGGAGAAGCAGACCCTCGCTAAGCGGGGAGCACAACATGGGGCTCGATCCAGGACTCTGGGATCATGACCTGAGCTGAAGGCAGACGCTTCACCTATGGGGCCACCCAGATGACCCAAGTTCTTGCATTTCTGTATACTGATGACACACGTTCGCAAAGAGAAATTAAAAAAGCAATGCCATTTACAATTGCATCAAAAAAAAATCTAGGAATAAAAGTAACCAAAAATGCGAAAGACATAGTACACTCAACACATGGCAGAAAAGAAATGAAAAACATGTGTGTTGAGGGGGGCAGAATGTATGGGTCAAAGATTTGGAAGGCAACACAAACAAATGGAAGCATACGCCATGCTCCTTAACTGGAAGATTTAATTATGTGAACATGTCCATCGTACCCAAAGCAATCGACAGATGTGATGAAATCCCTATCTGAATTCCACTGGCATTATTCGAGCAAATAGAAAACAGTCCTCAAACTTGTATGGAATCACAAAAGCAAATACCCAAATCCCAAATACCTAAAGCAACCTGGAGAAAGAAAGGTGCAGTCAACACACTCCTGGATTTCAAGCTAGATTATAGAGCTGTTGTCATCAAAACAGGATGGTACTGGCATAAACACAGACACCAGTTCAGTGGAACAGAACAGAAAGCTCAGAAACTTACCCACACGTAGATGATCCTAACTTACGACACAGCAGCAGAAGATATGCCATGAGGGAAGGACTGTCTCTTCAGTGAGCGGTAACATGCAAACTGGACAGTAAATGCAGAAGAATATAACTGAGCCACTTTCTTACACCACAGACAAAATTTTTAATGGATGAATGATTTGAACATAAGAGCTGAATCCATAAACCTCCAAGAAGACACAGGTACTAAGTCTCTCGACATTGGTTTTGGCAAAGAGTCTTCAGATCGGACACCAAATGCAAAGGCAACAAAAGCAAAAATAAACAAGTGGAACAATATCAAACTGAAATCTTCCACACGGCAAAAGAAACCATCAAAAACGTAAAAGGCCACTGACCCAATAAGAAAAAAATATCTGCGAATCATATGTGTGAGAAGAGGCTAATATCAAAAATACACACAACACTCATACAAATCAAAAGAAACAAAAAAAAACTGTATAAAAAAACGTGGGGAATATGTGAATAGATACTTTCCAAAGATGGCACACAGGTGCCAACAGACAGAAAAAGTTGTTCGACATCACTAAAAATCGTCAGGGAAACATCAGTCAAACCCACAATCAGCTATCCCCTCACAACAGTTGGATCACCAATTGTCCAGAGACAGACACCAGTTGGGGTCAAGGGTTTGCAGACGAGGAGACTCTGTGCACTGTTGGTGGGAATAGAAATTGGTGCAGCCACTGTGACAAATGGTATGGAGGTTCCTGAAAAAATAAATGCAACTACCACAAGGCACAGTAATGGCTCTACTGAGTATTTATTCGGAGAACACAAAAGTACTGCCTCAAAAAGACAGATGCACTCCCACGTTCACTGCAGCATTATTCACAAGAATCAGACCTGGAAACACAGACCTTGGGGACCTTATTCCAAGTAACTCAGACACAGAAAGACCAATACCAGATGCTCTCATGTACATTCCACGTGGAATAAACAAATACTGAATGCATAGATACTGATAGCAGATTGGTAGGTGCCAGATTCGGGGATGGGGTGGTAGAAATGGGTGAAGGTGGTCAAAGTCTCAATGTTTGAGTGAGAAAATCTGACAGTCATGAAATGTTCTGTCCAGCATGGAGACTAAAACTAACCCCGAAGCATGGGGTATAGGTTTCCCTGCTCTCTGAAAGTGCAGGGCTTCTGAGAAACCTTGCACAGCAGAAATGGTGTCAAGAAGGAATGGCCATTAATTTACACGGAACAATTAGACAGTGTGCTCAGACCCCAAAATTCCTTCTCTTTGGCTTTTCTTAGGCCTCAGGACACAAGTACCTAACGGAGGCCCAGCATAAATGAAGATAAAGCACAATAGAGGCTCACAGACACCATTCAAAGTGCTGGTGGCTGGATGCGGAGAGCGGTTCCCAACGGAAGGAGCTTCTCCCCAAAACAGATGATGAACGCGATTCTCACAGTTCACCTTTTTTCATAAGAGGGAAATCCTCTTCAGGTCTCTTCCTCTTACTGAAGATGGGTAATTACGTAGTTATTTCAAGAAAACCAAGTGTCTTACTGTGAACGTTTAAAAAGTGGGGGATACTTGTACTTGAGCATTGCTGAGGGAGGAGAAGTGAAAGGTTCTCTCAGACACAAACCTCAGCAGATCCACTGGGAAAGGCACCTTCCTCAGCATGCAGAACACGGACTACCTCCTACCACCCGAAAAACCCACTCCTTCCCCTCGATCAGGACAACCCACAACAGCTGGGAGTTACCCCAATTCCTCTGTTCTCCTGCTCCTAATAGCTAACCCATCAGCAAATCCTGTGAGCTCCATCTTCAAAATGGACCCAGAATAGGTCTAACCACTCCATCCAAGGCCACCTGTCTGGACCACAGTGCCTGAGTTCCTGGAAAAGCTTCGTCATTGACCTGCCTTGCCATCTTCAACCCTCTGTCATCTGTTCTCAACACTGTAGCCAGGATGGCCAAGTGAAACAGGGTCTCATGGGGTTATAGCCCTGGAATGGCTTTCTGTCACCATCTGTCACCTCTCTGAGCTCATGTCCTAAGCTGTCTCCTGTGGCCACAGGGCCTTCTTGCTGCTCCTGGACATACCTGGAATTCTCCTGCCCCAGAGCCTTTCCACATGGTTTCCCTTCTGTTTCGAATGCTCCTGATGTGTTCTCACTCACCTTCGAAGTCTGAATTGGAGTGAAAGGGACAGAAGATGAAGCTGTGTGTTGGGTGAGGCTGGTGGCCCAGAAGAAGGTTCTCTGCCAGCTCTCCACCTGTGCCTCACTTGTCCTCAGCCAGGAACTTGCACACAGCCCTCACCTGTTACAACTCTCACCCAGGAGACCCACAGCCACCCCTGGAGCCCAACCCGCCCACACCCTGCTGCAGAATGCATTCAGCTCTCCTCTGGGACCCTTGTCAGCTTTACCCAGATCTGGAACTCCCCCGTCTCCTGCAAAGTTCCCGGATTCCCCTCTGCTTCCATAATCACACTGGCACAAGGCTTTCATGAGAAAGCTATAATGCTAAGTAATGAAAGGTTCACACCTACTTTCCCCTTCTGTTGCCTTTCTCTCCATCTTCTTTCCTACCTGTGCAAACTGTAACATATCAGTGGAACATGAACATACTCTGACACCTGAATCTTTCATTGCAGCTTTCTGAAGACTCCTTATGTGATAAGCAACTAGTGTATCCTACAACAGGGTGTTTAACAACTCTCATCTATAGAATAGTACAGCCCAAATTACTACAAGTTTACCTCACTCTTCATGAAGCAGAACACTTTTTCCTTTCTTCTCTTACTTAAATTCCAGTTAGTCACATGCCATGGAACATTTGCTTCAGGGGTAGGATTTAGCGATTCCTCACCTGCATACAGTACCCGATGCTCATCACAAATGCCCTCCTTAATACCTCTCACCCATTTAACTCTTCCCCCCATGCCCCTGTCCTGCAGTAACACTCAGTTTGTTCTCCAAGGTTGAGTCTATTTCCTTGTTTGCCTCTCTCATCACCCCTCCACTCTGTTCATCTGTTTTCTTTCTGAAGTTCCACAAGCGTAAGAGCATAGGATATTTTCTTTCCTCACTGATTTTGCTTAGCTTAATACACTCTAGATCCATCCGCATCCTTGCAAATGGTAAGATTTCATTCTTTTTGAAGCTGGGTCATATTCCATTATATATATGTATCCCACATCTGCTTTATCCATTCATCAGTGCATGGACTTTGGGATTCTCTCCATAGTTTGGCTACTGTGGACATTTCTGCTATAAACATCATGGTTCATGTTCTCCCTTTAAATCTGCATTTTTGTATCCTTTGGGTAAATACCTAGGAGAGCAATTGCTGGATCATGGGGTTGTTCAATGTTTAACTTTTTGAGGAACCCCCACACTGTTTCCCAGACTGGCTGCACCACTTTGCATTGCCACCAACAGGATGGGAGGGTTCCCCTTTAATCAGAACATTATCTGCCGGCAATTTCATAAGAGGAAACAAAACCTCTGGGAGATGCTCCTAGGGTCAGACAAGCAGTTGCAGACTTCACCCAAAGGCTCCTGACGCCAAGCCCCTTGAAGCCACCAGCATGCCACTATCCAAAAGAATTCCCAGACTCTCCTTCTGACTCCACCACCAAAGAAACTACAGAGAGAATATGGCACCTCAAAATATCAAGATAATACATTTAGTAAAACTAGAAAGTCAAGCTCAACTTTTAAACAGGAACAGGCCGCTTTGGATAATTTTCAATTTTCCCTCCACCCTAATTTTAACTCTTTTGATGAATAAACTAATCAATGAGGAAACATCACCTTTGTCAAATGACATCATCCAAGTCTGTATCAGATGAAAAAAGCCACCTAACTCTAGATGCTGGCCACTCAAACATGTCTTAGGCCCAATTGAATAAACATTGTTAGATGAAGGAACAAATTAGATGTTACAAACAGGCACAGAGTGAATCTCACCTTCCCTTTCTAATAAAAGAGGGTTCCTAGGAAACAGATGGTCAAAATACATTTGTAAGCAATAAATGGACAGAGAAATTGTGATCCCCTGCAATGTTCTACCAGCAGGGAAAATTGTAATTCTTGCACCAAACCCAGAATGCTGACAGTTACTTCAATTTTACTTTGTGGCTCAACTAGAGAAAAGAGAAAAGCCCAGGAGGTTTTGCGATAATGAGAGGTTTTACCTAAAGCCCTGACATAGTTAGGACATTTTGCCAAACATACCTGTGCTTTCTCTGAACACTGGCGTCCTGTGACAAGCTGCCTCGCTGACTCCGATACTGACGTTCAAAACCTCGGGTGTCTTGGAGTCAGAGCAGAGAAGTGCTGTCAGCTGTGGAGAAGAAGGCACCTCTGACCTAAAGCCTGCACACCTGCTTTGTTTTCTGGGCAAAGGGGCAACACATACTTGTTGTTTAGCAGTAATTATCTTCATTCTCAATAGACCAATGACCTTGCCTTTTCTGGAAAGCAGACTTACTCTTCTAAGGAAACCCTCAATTTGTCTATTCCCAGTGCAACTAGAGTGGGGTCTGGTTTACACCCGCTTCCAGGCCCCCACCTGGAGAATTTTCCTGCATGATTCCAACAGCCAATGACCACTAACCTGGGGGCACACGGGGCATAATGCTGAAGTTGGGTATGGCTCTGGGGCTTGCTACTGCCACACCTGTGCCTGGGGGACCAGGGCACACCCTGCTGAACTCGGGGTACTGCTCAAGATGCATCACCTGCACTGTGTCAGAGAACAGGGGGACACAACACTGAAGGTGGGGACTCTGTGAGGTCCTTACCCACACTTTTCCAGGGAACAGGGGAAACACTGAAATTCTGCAACCCATCCCACAAAAGCTCAGGTGATTGGGCGCCCTGGAGTTCACGGGTATGGGGAATAAGGCCAGTTGAGGACATGGGGCAGAAGAGACTTTAAAGGGGAAAAGAAAACTCACCTGAGTCCCCACAATGAACCCTCTCCAAGTGCCCTTCGAGAACCCTGCCTCCCACCTGGTCGCACCCTACCCCCGAACCCCCCCGTCCCTGGTGCATTCTGCTCACTCAGCAGCTGGGACCTCCACAGGGCAACTCTCTCTCTCCCAGTGCCCCTTCTTCTGCCCCAGGTCTGCACCCCACTGCAACTCTGGAACAGCCCACAGAGATGTAGCTCCACCCCCAAGGGGTGATTGGTCAGGGAGGGTGGTGCCCCAGCCCCTGGGATGCCAGGCAAACCGCCCTCAAGCCCCTGGAACCCTGAAAGTGCAGGGGGTCCAAGAGGCGCCTCCTCTACCCAACACCCAGCACAGGCATGGTTGGGGTCCTGGGCCGGGCTCCCCACACACACCTGGCCCCTTCCAGGGACCCCTCTAGCTGCAGACCTCCCTCAGAGTCCTGCCCCTTCCCTTTCTGCACCACCCCTCCCTGCTGGGGTGTGCCTGGTTCTGGGCAATGTCAGTGGTTCTCAGACCCTCCAAGGCTTGGGCTTTAGGAAATGCAATGATTTCATGCATTTTCAGTATGTACATGTCAGTATGACTTTAATCTTATGGGAGCCAAAGAGGTTCTTTATTTTTTCTTATCTTCATGTTGGCATTTTTGGTTATTGTTTTATTCTCGAAGCAGATGTACAACATGTGCTTGGGGCAGAAATAGGGATCATGCTTTGAGTTTTTGCCCAATCATTTTGAGCCGGGTAAAATGTTAAAGGATAGCTTCCCTGGGAGCCCAGGATCAGGGCCCACAGATGATATAAGATAAAAATTACTTTCATCATTATAATTACTCCTAAATGGAGGAATTTGAGACAAAAGCACCTTTCACAAGAGTACCAAGAAATCAAAATGATGCCCACAGAAGGCTACCTGCTCCATGGTCAGCACAGGTAACAGAAGTGTTCACAGTCTCTGGACTCCTGCCCTTCTCCTGCCCAAATCGCTGAAGCACACAGACCACTTAAAATCAGAATTGTAGAACTGCTAGACACCTTAGAGATGTCTGGCACCATTCCCTTGGACTGCAGAATAAAACACAGTAGCTCGTTGTCACAAACTAATTTCAACATGAAGTGCCCCCTGGATGCACTAAGTTCTTTCTCTGCAAGTGTTGACTAATGTAAGTCACAGTCATACCATATAAACACTAGGATGGCTGGGAAGTCATCGTAGGTAAGGCAATATTTTAGCCATGTTTATAAGCATTGGCTCACTTTGTAGAAGAGGCTGAGCTGAGTGTTTTTAAATACTATTTCAGACCTGTTTTACAGCACCCTCTGAACATACCAGAGCCTGAATGGACTAAAAAAGATAGTTGGTTTCAGAAACTTTAATACCAGAAAAATATTATACTGTCTGTATCCCTAAGGATCTTTGAGTATCTTACCCAGAGGTCCTCCACTGAGATAATGATCTTAATGATCACCATGGGCAGAGGTGAAAAGGCCCACTGAATTCGTTCCAGTTGTCCACATGACAAGAAAATCCTGATACTTGATAGGTTTCCAGATCGAGAAGACCAGAGATAAGAGGGAAATAGTACCCTGTATGGAACAACAAGGGATTTGGAGTCAATTTGGGGATCCCACTTAGGTTTCTGACACTAAAATCCTCTGTGACTCATATCATCCGAGTCCCTGTCTAACCACCTGAACATGTGCCTAAAAATATCTACACCCTAGTTGAGAAGTTTAAGAGGCAGAATGCTACAAAGAGCCAGTATGATGTCTCTCAGGAACAGGTGCTCAGGAAGCCCTAATTGCTATTGGGTCTATTTCTTTTCCAGAAGAAAGAACACATGTTGAATCCTATTTCTAATAGATGACTCACCAGATGATTTTCAAACCTGAAGAAAGGCCAAGAAGTCACTCTTGTGTCATAGTTCACTCAGAAATCATGTTGTTGGACTGGTGAGGACGATACGATAGCAACGTCATCACTAAGAGTGGGGAGCTTCTAATTTCCATACGGCCATGTTGACCCCCTTAGCTCAGAGCCACCAGAAAGGGCAGCTGGGAAGGGGGCACCGCCATCACTATGAGTGGGGAGCTTCCCATTTCCATATGGCCATGTTGACCCCCTTAGCTCAGGGCCACCAGAAAGGACAGCTGAGGGGGACCACAGGCCAAGGCTGCCAGGTGTGGCTGAGGCAGGCAGAACTCTGACTTAAGGCTCAACTCCTGTCTAGGTTATTATTATGCTCTTCACAAAGAAAGTCCCAGTGTGTGTGAGCCCTCATGTAGAAAAGGTTCAGAATTTCCAATGAGATTCCCTCTCTGACCTTTAGGATATGTAGCAAAGTTCCATTTAATTTTTAAACATTGAAGGACTTCCTGGTTTTCTTTTCGCTATGACTGTGACTCAATTCCCTTCTGGTCTAAGAATAGAATCTAGTTAATTTCAGGGTTTAACATTTGTAGCCTTGATTCGTGGCCCCACCTATCATCTATTTGGGTAAAGAGTCTATGATCACTTGAAAATAACGTATTCTGCACTTATTATGGAATGTTCCCTATATGTCAATTTGGTCACATTTGTTACCGATGTTTTGTCTGCTTTTTCTGTCAGATATTGAGAAAGGTATACGAAAATCTTTAAACAATGCTGCTCTACTCAACGTGGCATCGGATAATCTACCAGTGTTTTAAGGCAAGAGAAACAAAAAGTATAAGAATTGAGGGGATAATAGTGACTATTCACAGATAACACGATTGTGTACATAGAAAATCCAAAACAGGGGCGCCTGGGTGGCGCAGTCATTAAGCGTCTGCCTTCGGCTCAGGGCGTGATCCCAGCATTCTGGGATCGAGCCCCACATCAGGCTCTTCCTCTGGGAGCCTGCTTCTTCCTCTCCCACTCCCCCTGCTTGTGTTCCCTCTCTCGCTGGCTGTCTCTCTCTGTTAAATAAATAATAAAAATAAAATCTTTAAAAAAAAAAAAGAAAATCCAAAACAGTCTATAAATACCCTATTAGAATTAAAAATGCAATTTAAAATATGAATAACAATAATAATAATAATAATAACAAAAGAGGTTTCCTAGGAAACAGATGGTCAAAATACATTTGTAAGCAATAAATGGACAGAGAAATTGGATTGTAGCTTCCCATTGGACAGTTTCTGAAAGAAAACGTAGAACCTGTCAATCTTGGGGTAGGACATAGGGTGCACTAACCATTTAAAAGAATTCAGTGGGACTTCATAAAAATGTGACATTTCTCCTTATCTTATGACCATAAGAAAATGAAAAAGTGAACCGCAGGCTGGGAAGTACAGATTTGCAATACACACACTGACAAAGACTTGTCAATAAAGAATTCCTGCTCATCAACCATAGAAAGTCTATTTATAAACGAATACTTCACAAAAGATTGACTGATGGCCAATAAGAACAGGAAAGGGTGCTCTACAGTATTATTTTCAGGCACAGCAAGGCCTTTCCTAAAATGAAAACATACACACAAACCAGTATTCCCTAGATGGATGACGTCCTTATTTCTGAGGACAGCTTGAAGAACAGACTAGCATCAAAGTAAAGTGATGGAATTCCTGACACTCAGAGGATGGACAATTGACCTCAAACTACAGTACAATTTCTAGGCATCATTTGGTCCTCTGAAGGCAGACAACTACCACACCCCTTCCTACACCACACAGGTTGCTTCCCAACCCCTACCATAAAAGAAGAAGATGAGAAACAGATAGGACTAGTAGGAAATAGCAAAAATCACATGTGGGGATTATCCTGAAACACACTGATCACATAACTAGTGTAAGGAAGTGTAGGGAACTGACAAGAACAGAGACTCAAGAGGTACTTCTTTGGGAAATGCTGTCTGAAATCGTCACACCTTGGTACCAGCTAATGAGGGCTCTGAGCATACCTAGGGTTTGCTCACAAGGGTCTGCAACACCATCGCTGAGGACTGAAACTCTTCAAGACCTCAAAGCTTGCCTGATTGACTATTGGACTAAGAGATTCCCATGTTCTGAAAACAGATACCAACTCATTGAAAGGTTCACCTGGGCTCGCTCGGAGGCCCTACAAGTAGCTGAACCATTCACTGAAAATCAATTACACACACACACACACACACACACACACACACACACACACCTGTCATTTCACCAATTACTTAAACATTCAAGGTTCTTCCTACCTTTTCTTTTTCACGTTGATATTTATACTCACATGAAATGTCATCATTTCTAATGAACACTGATGTCAAAATAGAGATCCATTGACACAATATTCACAAAATGGAACTTCCCTGCTGTCATTTTCAATATAGCGTTTTTTAAAGTTCATACATATTTTAGGTTTTTAGTAACTTATACAGGAGAAGATCAGCATTGAAAAACTCTGAATACTGACAATGAGTTTTAAGCCAAGAGAACAAAAATTGTCCAATTTCATAGATAACAAGGAACTAAAGGGAAAGCTTGGAAGCCGTAGTCGAATAATTTTACACATGTGCATTCTCTATTATTCTACTACTGTGGGGCGTGTTTTATTACCAGTATACATTCATCAGTTATCTTTCACGTGCACCTGCACAGGTATAATCAATTACTAGAGTAGAATGAAATGTCTGGGAACTACTTGGCGGCATCTATAATGAACAATGAAATTTCGATCTTATATTTGGTGAACTTCCACTGTCTGTCCCTTTAGACAATGGACCCTAAACAGAAGGGGGAATGAACCAGGAGAGACTATGGACTCTGGGAAACAAACTGAGGGCTTCAGAGGGGAGAGGGGTGGGGGATTGGGATGGGCCAGTGATGGGTATTAAGGAAGGTACATATTGCATGGAGCACTGGGTGTTATATGCAAATAATGAATCACGGAACACTACATCAAAAACTAAGGAAATACTGTATAGTGACTAACATATAATAATAAAAAATTGTTACTAGAAAAAAATTAAAGGTAAAAAAAAAACAATACAGCTGTTCTGTTTCAAGAACAATCACAATTGAGAAAAAACTAACTTCCAATCCCTAAAGCAAAACACAGACCAAGTTCCATTTCACTCCCCTTTATTCACATTCTCTGTGGGTTCTAAGCTATTTCCCTACTCCTTTCCTGCTGAGCAGGGACCCTTGGCTCGATTCCAGAACCCTGGGATCATAACCTGAGCCAAAGGCACATGCTTAACTGGCTGAGCCAGCCAGGAGCCCCAGCCATGTTTTTCTTAAGCAAAAGGACACTTTCTCACAAAGTCTTCACATGACTTCACATGGTACCAGAGATCTGCATTTGCCTCTGGAGGTTGCAGGTGAAGGCAATTGCAAACTCTCACAGTGGTTTATCAAATACAATGACCTGCCTGGTGACAGTGAAACTCTTATGAGCCCACGAGAGGGTGCTGTGACACTCAGCTGTGGCTGGGCTGGCACAGAGAACCAAATCCATTTCCCTGCCTGATGTCTGTGAGGAACAGATGCCCCCAATGTGAATGAGACTCTGACACTGAGCTGTCCAGAGATGGCCATCCTCACGGAGGATGAGGATAAAGGACAATGCCTGAGGAGACCTCATCTGTCTCTTTTATCTTTTCATATTTTTGACAGTGGACAAATCACTGCCTAGGAGTCCCCAACTACCTTAGTCTCATCTGTGAATGACCAAGAGGTTTTACAAAACACTTCAGATTTTGACCTCACAAATGCCCACAACCACTTACCATAGGGATTCAACATTAAGCAAAGATACTGTTCGTTGGAAGAGAGGTCCTGCCAACTGTTGTTTCTCACTTATATGCTCATCTTCCTTACCTCATGGTAACATAACCAACTTGATTCCTGCTTCCGTCTTCAGGAAGGCTGAGGTGACTTGAAGGGCATTACCCTGACATCGTTCTTTCTTAGCAATAAGATGTGGACATTTCCCTAGTCCTACACACCAAAAGTTGAATCGGAATCAGGATTGAGGAGGCTGATGAGAGTTGAAGGTGTTTTCCTGTACATGGTGGTTTATTACCAATAAGGATGGGTCAGAGTCCTCGAAATTCCAGAACCTTCCATTCATGCTTCCTACTCGTGAATGATGATGTACATTGCTCTTTCCCTGTACAGTGTGGTGACTCAGAGAAAAGTGCTTAGCCCTTTCGTCAGACTTCCACGACCACTTTGGGGCTGGCTTCCATATTCACAAAGGATGATGTTAGGGCTAAGAGGGTTCCTGTACACGGTTATTTCTTTCAGATAAGTGTATGGCATTTTTGTTACATTGTCAGAGCCACTTAGCGCCGGGCTTGCCGGCCTCCTGTGGAAGAACCCTAACCCGAGGTCGGCCCCCGAGGGGCCCCTCCCAAGGAGCCTGGCACCACAATGCTGGGGATTTGGGACCCCCGAGCCCCAGTGCTGGACTCACTCTGCCACCCCGCAAGCACCCAGGGCGCTACGGGTGTTGCCAGTCATTCAAGAAGGGAGAACGGGCAAGGCCCTCCGATCCCCCTGCGACCTTCAAAGGCCCCCCGCGCAAAAACTCTGGCTCCCTCGCTCCTGCTCCCCAGCGCCCTAACCTCGGCCCACCCCTCCTCTCGCTGCAGAGCTGGCGGATCGGGCCTGCTGGCTTCCTGGGGGCTAACCCTATGCCTAGGTCGCACCCGAGGGGCCCCTCCCAAGTGGCCTGGCGCCGCATGCCAGGAATTGGGGACCCCCGAGTCCCACCACCGGATGCACCCTGCCGCCCTGCCGCCACATGGGGCACTAGGGGCATCACCAGTCCTTCAGGGCGACAGAACGGGCAGGACCCTCTAAGCCTCCTGCAACCTTCGAAGGCACCCCAAGCCAAAGCCTAAATGCTCTGGCCCACGCCCCCACTCGCCAGCTACCTCACCTCAACCCACACCTCCATTCACCGCACATGGGCGGAACGAGCCTGCCAGCCTCCTGGGGGCTAACCCTAACCCTAGGTCGGCCCCCGAGGGTCCCGTCCCAAGGGACCTGAGGCCACAACGCCGGGTATTAAGGAGCCCCGATCCCCAGCGCCGGAGTCTCCCTGCCACCCCATCACCACCCGGGCCGCTAGGGGTGCCGCTGGTCATTCAGGGCGGGAGAATGGGCAGGGCCCTCCGAGCCCCTGGCGAACGTCGAAGGCCCCCGCATCCAAAACACTTGAGACCACGCTCCTGCTCCTCAGTGCCCTCACCTCGGCCCGCCCCTCCGCTCGCCACAGAGCCAGCAGATGAGGCCTGCACTCCTCCAGAACCCTAGGTTGTCCCCTGAGATGCCCCTCCGAAGGGGCCTGGCACCGCAATGCCTGGGATTGGGGACTCCCGAGCCCCAGTGCCGGACTCACCCTCCTGCCCTACCGCCACCTGGGCTGCTAGGGGCGCCGCCATTCATTCAGGGAGGGAGAACGGGCAGGGCCCTCCGAGCGACCGGTGACCTTCGAAGGCCCCCCGCACCAAAACGCTTGGCCCCACGCTCCCGCTGGCCAGCGCCCTTACCTTGGCCCTCCCCTCCGCTCGCCTCACAGCTGGCGGATCGGGCCTGTGGGCCTTCTGGGGGCTAACCCTAAACCTAGGTCGGCCCTAGTGGCCCCTCCCAAGGGGCCTGGTGCCACAACGACGGGGAAAGGGGACTCCCGAGCCCCAGCGCCGGACTCACCATGCCCCCCGCCGCCACCCGGGCCACTAGGGGCACTGCCGGTCATTCAGTGCGGGAGAATGGGCAGGGCCCTCCGAGCCCCCAACGACCTTCGAAGGCCCCCTGCACCAAAGCACTAGGGCCCATGGTCCCGCTTGCCATCGCCCTTACCTCAGCCTGCCCCTCCGCTCGCCGCACAGCCGGCAGATCAGGCATCCTAGCCTCCTGGCGGCTAACCCTACCCTAGGTAGGCCCCCTAGGGGCCCATCCCAAAGGGCCTGGCGCTGCAACGCCGGGGATTGGGGACCCCCGAGCCCCAGCACCAGACTCTCCCTGCCGCCCCGCTGCTAAACGGGCCACGAAGGGCGCCGTCAGTCATTCAGGGCAGGAGAACAGGCAGGGCCCTCCGAGCCCCTGGCAACCTTTGAAGGCCCCTCGCGCCAAAATGCTTGGCCCCACCTTCCCGCTCGCCAGTGCCCTCATCTCATCCCACCCCTCTGCTCCTGCACAGCTGGAGGATTGGGCCTGCAGGCCTCCTGGGGGCTAACCCTAACCCTAGGTCAGACCCGAGGGGCCCCTGCCAAGGGGCCTGGCGCTGCAACGCCGGGGATTGGGGACCAAGCTGCAGTGCCAGAGTCACCCTGCCGCCCCGCCGCCATTCGGGCCGCTAGGGGTGCAGCCGGTCATTCAGGGCGGGAGAACAGGCAGGGCCCTCCTAGCCCCCGGCGACATTCAAAGGCCCCCTGCGCCAAAACGTTTGGGCCCAGCCTCCCGGGCCTGCCGGCCTCCTGGGGGCTGACCCTAACCCTAGGTCAGCCCCCGAGGGGCCTCTCCCAAGGGGCCTGGCGCCACAAGCCAGGGATTCTGGACCCGCAAGCCTCAGCGCCGGACTCACCCTTCCGCTCCGCCACCACCCGTGCCGCTAGGAGCGCTGTAGGTCATTCAGGCCGGAACAAAGGACAGGGCCCTCTGAGCCACTGGTGACCTTCGAAGGCCCCCTGCACCAAAACGCTTGGGCCCACGCTCCCGCTCGCCAGCGCCCTTACCTCGGCCCTCCCCTCCGCTCGCCGCACAGATGGTGAATCGGGCCTGTGGGCCTTCTGGAGGCTAACCCAAACCCTAGGTCGGCCCCCTAGTGGCCCCTCCCAAGGGGCCTGGCGCCGCAACGACGGGGATTGGGGACTCCTGAGCCCCAGCGCTGGACTCACCATGCCCCCAACGCCACCCGGGCCACAAGGGGCACCGCCGGTCATTCAGGGCCGGAGAATGGGCAGGGCCCTCCGAGCCCACAGTGACCTTCGAAGGCCCCTGTGTCAAAGTGCTTGGGAGCACGCTCCCGCTCGCCATCGGCCTTACCTCAGCCTGCCCCTCTGCTCGCTGCACAGTGAGCAGGCGGATCGGGCCTCCCCGCCTCCTGGGGGCTAACCCTAACCCTAGGTAGGCCCCCTAGGGGCGTATCCCAAGGGGCCTGGCGCCCTAACGCCTGGGACTGGGGACTCCCAGGCCCAGCGCCGGACTCACCCTGCCGCTCCACCGCCACGCAGGCCCCTAGGGGAGCCGCCGGTCATTCAGGGCGGGAGATCGGGCAGGGCCTTCTGAGCCCCCGGGGACTTTCGAAGGCCCCCCGCTCCAAAACGCTTGGGCCCATGCTCCCGCTCACCAGCCCTCTCACCTCGGCCCGCCCCTCCGCTAGACGCACAGCCAGCGGATCGGCGGATCGGGGCTGCCGGCCTCCTGGGGACTATCCCTATCCATAGTTCGGCCCACTAGGGGCCCTTCCCAAGGGGCCTGGCGCCACAACGCTGGGGATCGGGAACCCCTGATCCCCAGCGCCGGACTCACCATACTGCCCCGCTGCCACCCGGGCCAGTAGGGGCGCCGCCGGTCATTCATGGCGGCAGAATGGGCAAGGCCCTCCGAGCCCCCGGCAACCATCGAAGGCCCCCCACGCCAAAACGCTTGGGCCCACGCTCCTGCTCGCCAGCACCCTCACCTCGGCCCGCCCCATCGCTCATCGGACAGGGGGCAGATCGGGCCTTCCCAACTCCTGGGGGCTAAGTCAAACCCTAGGTCGGCCCCCGAGGAGCCCCTCCCAAGGGGCCTGGCACCGCAACGCGGGGATTGGGGACCACCGAACCCCAGCACCGGACTAACCTTACCGCTCTGCCGGCGGCCGGGCCACTAGGGTCGCCGCCGGTCATTCAGGGCCGGAGAACGTGTAGGGCCCTCTGAGCCCCCGGCGACCTACGAAGTCCTCCCGCGCCAAAACGGTTGGGCCCACGCTCCTGCTCGCCAGTGCCCTCATCTCGGCCAGCCCCTCCGCTTGTGGCAGAGCCCATGGATTGGGCCTGCCGGCCTCCTGGGGGCAAACTCTAACCCTAGATCGACCACCAAGGGGCCCATCCCAAGTGGCCTGGCGCTGCAACGCCAGGGATTGGGGACCCCCAAACACCAGCACCTGACTCCCCCTGCCGCCCCGCCACCACCCAGGCCGCTAGGGGCGCCGCAGTTCATTCAGGGCGTGAGAAAGGGCAGGGCCCTCCGAGCCCGAGAGACCTTCAAAGGCACCCTGCATAAAAACGCTTGCGCCCACAATGCCACTAGGCCGCACCCTCACCTCAGCCCGCCCCTCTGATCGTCGCACATCCAGCGGATCGGGCCTGCTGGCCTCCTGGTGGATAACCGTAACCCTAGGTCGGCCCCTGAGCGGCCCCTCCCAAGGGGCCTGGCGCCACAAGCCAGGGATTGGGGACACCAGAGCCCTAGCGTCGGACTCAACCTACCGCCCCGCCGCCAACCGTGCCGCTAGGTGTGCCCCAGGTCTTTCAGGGCGGGAGAACGAGTAGGGCCCTCCGAGCCCCCGGCGACCTTCGAAGGCCCCCTGCGCCACAACGCTTGCGCCCACGCTCCCGCTAGTCAGCGCCCTCACCTCGGCCGGCCCCTCCGCTCCCCACACAGCTGGCAGATCGGGCCTCCCGGCCTCCAGGGGGCTAACCCTAACCCTAGGTCGGCCGCCGAGGGGCCCCTCCCAAGGGGCCTGGGACCGCAACGCCGGGTTGGGGACCCCCGAGCCCCAGCGCCGGACTCACCCTGCTGCCCCTCCACCACCCGGGCCGCTAGGGGTGTCGCTGGTCATTCAGTGTGGGAGAACAGGCAGGGCCCTCCGAGCCCACGGCGACCTTCCAAGGCCCCCCCATCCAAAACGCTTGAGCCCATGCTCCTGCTCCTCAGTGCCCTCACCTCGGCCCGTCCCTCCGCTTGCTGCAGAGCTGGTGGATGAGGCCTGCCCGCCTCCTGGGGCTACCCATAACCCTAGGTTGGCCCCTGAGGGGCCCCTCCAAAGGGGCCTGGCACCGCAATGCCTGGGATTGGGGACCCCCGAACCCCAGCGCCGGACTCACCGTGTTGCTCCGCCACCACCCAGGCCACTAGGAACACCGTCGGCCATTCAGGGAGGGAGTACGGGCAGATCCCTCCGAGCCCCTGGCGACCTTCAAAGGCCCCCTGCGTCAAAATGCTTTGGCCCATGCTCCCACTCGCCTGCGCCCTCACCTCGTTCCGCCCCTCCGCTCGCTGCACAGCCGGTGGATCAGGACTGCCAGCCTCCTGCGTGTTACCCTAACCTTTGGTGGGCCCCCGAGGGGCCCATCCCAGGTTCCTATTGCCTCAACACTGGGGACTGGGGACTCCTGAGCCCCAGCGCCCAGCTGACCCTCCTGCCCTACCACCACCTGGGCCGCTAGGGGCGCCGCTGTTCATTCAGGGAGGGAGAATGGCCAGGGCCCTCCAAGCCACCGGTGACCTTCGAAGGCCCCCTGCACCAAAACGCTTGGGCCCACGCTCCCGCTCGCCAGCACCCTTACCTCGGCCCTCCCCTCCGCTCGCCGCACAGATGGTGAATCGGGCCTGTGGGCCTTCTGGAGGCTAACCCAAACCCTAGGTCGGCCCCCTAGTGGCCCCTCCCAAGGGGCCTGGCGCCGCAACGACGGGGATTGGGGACTCCTGAGCCCCAGCGCTGGACTCACCATGCCCCCAACGCCACCCGGGCCACAAGGGGCACCGCCGGTCATTCAGGGCCGGAGAATGGGCAGGGCCCTCCGAGCCCACAGTGACCTTCGAAGGCCCCTGTGTCAAAGTGCTTGGGAGCACGCTCCCGCTCGCCATCGGCCTTACCTCAGCCTGCCCCTCTGCTCGCTGCACAGTGAGCAGGCGGATCGGGCCTCCCCGCCTCCTGGGGGCTAACCCTAACCCTAGGTAGGCCCCCTAGGGGCGTATCCCAAGGGGCCTGGCGCCCTAACGCCTGGGACTGGGGACTCCCAGGCCCAGCGCCGGACTCACCCTGCCGCTCCACCGCCACGCAGGCCCCTAGGGGAGCCGCCGGTCATTCAGGGCGGGAGATCGGGCAGGGCCTTCTGAGCCCCCGGGGACTTTCGAAGGCCCCCCGCTCCAAAACGCTTGGGCCCATGCTCCCGCTCACCAGCCCTCTCACCTCGGCCCGCCCCTCCGCTAGACGCACAGCCAGCGGATCGGCGGATCGGGGCTGCCGGCCTCCTGGGGACTATCCCTATCCATAGTTCGGCCCACTAGGGGCCCTTCCCAAGGGGCCTGGCGCCACAACGCTGGGGATCGGGAACCCCTGATCCCCAGCGCCGGACTCACCATACTGCCCCGCTGCCACCCGGGCCAGTAGGGGCGCCGCCGGTCATTCATGGCGGCAGAATGGGCAAGGCCCTCCGAGCCCCCGGCAACCATCGAAGGCCCCCCACGCCAAAACGCTTGGGCCCACGCTCCTGCTCGCCAGCACCCTCACCTCGGCCCGCCCCATCGCTCATCGGACAGGGGGCAGATCGGGCCTTCCCAACTCCTGGGGGCTAAGTCAAACCCTAGGTCGGCCCCCGAGGAGCCCCTCCCAAGGGGCCTGGCACCGCAACGCGGGGATTGGGGACCACCGAACCCCAGCACCGGACTAACCTTACCGCTCTGCCGGCGGCCGGGCCACTAGGGTCGCCGCCGGTCATTCAGGGCCGGAGAACGTGTAGGGCCCTCTGAGCCCCCGGCGACCTACGAAGTCCTCCCGCGCCAAAACGGTTGGGCCCACGCTCCTGCTCGCCAGTGCCCTCATCTCGGCCAGCCCCTCCGCTTGTGGCAGAGCCCATGGATCGGGCCTGCCGGCCTCCTGGGGGCAAACTCTAACCCTAGATCGACCACCAAGGGGCCCATCCCAAGTGGCCTGGCGCTGCAACGCCAGGGATTGGGGACCCCCAAACACCAGCACCTGACTCCCCCTGCCGCCCCGCCACCACCCAGGCCGCTAGGGGCGCCGCAGTTCATTCAGGGCGTGAGAAAGGGCAGGGCCCTCCGAGCCCGAGAGACCTTCAAAGGCACCCTGCATAAAAACGCTTGCGCCCACAATGCCACTAGGCCGCACCCTCACCTCAGCCCGCCCCTCTGATCGTCGCACATCCAGCGGATCGGGCCTGCTGGCCTCCTGGTGGATAACCGTAACCCTAGGTCGGCCCCTGAGCGGCCCCTCCCAAGGGGCCTGGCGCCACAAGCCAGGGATTGGGGACACCAGAGCCCTAGCGTCGGACTCAACCTACCGCCCCGCCGCCAACCGTGCCGCTAGGTGTGCCCCAGGTCTTTCAGGGCGGGAGAACGAGTAGGGCCCTCCGAGCCCCCGGCGACCTTCGAAGGCCCCCTGCGCCACAACGCTTGCGCCCACGCTCCCGCTAGTCAGCGCCCTCACCTCGGCCGGCCCCTCCGCTCCCCACACAGCTGGCAGATCGGGCCTCCCGGCCTCCAGGGGGCTAACCCTAACCCTAGGTCGGCCGCCGAGGGGCCCCTCCGAAGGGGCCTGGGACCGCAACGCCGGGTTGGGGACCCCCGAGCCCCAGCGCCGGACTCACCCTGCTGCCCCTCCACCACCCGGGCCGCTAGGGGTGTCGCTGGTCATTCAGTGTGGGAGAACAGGCAGGGCCCTCCGAGCCCACGGCGACCTTCCAAGGCCCCCCCATCCAAAACGCTTGAGCCCACGCTCCTGCTCCTCAGTGCCCTCACCTCGGCCCGTCCCTCCGCTTGCTGCAGAGCTGGTGGATGAGGCCTGCCCGCCTCCTGGGGCTACCCATAACCCTAGGTTGGCCCCTGAGGGGCCCCTCCAAAGGGGCCTGGCACCGCAATGCCTGGGATTGGGGACCCCCGAACCCCAGCGCCGGACTCACCGTGTTGCTCCGCCACCACCCAGGCCACTAGGAACACCGTCGGCCATTCAGGGAGGGAGTACGGGCAGATCCCTCCGAGCCCCTGGCGACCTTCAAAGGCCCCCTGCGTCAAAATGCTTTGGCCCATGCTCCCACTCGCCTGCGCCCTCACCTCGTTCTGCCCCTCCGCTCGCTGCACAGCCGGTGGATCAGGACTGCCAGCCTCCTGCGTGTTACCCTAACCTTTGGTGGGCCCCCGAGGGGCCCATCCCAGGTTCCTATTGCCTCAACACTGGGGACTGGGGACTCCTGAGCCCCAGCGCCCAGCTGACCCTCCCGCCCTACCACCACCTGGGCCGCTAGGGGCGCCGCTGTTCATTCAGGGAGGGAGAATGGCCAGGGCCCTCCAAGCCACCGGTGACCTTCGAAGGCCCCCTGCACCAAAACGCTTGGGCCCACGCTCCCGCTCGCCAGCGCCCTTACCTCGGCCCTCCCCTCCGCTCGCCGCACAGATGGTGAATCGGGCCTGTGGGCCTTCTGGAGGCTAACCCAAACCCTAGGTCTGCCCCCTAGTGGCCCCTCCCAAGGGGCCTGGCGCCGCAACGACGGGAATTGGGGACCCTCAAGCCCCAGCGCATTACTTACCCTGCCGCCCTGCCGCCACGCGGGCTGCTAGGGGCGCCACCGGTTATTTAGGGCGGGAGAACGGGCAGGGCCCTCCGAGCCCCCAGTGACCTTTGAAGGCCCCCCGTGACAAAACGCTTGGGCCTAGGCTCCTGCTCGCCAGCACCCTCTCCTCAGCCCGCCCCTCCGCTCGCCGCACAGCCGGCAGATCGGGACTGCCGGCCTCCTGGGGCTAACCGTAACCCTAGGTCGGCTCCCGAGGGGCCCATCCCAAGGGGCCTGGCGCCGCCACGTGGGTGATTGGGGACCCCCGAGCACCAGGGCTGAACTCACCCTGCCGCCCCGCTGTGACCCGGATCACTAGGGGCACCGTCCTCATTCGGGGCTGGGGAATGGGCAGGGCCCTCTGAGCCCCCGGTGACCTTCGAAGGCCCGACACGCCAAAACGCTTGGTCTCATGCTCCCGCTCGCCAGCGCCCTCACCTCGCCCCGCCCCTCCGTTCTCTGCACAGCCGGCGGATCGGGCCCCGGCCTCCTTTGGGCTAACCTCAACCCTAGGTCGGCCCCCGAGGGACCCCTCCCAAGGGGCCAGGCGCCGCCACGCCAGGGCATTTGGACCCCTGAGCCCTACTCCAGACTCACCCTGCAGCCCCGCCACCACCCGGGACGCTAGGGGCGCCACCGGTCATTCAGGGAGGGAGTACGGACAGGGCCCTCCGAGCCCCCGATGACCTTCGAAGGCCCCCCGCACCAAAACGCTTGGGCCTAAGCTCCCGCTCGCCAGCGCCCTCACCTCGGCTCACCCCTCCCCTCACCGCACAGCCGGCCAATCGGGCCTGCCGGCCTCCTTTGGGCTAATGATAACCCTAGCTCGGCCCCCCAGGGACCCCTCCAAGGGGCCTGGCAATGCCACGCCGGGTATTGGGGACCCCCGAGCCCGAGCTCCGGACTCACCCTGCCTCCCCGCCGCCACCCTGGCCGCTAGGGAGCCGCCGGGCATTCAGGGCGGGAGAACTTGCTGGGCCCTCCGAGCCCCCGGTGAGCTTCGAAGGCCCCCCATGCCAAAACGCTTGGGCCCACGCTCCCGCTTGCCAGCGCATTAACGTCGGCCCACCCCTCCGCTCGCTGCACAGCCGGCGGATTGGGCCCGCCAGCCTCCTTTGGGCTAACACTCACCATATGTCGGCCCCCGAGGGACCCCTCCCAAGTGCCTGGAGCCACCGCGCCGGGGATCGGGGACCACTGAGCCCCAGCTCCAGACTCATCCTGCCGACACGCCGCCACCCTGGCCGCTAGGGGCGCCACCGGTCATTTAGGGTGTGAGAATGGGCAGGGCCCTCCAAGCCCCCAGTGACAATCCAAGGCCCCCTGTGCCAAAACCCTGGGCCCACGCTCCCCCTCGCCAGCGCCCTCACCTCGGCCCGCCCCTCTGCTCGCCGCACAGCCGGCGGTTCGGGCCTGCCGGCCTCCTTTGGGCTAACCCTAAACCTAGGTCGGCCCCAGAGGAGCCCCTCCCAAGGGGCCTGGCGCCGCCACGCTGGGGATTGGGGACACCCGAACCCCACCGCCGGACGCACTCTGCCGCTCCTCACCACCCGGCCCGCTAGGGGCGCCGTCCTCATTCAGGGCGTTAGAACGGGCAGGGCCCCCCGAGCCCCCGGCGACCTTCGAAGGTCCCCCGCGACAAAACGCTTGGGGCCATGCTCCCGCTCGCCAGCGCCCTCACCTCGGCTAGCCCCTCCGCCTGTGCCAGAGCCGGCGGATCGGGCCTGCCAGCCTCCTGGGGGCTAACCCGAACCCTAGGTCGGCCCCCAAGGGGAACCTCCCTAGGGGCCTATCGCTGCAATGCCTGGGATTGGTGACCCCCGAGTCCCAGCGCTGGACGCACCGTGCCGCCCCGCCGCCACCTGGGCCGGTAGGAGAGCTGTGGGTCATTCAGGGCAGAACAACGGACAGGGCCCTCGGAGCCCCCAGCGCCGTTTGAAGGCCCTCCGCGCCAAAACCCTTGGGCCCACGCTCCCGCTCGCCAGCACCATCACTTCAGCCCACCCTCCGCTCCCTGCACAGCCGGCGGATTGGGCCTGACGGTCTCCTGGGGGCTAAGCCTAACCCTAGCTCGATCCCTCGAGGGGCCCCTCCCAAGGGGCCTGGTGTCGCAACGCCAGGGATTCGGGACCCACAAGCCCCAGCGCCAGACTCACCCTCCCGCCCCACTGACACCCGGGCCTCTAGGGGCACCGCCGGTCATCCAGGGCGGGAGAACGGGCAGGGTCCTCCGAGCCCCTGGTGACCTTCAAAGGCCCCCGCACCAAAACGCTTGAGCCCGCGCTCCTGCTCTTCAGCGTCCTCACCTCGGCCTGCCCCTCCGCTCGCCACACAGCTGGCAGATCGGGCCTGCCGGCCTCCTGGGGGCTAACCGTAACCCTAGCTCACCCTCGGAGGGGCTCATCCCAAGGTGCCTGGAGCGGCAATGCCGGGCATTGGAGACCCACGAGCCACAGTGCTGGACTCACCGTGCTGCCCCGCCGCCACACAGGCCACTAGTGGCACCACCGGTCATTCAGGGCGGGAGAACGGGAAGGGCCCTTGGAGCCCCCGGCCTCTTTCGAAGGCCGCCCGCGCCAGAAAGCTTGTGCCCACTCTCCCGGTAGCCAGTGCCCTCACCTCGGCCCGCCCCTCCGCTCGCCGCACAGCCGGTGGATAGGGCCCGCCAGCCTCCTGGGGGCTAACCCTATCCCTACGTCGGCCCCCGAGAGGCCCCTCCCAACGGGCCTGGCACCGCAACACCGGGGTTTGGGGACCCCTAGCCCCAGCATCCGACTCACCATGCTCCCCCGCCGGCAACTGAGCCGCTAGGGGCAACCGCTGGACATTCAGTGCGGGAGAACGGGCAGGGCTTCTTGAGCCCTGGCTACTTTCAAAGACCCCCTGAGCCAAAACTCATGGGCCTACGCTACCGCTCGCCAGCACCCTCACCTCCGCCCTCCCCTCTGCTCACCGCACAGCCGGTGGTTTGGGCCTGCGGCCTCCTGGGGGCTAACCATAACCCTAGGTCAGCCTCCGAGGGGCCCCTGCGAAGGGGCCTGGTGCCGCAACACCGGGGATTGGGAACCCCCCAACCCCAGCGACGGACTCACCCTGTCGCCCTGCCGCCACCCGGGCCCCAGGGGCGCCGCAGGTCATTCAGGGCGGGAAAACGGGCAGGGTCCTCCGATCCCCCGGCGACCTTCGAAGGCTTCCCGTGCCAAAACGCTTCGGCCAAGCTCCCGCTCGCCCGCGCCCTCACCTCGGCCCTCCCCTCCGCTCGCCACACAGCTGGCACATGGGCCTGCCGGCCTCCTGGGGGCTAACTGTAACCTTAGGTCGGCCCCCAAGGGGCCACTACCAAGGGTCTGCCCCCGCAACGCCGGGGATTGGGGACCCCCAAGCCCCAGTGCGGGGCTCACCCTGCCGCCCCGCCCCCCCGGGCCGCTAGTAGCGCCGCTGGTCATTCAGGGCAGGAGGACGGGTTGGGCCCTCCGAACCCCCGATGACCTTCGAAGGCCCCCCGTGCCAAAACGCTTGGGTCCACATTCTTGCTCTCAAGCGCCCTCACCTGGGTCCACCCCTCCGCTCGCCTCACAGCTGGCGGATCGGGACTGCTGGCCCCCTGGGGCCTAACAATAACCCTTGGTCGGCCCCCTAGAGCCCTTCCAAAGGGGCCTGGCGCCCCAACGCCAAGGATTGGGGACCCCCAAGCCCCAACACCCAAGTCACCCTAACAACCCTCCTCCACCCGGGCCACTAGGGGAGCCGCCGGTCATTCAGGGCAGAAGAACGTACAGGGCCCTCCAAGGCCCCAGCGACTTTCGAAGGACCCCCGCACCAAAACGCCTGAGCCCACGCTCCCGCTCGCCAGCGGCCTCACCTCCGCCCACCTCTCCGCTTGCCGCAGAGCTGGCGGATCGGGCTTCCGGCCTCCTGGGGGCTAAATCTAACCATAGGTCGGCCCCCTAGGGACCCCAGCAAGGGGCCTAGAGCCGCAACACCGGGGATTGTAGAACCCCGAGCTCCAGCGCTGGACACAACCGGCTGCCCCGCTGCCACATGGGCCACTAGGGGCGCTGCCGGTCATTCAGGGCGGGAGAAGGGGCAGGGCCCTCAGAGCCTCTGGCGACATTCGAAGGCTCCCTGCGCCAAAACGCTTGGGCCCACGCTCCTGCTCACAAGCGCCCTCACCTCGGCCTGCCCCTCTGCTCACCACACAGCCGGCGGTTCGGGCCTGCCGGCCTCCTCGGAGGTAACCCTAACCCTAGTTTGGCCCCCGAGGGGCCCCTCCCAAGGGGACTGTCGCCGCAACACCGGGGATTGATGACCCCCAGCCCCAGTGCCGGGCTCACCCTGCCGCCCCGCCGGCACCTAGGCAGCTAGGGCACCGCAGGTCATTCAGGGTGGGAGAATGGACAGGGCCCTCCCAGTCCCAGTGAACTTCTAAGGCCCCAGGCGCCAGAATGCTTGGGCCCATGCTTCCGCTCACCAGCGCCCTCACCTCAGCCAGCCCCTCTGCTGGCCGCACAGCCAGCGGATCGGGCCTGCGGGCCTCCTGGGGGCTAACCCTATCCCTAGGTTGGCCCCCGAGGGGAACCTCCCAAGGGGCCTGGCGCAGCAATGCCAGCGATTGGGGACCCCTGAGCTCCAGCGCCAGACTCACCCTGCCGCCCCGACGCCACCCGAGCCGCTATGGGCGCTGCCGGTCATTCAGTGCGGGAGAACAGGCAGGGCCCTTCGAGCCCCTGGAGACCTTCGAAGGCCCAACTTGCGAATACGCTTGGGCCCACACTCCTGCTTGCTAGCACCCACATCTCAGCCCGCCCCTCCGCTTGCCGCACACCCGGCAGATCAGGCCTGCCCGCATCCTGGGGGCTAACTCTAACATTTGGTCGGCCCAGGAGGGGCCCCTCCCAAGGGGCCTTGCACCGCAACGCCGGGGATTGGGGACACCCGAGCCCCAGCGCCAGACTCTACCTGCCACCCTGCCGCCAACTGGGCCAGTAAGGGCACCGCCGATCATTCAAGGAGGGAGAAGGGGCAGGGCCCTCTGAGCCCCTTGCGACCTTCGAAGACCTCCTGCGCTAAAACGCTTGGGCCCACTTTCCTGCTCCCCAGCGCCCTCACCTCGGCCCGCACCTCCACTTGCCGCACAGTGTGCGGATTGGGCCTGACGGTCTTTTTGGGGCTAACCTTAACCCTAGGTCGTCGCCCCAGGGGCCCCTCCCAAGGGTCCTGGTGCCACTACGCCGGGGATCTGGTACCCCAAGCCCCAGAGCCAGACTCAACCTCCCACATCGCTGCCACCTGGGCCGCTAGGGGCGCTGCCGGTCATTCTTGGTGGGAGAACAGACAGGGCTCTGGAGAAACTGGCGACATTTGAAGCCTCCCGCGCCAAAAAGCAGGGGCCCACCATCCCGCTCCCCAGCACCTTTACCTCGGCCCGCCCACCTCTAGCCGCCTAGCCAGAGGATCATGCCTGCCGGCCTAATGGGGGCTAAATCTAACCCTAGGTCGGCTCACGAGGAGCCCTTCCCAAGGGGCCTGGCACTGCAACACCGGGGATTGGGATTACCCGAGCCGCAGCGTGGGACTCACTCTGCTGCCCCACCGCCAACGGAGCCGCTAGGGGCACGCCGGTTATTCAGGGTGGGAGAACGGGCAGGGCCCTCTGAGCCTCTAGCGACGTTCAAAGGCCCCTGCGCCAAAACGCTGGATACCATACTCCCGCTAGCCAGCGCCCTCACCTCGGCCCACTCCTCTGCTCGCCGCACAGCCGGAGTATTGGTCCTGCTGGCCTACTGAGGTCTAACCCTAACTCTAAACCCTAACCCCTAACCTTAAACCCTAAACCTTAACCCCTAACACTACCCAAAATCTAACCATAACCCCTAATCCTTAAACCCTAAACCCTAACATTAACACTAAACCCTAAACCCTAACCCTAATCCCGAAGCCCTAAACAATAAACCCTAACCTTAACCACTAACCCCAAACCCTAACCCTACCCTTAACGCTACCCCTTCAGCTAACCCTACCCCTAACCCGTAAACTAACCCTAAACCTAAACCTAACCTGTACCCTAACCTGTACCCTAACCTTAACCCTAAACCCTAAACCCTGACCCTAACGCATACCCTAAATCGTACCATAACCCGTACCCTAACCCAACCCATAACCTAACCCTAACCCGTACCCTAACTGTAACCCTAAACCCTAAACCGTAACCCGTACCCTACCCTAACCAGTACCCTTACCTTAACCTTAACCCATACCCTAACCCGTACACTAACCCATACCCTAACCCGTACACTATCCCAAACCCGGACCCTAACCCATACCCTAACCCATACCTAAACCTAACCTGTACCCTAACCTGTACCCTAACCCATACCCTAACCCTAAACCGTACCCTATTCCTATCCCTAACCCGTTCCCTAACCCATACCCTAACCCTAACCCTAAACCGTAACCTAACCTGTACCATAACCCTAAACTGTAACCTAACCCTAACCCGTACCCTAACCCTAACCCGTACCCTAAACCGTACCCAAATCCGTACGACAACACTTACCCTAAACCGTACCCTAACACGTACCCTAAACTGTACCCTAATGCGTACCCTAACTCGTACCCTAACCCTGACCCGTACCCTAAACCTAACCCGTACTCCAACCCAAACCCTAACCCTAAACCCAAACCCTAAACCCTAACCCGTACCCTAAACCCTAATCTGTACCCTAACCCATAACCTCTAACCTGTAACCCCTAAACCCAACCCTAACCCGTACCCTCTCCTTACCCTAACCCTAACCCCTACCCTCACCCATACCCTAACCGTAACCCATACCCTAACCTTAACCCATACCCTAATCCGTACCCTAACCCTGGGGATTGGGTACACCTGAGCCCCACCACGGGACTAAGCCTGCCACCCCTCAGGAAACCATGCCCCTTGGGGCGCCGCAGAGCATCCTGTGCAGAAGAACTGGTAGGGCCCCCCTGAGCCACCAGCGATCCTCGGCAGCCCCCTACACCCCAACCCTGAGGCCCATGCTCATCCCGCCCCACGCCTTCCCTTCAGCTTGCCACCGACCTCGACGCAGAGCCGGCAGATCAGGCCTGCCAGGTTCCTGAGGCCTAGACCTGACCCTAGGTCCGCTGGGTAGGGCCCCTCCCCTGGGGCCCAGTGCCGCAGCACCAGGGACTGGGGACACCTGAGCCCCACTGCAGGACAAAGCCTGTCAGCCCGCAGGAAACCGTGCCCCTTGGGAGGCTGTAGAGCATTCAGGGCGGGAGAACCAGGAGGGCCCCCAGAGCCACCGGCGAACTTCGGCGATCCCTAAACCCACCATTGAAGCCCATGCTCACCCCATCCCGCACCCTCACCTCAGGCCGCGGCGGAGCTCGCCATATACTGGGCAGATCTGGCCTGCGGGGTTCCTGGGCCCCAACCCTAACCCTAGTTCATCTGTGGAGGGGCCCCTCCCCAGGAGCCTGGAGCTGCAGCCACGGGGATTCGGGACACCTGAGCCCCACAGCAGGACTCAGTCTGCCACCCCGCAGGAAACCGTGCACCCTGGGAGGCCATAGAGCATTCAGGGCAGGAGAACCAGTAGGGCCTTCCTGAGACACCAGCGAACTTCGGTGGCCTCCTGCACCCCAACCCTGAGGCCCACGCTCACCCTCCCCCACACCCTCACCTCAGCCCTTGTAACTAGCCATACAGCCAGCAGATCGGGCCTGCGGGGCTCCTGGGCCTAAACCTAGCCCTAGGTCGGCTGTGGGTGTGGGGGCCTCCCCAGGAGCCTTACACCGCAGCCCGGGGGAATTGGGATACCTGTGCCCCACTGCAGGACTCAGCTTGCCACCTGACAGGAAACCGTGCCCCTTGGGGCTCTATGGAGCTTACAGGGCACGAGAACTTGGGGAGGCCCCTGGAGCCCATCCCCATCCTTTGGCAGCCTCCCATGCCCCAACCCTGAGGCCCATTCTCACCCTCCCCCATGGCCTCCTCTCAGCCCTCCACGGAGCTCGCCGCACAGCTTGCAGATAGTCCCTGCCGGGCTCCTGGACCCTAACCCTTACCCTAGGTTGGCCACTGAGGGGCCCCACCCCAGGGCCCTGGCACCCCACTCCGGGGGATTGGGGACACCGAAGCCCCACTGTAGGACTCAGCCTGCAGCCCACAGGAAACTGTACCGTTTGGGGGAACAACAGAGCATTCAGGGCAAGAGAATTGGGGCACCCCCTGAGAGCCCCTTCTGGTGAACCCCGACTTTTGTGGGCCCTTCCAGATGAAACCCCAAGGCTCACACTCACCCCGCCCTTGTGCCCTCATCTCACTCGGCATGAGAGTTCTCTGAGCACTGGGCAGTTCGGACCTGCTGTCTCTTAAGGCCTAACCTAAACCTGGGTCTTCTGCTGAGGGTCCCTCCCCGTTTGCCTGCCTCCAAGGCACCAGGCATTGGGCTCACCTCTGCACGACTAGAGGACTCAGCCTGCCCCACAGCAGGAAACTGTCCATTTGGGGCTGCAGCAAGGATTCATAGGAAAATCGGAGGGCCCCCCTCAGCCCATCCCAGGCAACCCCCACTTTCAGAGATCTCCCCGGATCCAATTAGTAGCTTCACACTGACCTTTAAACTTGCTCTCCACGGAGATCTTTTGAAATTCTCCACACTTCCAACCAATGGCATCATCCAGCTTCAGTGCCTTCCCCAGCTTTAGGTCTTGAGATAGATTAAAATGGGAAGTCATTTCACTGATAAAGACGTACTGGTGATCAAAAGATACATGCATAAATGCTTCATATCACTTGGCTTCAGGGAAATACAAATGTAAACCCCTATAGATGCTATATCACACGAGGCCGAATATCTAAAAATAAGAAGACATGAAACTATATATGTTGGAGAGGATTTGGAGAAACGGGAACCCTCTTACACCCCTGTACGAATGCAGTCCGGTACAGCCACTCTTGAAAATGGTACAGAATTTCCTCAAGAAGTTATAAATAAAGCTACCCTATGTCCCAGCAATTGCACTACTGGGTATTTACCCCCAGAGACAGAGGTAGTGAAGACAGGACACATGCACACCAGTGTTCATAGCAACAATATCCATAATAGACAAGCTGCGGAAGGAGTGCAGATGACCATGGATAGATGAATGGATAAAGAAGATGTGGATCATATATATAATGGGATATTACTCAGCCATCAGATAGGATGAATACTTACCATCACACCGACCTGGGTGGAGCTGGAGGGTATTATGCTGAGTGGAATAAGTCAATGAAAGAAAGACAATGATCATATGCTTTCACTCCTATGTGGAATATCAGAAACAAGGAAGAAGACCATAGGGGAAGGAAGGGAAAATAGAATGGGAAGTCATCAGAGAGGGAGATAACCCATGATGGACTCTTAACTATCGCAAGAAACTGATGATTGTTGGAGGAGAAGTTGGGGGGGGTAACTGGGTGAGTAGCATTAAGGAGGTCACACGATACAATGAGCACTGGGTGTTACACACGACTGAAAATTTATTGAAGACTACATCTGAAACGAATGTTGTACTGTAAGTTGGCTAATTGAATTTAAATTAAAGAACAAAAGACCTCGAATAAACAATCCTAAACATTTGTATGGAACCACTAAAGATTCCGAACAGCCAGTGCAATGTGGAAAAGAAAAACAAAGGTGGAGGACTCACAATTTCAGATTTCAGGTTATACTACAAAGCTGCAGTCATCCTAACAAGACAGTATGGCACAAAAATAGACACAGCGACCAGAGGAACAGGATACAAGTTCAGACAGAAACCCACAATTATGTGGTCCATGAATCTTCCACAAAGCAAGCAACGATATCAAAAGGGAAAAGGACAGTCTCTACAACAAATGGTGTTGGGAAAACTAGACAGCTACGCACAAAAGAATGAAATTAGACTGCTTTCTTACACAATACAGACAAACACAAAACAGTTTCAAGACCTCAATATGAGACCTGAATCCATAAAAATCCTACAGGAGGGAAGACAGTAACTTCTTGACATGGACCATACCAACGTTTTTCTAGACTGTGTCCTGAGGCAAAGGAAATGAAAGCAAAAATAAACTATTGGGAATACAGCAAAATAAAAAGTTTCCACACGGCAGAAGAACAATGAAAACGTAAAAATAATAAGACAACCTACTCAAAGGGAGAAGATATTTGCAAAGATCATATGCAATAAAGGGATAGTGTCCAAAACATATACAACTGATACTACTCAACCCCCAAAAAACAAATAATCCAGTTAAAAAATAGGCAGAAGACATGGACAGACATTTCTCCAAAGAAGAAATACAAATGGCCAACAGTCCCGTGAAAAGATGTTCAACATCACCCATCATCAGGAAAATGTAAATCCAAAGGACAATGAGGTAATACCTCAAACCTGTCAGAATGGCTAACATCAAAAGCACAACAAAGAGCAGCTGTTGGGAGGATGTGGATAAAGGGGAATCCTCGTGAACTGTGGGTGGGAATGCAAACTGTGGTGGCCACTGTGGAAAACAGTATGAAGGTTCCTCAAAAAATTAAATATAGAACTACCCTACGATCCAACATTCACACTACTCATATTTACCCAAAGAATAGGAAAACAGTAACGTAAAAGGAAACGTGCACCCCTATGTTTCTTGCACCATTATTTACAATATCACAATATGGAAGCAACCCAAGTGTCTGTAGAAAAATTGACAAATGAGATGATAGATGTGTGTATTCACACACACACACACACACACACACACACACACACACACACAATGGAGTATTACTCGGCTTGAAAAAGAATGAAACCTTGCCATTTGCAGCCATATGGATGGAGCTAGAGAGTATTATCCTAACTAAAATCAGTCAGTCAGAGAAAGACAAATCCCATACGATGTCACTCTAATGGGGAATTTAAGAAACAAACAAAAATAAATAACTAAAAGAGAAAAAGGAGACACACCAAAATACAAACTCTTAACAATAGAGAACAAACGGAAGGTTACCAGAGAGGAGGCGGATAGAGGGATGAGTGAAATAGATGAAGGGGATTAAGAGGACACTTTTCTTGATGACCACTGAGTAATATGTAGAATTACTGAATCACTCTATTGTATACCTGAAACTAATGTAACATTGTATGTTAGCTCTAATGGAATTAATATAAATTTTAAAAAAAGATTTTTCTTTCAGGAAGCTCTTTGAAAAAGCTTTTCCTGTGCAATGTGCATAAGCCCTACTTGGGAGGATTCACTCTACAATAATTATTCACTCCATGCCTCAAATTCAGATTTCACTGGGTTCTTCCCGTGGATCCCAGCCCACGCGAGCCATGGTCCTTTTCAGTCCAGGCTCAGCACCTTTGCATTCAAGATTGGAAGTAGAAAGACATATCACTTCACAGTCCAGAAAGCTATTATTGTTTCTGTTTCAGTGTGAGAGAGTCACAGACTTTGGGACAGGTTTCAGAGCAGGTTTATTATGGATCCTGGATCTCTACTTCAATGTTCATTGCCTGGATCCATTTGGCTAATAGGTTCCCTGTGGATGGGCTTGCTTCCAAGCACATACATGGAAGATGCAAAGGTGGGTGGGCTTGGTGTGGGAAAGGAAGAAGACCAAAAACAGACAAGGGTCCGACCCTCCCCTGATCCAGGAACTGCTACAGGAGAGGGTACGGGAGGTAGAATCCATGCGAAACTCCAAGGTCACCAGCTGAACACAGGAGGCACAGGTCAAGGGATCTGGAGATGCAGGGGTTGAAGGCTGCTCTGAGCTACCTCTGGGAGGAAGGGAGGGAAGGAATGAGAAGGAGACACTGCCTGCCCCTGACCCATGCCAGCTGCCCACCGCTCCAACACGCATCAGTCTATGAGCTGACGCAGCCTGTGCTCAGGATGGGCTGGCTCTAGTCCCTCAATCTTCAGTGGGACAGCTGGCTTCAGGGCTCAGAGACATGCTGAGGGAGATGAGAGGGAAAGCTGCCCCACCCAGGTCGTCCCCACCTTGAGCAGACAGCCCTTCAGAACTGCTAAAAAACCCCACTAACGGGGTTGAAAGACATGCCATGGATGAACTAAGGCATAGAGATATGTAAAATAACATTCATTTTTAAGTTCAGAGCTGTCATCTCAGGAAGTGGGGAGAGCTTCCCTGAAGAAGACTGAGGGGAGGGCAGGCCATGCTGAAAAGGGAGACATGGCTGTCCTGATTGGGGACCTGCAGCCCCCTTCCAGGGCAGGGCATCATCCTCGCATCACACGAGATCCATGGAAGTGTTCCATCAGGGCCAGATGTTTGTCTCGAGAAGGCTACACTGGCATCGGACTGCACAGGGCACCAGGGACGAGGGCCAGATGGAGGACGGACAATACCCCGGAGGCCATGGGGCAAGAGCAGAGGCACATGACTTTGAAGATGATGATGAAAAGCAGGAGGTGGCAGCATGGAGCTGGCCCAAAAGAACCATGGGAGCAGTGCCCACAGCTACACTGACTGGGTACCTTCTGTGCCCGGTGTGGCTGACTTCAGTGGGATCCAGACTAGTCCTGACCACAAGTCTAGGAAGTGTGCACCACCCCCGGCCTCCTCTCCCCTTGCAGCTGCTAGGAATCACGGTCACAGACCCTGGTCAGCTTTCGTGGAAACCAAGCAGTGGCTCCCCCGCACGCTGCACCTCTGGTGGTGGGCCAGTGCGACCCTCGTGCCTGGCCAGACACTGATGTCTACCTGTCTCCACACAAATCCACAGACAGGAGGGTGTCCCTGAATTCCACAGCACCTGATGAGACAGATCCACAGAACCCAACACCCAGTGGGTCACTCGGGACCTCACCTATGGTCATGGAGCTCACCATACCTTATTTCTGTCACTTCCCACAGAAAGCCTGTTTCTGATCACCCACAATACCATACATCCTGGTTGGTGACCTGGGGTCATGCCATGAACCCACATGCCATGTTTCTTTAAGTGAAGGCTATGCCTACACCTCCTAGAAAATATTTCTAATGAAGTACACGTCCATCAGGACTACGGTGTGAACGGTAGCACACAGCCTGCATGGTAGTAGTCAGTAATTCTAACAAGGGTTAACCCCACCCCCGTCTCACAAAACCTTCCTCCGTCCCCACTGAACTCATGGTCTGCCCTCAGAAAACCCTCCAGGAAACAAACCTTTCATCTGAATGCTCTCTTCACCTTCTGCTTCAAATCTTGTCCATCCACAATGATATGAAACTAGAAATCAGTCTCAAGAAAAAAATGGGACAGTCAAAAATAGGTGAAGATTTTTGGGGCCTGGGTGGCTCAGTCATTAAGGATCTCCTTTCAGCTCAGGTCTTGATCCCAGGATTCTGGGATCTAGCTCCAAATCAGGCTCGTTGCTCATTCGGAAGCCTGCTTCTCCCTCTCCCACCACCCAGCTTGCGTTCCCTCTCTTGCTGTCTCACTCTCTGTCAGATACCTAAATAATCTTAAAAAAATATGTGGAGATTTAACAACAAGCTACTGAACAACCAACAGTCAAAGAAGAAATCAAAAATTTTTTAGAAGTACCTTGACACTGATAAAAAGACAACCTACAAAAACGTATGGGATGCAGCAAAAGTAACTTTATGGGGGACATTCTTAGAAATTCAAGTCTTCATCAATCCATGAGAATGCTCTCCAATAAACAACCTGATTTATGTGGTAAAGAAGTAGAAAATAAAACAAAAAACAAAGCCCCAAATTAGTAGAAATAAGGAAATAACAAAAAGGAATGCATAAATAAATCCAACGGAGACTAAAAAGACAAAAAAAAATGAAAATGAGAGCGGCCTTTTTTGGAACGATAAACAAAACTGACAAACTTAGCTAGACTCACCAAGAAAGACAGAGGACTGGAATACAATCAGGAAAATAAGATAATGGATTCCTGTCTCATATCAAAATCAAAAGAACTCTTCAACTTTGAACACAACAACTTCTTGCAAGCCACGTCTCTAAAGGCAAAGAAATAAAAGCAAAAATGAACTATGGGCACTTCATCAGGATAAAAAGCTTCTGCTTGGCAAAGCAAATGATCAAAAAACAAAAAGGCAACCTATGGAATTGAAGAAGATATCTGCAAATGATTTTACAGATAAAGGGCTGGTATCCAAGATCTATAAAGAACTCCTCAAACTCGACACCCAAAAAATGGGCAGAAGACACAAAGAGATACTTCTCCAGAGAAGACATACAAATGGCCGACACATGAAAAAATGCTCCACATCAATTGCCATCAGGCAAATACAAATCAAAACTACAATGAGATACCACCTTACACCAGTTAGAATGGTTAAAATTAACAAGGCAGGGGGCACCTGGGTGTCACATTGGTTAAGCGTCTGCCTTCAGCTCAGGGCGTGATCCTGGCCTTATGGGATCGAGCCCCACATCAGGCTCCTCCGTCATGAGCCTGCTTCTTCCTCTCCCACTCCCCCTGCTTGTGTTCCCTCTCTCGCTGGCTGTCTCTATCTCTGTAGAATAAATCAATAAAATCTTGAAAAAAATTAATAAGACAGAAATAAAAAAAAAAGTCAGAGAGGATGTGAAGAAAGGGGAGCCCTCTTACACTACTCGTGAGAATTCAAGCTGGTACAGCCACTTTTGAAACCAATATGGAGGTTCCTCAATACGTTAAACACAGAGCTATCCTACGACCCACCAATTGCACTACTGGGTATTTACCCCATAGACACAGAGTAATGAAAAGAAGGGGCACCTGTATCCCAATGTTCATAGCAGCAGTGTCCATAATATCCAAACTGTGGAAGGAGCCAAGATGTCCTTCAGCAGATGAATGGACAAAGAAGATGTGGTTCATCTATACAATGGACTATTACTCAGTCATCAGAAAGGATGAATACCCACCATTTGCACCAACGTGGATGGATCAGGAGGGGATTATGCTAAGTGAAATTAAGTCAAGCAGAGAAAGACAATTATCATATGGTTTGACTCCTATGTGGAATGGAAGGAATAGCATGGAGGACATTAGGAGAAGGAAGGGAAAAGTGAAGGGGGGAATGAGAGGGGGAGATGAACCATGAGAGACTACTAACACTGGGAAACAAACTGAAGGTTGCAGAAAGGGAGAGGAAGGGGAATCGGTAATCCTGGTGATGGGTATTAAGGAGGGCACGTGTTGGGGCGCCTGGGTGGCACAGCGGTTAAGCGTCTTCCTTCGGCTCAGGGTGTGATCCCGGCGTTATGGGATCGAGCCCCACAACAGGCTCCTCCGTCATGAGCCTGCTTCTTCCTCTCCCACTCCCCCTGCTTGTGTTCCCTCTCTCGCTGGCTGTCTCTATATCTGTCGAATAAATAAGTAAATTCTTTAAAAAAAAAGGAGGGCACGTGTCATAATGAGCACTAGGTGTTATATGCAAACAATGAATCATGGAACACTACATCAAAAACAAATGCAGTACTGTAGGGTGACTAACATCATTTTAAAAAAAGAGAAAGATATGAAATCCTTACAGGAATTCTATCAATATTTGCAAAGGACATGAAATCCCGAAAGATTCCACACACACACAAAAAATCTGTTAGAATAAACAAATTCAAGAAAGCTGCAGGATATAAAGTCAATATACAGAGACCTGTTGTCTTTTTTTTCAGATTTTATTTATTTATTTGATAGGAAGAGAAAAAGTACGAGCAGGGGGAGTGACAGAAAGAGGGAGAAGCAGACCCTCGATAAGCGGGGAGCCCAACAGGGGGCTCGATCCCAGATCTCTGGGTTCATGACCTGAGCTGAAGGCAGACGCTTCACCTATGGGGCCACACAGATGACGCAACTTCTTGCATTTCTGTATACTGATGACACACTTTCGCAAAGAGAAATTAAAAAAGCAATGCCATTTACAATTGCATCAAAAAAAATCTAGGAATAAAAGTAACCAAAAATGAGAAAGACAGTACACTCAACACATGGCAGAAAGGAAATGAAAAACACGTGTGTCAAGGGGCGCAGGATGTATGGGTCAAAGATTTGGAAGGCAACACAAACAAATGGAAACTTACGCCATGCTCCTTAACTGGAAGACTTAATTATGTGAACATGTCCATCGTACCCAAAGCAATCGACAGATGTGATGAAATCCCTATCTGAATTCTAGCGGCACTATTCGAGGAAATAGATAACAGTCCTCAAACTTGTATGGAATCACAAAAGACCCCAAATACCCAAAGTAACATGGAGAAAGAAAGGTGCAGTCAACACACTCCTGGATTTCAAGCTAGATTACAAAGCTGTTGTCTTCAAAACAGGATGGAACTGGCATAAACACAGACACCAGGTCAGTGGAACAGAACAGAAAGCTCACAAATTTACCCACACGTAGATGATCCTAACTTACGACACAGCAGCAGAAGATACACCATGAGGGAAGGACTGTCTCTTCAGTGAGCGGTAACAGGCAAACTGGACACTAAATGCAGAAGAATATAACTGGGTCACTTTCTTACACCACACACAAAATTTTTAATGGATGAACGATTTGAACATAAGACCTGAATCCATAAACCTCCAAGAAGACACAGGTACTAAGTCTCTCGACATTAGTTTTGGCAAAGAGTCTTCAGATCGGACACCAAATGCAAAGGCAACAAAACCAAAAATAAACAAGTGGAACAACTTCAAACTGAAATCTTCCACACGGCAAAAGAAACCAGCAAAAACTAAAATGGCCACTGACCCAATAAGAAAAATAATATCTGCGAATCATACGTGTGAGAAGAGGCTAATATCCAAAATACACACAACACTCATACAAATCAAAACAAAAAAAAAATGTATAAAAAATGGGGGGAATATGTGAATAGATACTTTCCAAAGATGGCACACATGTGCCAACAGACAGAGAAAGTTGTTCGACATCACTTAATATGGTCAGGGAAACATCATCAAACCCACAATTGGCTATCCCCTCACAACTGTTGGAACAGCAATTGTCCCAGAGACAGACACCAGGTGGGGTCAAGGGTGTGCAGATGAGGAGACACTGTGCACTGTTGGTGGGAATGGAAATTGGTGCAGCCACTGTGACAAACGGTATGGAGGTTCCTGAAAAAATAAATGCAACTACCACATGGACAAGTAATGGCTCTACTGAGTATTGATTTGGAGAACACAAAAATACTGCCTCAAAAAGACAGATGCACTCCCACGTTCACTGCAGCATTATTCACAAGAACCAGACATGGAAACACAGACCTTGGGGGCCTTATGCCAAGTAACTCAGACACAGAAAGACCAATACCAGATGCTCTCATGTACATTCAATGTGGAATAAACAAATACTGAACGCATAGATACTGAGAGCAGATTGGTAGGTGCCAGATTCGGAGATGGGGTGCTAGAAACGGGTGAAGGTGGTCAAAGTCTCAATGTTTGAGTGAGAAAATCCGACAGTCATGAAATGTTCTGTCCAGCATGGAGACTAAAACTAACCCCGCAGCATGGGGTATAGGTTTCCCTGCTCTTTGAAAGTACAGGGCTTCTGAGAAACCTTGCACAGCAGAAATGGTGTCAAGAAGGAATGGCCATTAATTTACATGGAACAATTATATAGTGTCCTCAGACTCCAAAATTCCTTTTCTTTGGCTTTTCTTAGGCCTCAGGAAACAAGTTTCTGACGGAGGCCCAGCATAAATGAAGATAAAGCACAGCAGAGGCTCACAGACACAATTCAAAGTGCTGGTGGCTGGATGCAGAGAGCGGTTCCCAGCGGAAGGAGCTGGTTGGGGTGCACGCCGCCTCTGTCATGCTTCTCCCCAAAACAGATGCTGACCGCGATTCTCACTGTTCACCTTTTTTAATAAGAGGGAAATCCTCTTCAGGTCTCTTCCTCTTACTGAAGCTGGGTAATAACATAGTTCTTTCAAGAAAGCCCAATGTCTTACTGTGAACGTTTAAAAAGTGGGGAATACTTGTACTTGAGCATTGCTGAGGGAGGAGATGTGAAAGGTTCTCCCAGACACAAACCTCAGCAGATCCACCAGGAAAGGCACATTCCTCAGCATGCAGAACACGGACTACCTCCTACCCCCAGAAACCCTCTCCTTCCCCTCGATCAGGACAACCCACAACAGCTGGGAGTTACCCCAACTCCTCCGTTCTCCTGCTCCTAATAGCTAACCCATCATCAAATCCTGTGAGCTCCATCTTCAAAATGGACCCAGAATAGGTCTAACCACTCCATCCAAGGCCACCTGTCTGGTCCACAGTGCCTGAGTTCCTGTAAAAGCTTTGTCATTGACCTGCCTTGCCATCTTCAACCCTCTGTCATCTGTTCTCAACACTGTAGCCAGGATGGCCCAGTGAAACAGGGTCTCATGGGGTTATAGCCCTGGAATGGTTTTTTCTGTCACCTCTCTGAGGTCATGTCCTAAGGTGTCTCCTGTGGCCACAGGGCCTTCTTGCTGCTCCTGGACATACCTGAAATTCTCCTGCCCCAGAGCCTTTGCACATGCTTTCCCTTCTGTTAAGAATGCTCTTGATGTGTTCTCACTCACCTTCGGAGAAGTCTGAATTGGAGTGACAGGAACAGAAGATGAGGCTGTGTGTTGGGTGAGGCTGGTGGCTCAGAAGAAGGTTCTCTGCCAGCTCGCCGCCTGTGCCTCCCTTGCCCTCAGCCAGGAATTGCACACAGCCCTCACCTGTCACAACTCTCACCCAGGAGACCCACAGCCACCCCTGGAGCCCACCCTGAACACACCCTGCTGCAGAATGCATTCAGCTCTCCTCTGGGACCCCTGTCAGCTTTACCCAGTCCTGGAACTCCCCTGTCTCCTGCAAAGCTCCCGGATTCCCCCTCTGCTTCCAAAATCGCAAGGCTTTCATGAGAAAGCTATAATGCTAAGTATTGAAAGTTTCGCACCTGCTTTCCCCTTCTGTTGCCTCTCTCTCCACCTTCTTTCCTACCTGTGCAAACTGTAACATATCAGTGGAACATGAACATGCTCTGAGACCTGAATCTTTCATTGCAGCTTTCTGAGGACTCCTTATGTGATAAGAAACTAGTGTATCCTACAACAGGGTGATTTACAACTCTCATCTATAGAATAGTACAGCCCAAATCACTACAATTTTACCTCACTCTTCATGAAGCAGAACACTTTTTCCTTTCTTCTCTTACTTAAATTCCAGTTAGTTCACATGCCATGGAATATTCGCTTCAGGGGTAGGATTTAGTGATTCCTCACCAGCATACAGAACTCGGTGCTCATAACAAGTGCCCTCCTTAATACCCCTCACCCATTTAACTCTTCCCCCCATGCCCCTGTCCTGCAGCAACACTCAGTTTGTTCTCCAAGTTTGAGTCTATTTCCTTGTTTGCCTCTCTCATCACCCCTCCACTCTGTTCATCTGTTTTCTTTCTGAAATTCCACAAGCATGAGAGCATAGGATATTTCTCTTTCCTCAATGATTTTGCTTAGCTCAATACACTCTAGGTCCATCCGCATCCATGCAAATGGTAAGATTTCATTCTTTTTGAAGCTGGGTCATATTCCATTATATATATGTATCCCACTTCTGCTTTATCCATTCATCAGTGCATGGACTTTGGGATTCTCTCCATAGTTTGGCTACTGTGGACATTTCTGCTATAAACATCATGGTGCATGTACCCCCTTTGAATCTGCATTTTTGTATCCTTTGGGTAAATACCTAGGAGAGCAATTGCTGGATCATGGGGTTGTTCAATGTTTAACTTTTTGAGGAACCCCCACACTGTTTCCCAGACTGGCTGCACCACTTTGCATTGCCACCAACAGGATGGGAGGGTTCCCCTTTAAGCAGAACATTATCTGCTGGCAATTTAATAAGAGGAAACAAAACCTCTGGGAGATGCACCCAGGGTCAGGCAAACAGTTGCAGACTTCACCCCAAGGCTCCTGACGCCAAGCCCTTGAAGCCACCAGCATGCCACTATCCAAAAGAATTCCCAGACTCTCCTTCTGACTCCACCACCAAAGAAACTACAGAGAGAATATGGCACCTCAAAATATCGAGATAATACATTTAGTAAAACTAGAAAGTCAAGCTCAACTTTTAAACAGGAACAGGCCGCTTTGGATAATTTTGAATTTTCCCTCCACCCTAATTTTAACGCTTCTGATGAATAAACTAATCAATGATGAAACATCACCTTTGCCAAATGACATCATCCAAGTCTGTATCAGATGAAAATAAGCCACCTAACTCTAGATGCTGGTCACTCAACCATATCTTAGGCCCAATTGAATAAACACTGTTAGATGAAGGAAGAAATTAGATGTTACAAACAGGCACAGAGTGAACCTCACCTTCCCTTTCTAATAAAAGAGGGTTGCTAGGAAACAGATGGTCAAAATACATTTGTAAGCAATAAATGGACAGAGAAATTGTGATCCCCTGCAAAGTTCTACCTGCAGGGAAACTAAGTAATTCTTGTACCAAACCCAGAATGCTGACAGCTACTTCAATTTTACTTTGTGGCTCAACTAGAGAAAAGAGAAAAACCCAGGAGGTTTTGGGATAATGAGAGGTTTTACCTCCAGCCCTGACATAGATAGGACATTTTGCCAAACATACCTGTGCTTTCTCTGAGCACTGGTGTCCTGTGACAAGCTGCCTCGCTGACTCCGATGCTGACGTTCAAAACCTCGGGTGTCTTGGAGCCAGAGCAGAGAAGTGCCGTCAGCTGGGGAGAAGAAGGCGCCTCTGACCTAAAGCCTGCACACCTGCTTCGGTTTTTGGGCGAAGGGGCAACACATACTTGTTGTTTATCAGTAATTATCTTCATTCTCAATAGACCAATGACCTTGTCTTTTCTGGAAAGCAGACTTACTCTTCTAAAGAAACCCTCAATTCGTCTATTCCCAATGCAACTAGAGTGGGGTCTGGTTTATGCCCGCCTCCAGGCCCCCACCTGGAGGATTTTCCTGCATGATTCTAATAGCCAATTACCACTAACCCGGGGGCACACGGGGCATAATGCTGAAGTTGGGGGACGGCTCTGGGGCATGCTACTGCCACACCTGTGCCTGGGGACCAAGGCACACCCTGCTGAACTCAGGGTACTGCTCAAGATGCATCACCTGCACTGTGTCAGAGAACTGAAGGTGGGGATTGTGTGAAGTCCTTACCCGCACTCTTCCAGGGGAACAGGGGAAACCTTGAAATTCTGCAACCCATCCCACAAAAGCTCAGGTGAGTGGGTGTCCTGGAGTTCACGGGTATGGGGAATAAAGTCAGTTGAGGACATGGGGCAGAAGAGACTTTAAAGGGAAAAAGAAAACTCACCTGAGTCCCCACAAGGAACCCTCTCCACGTGCCCTTCCAGAACCCTGCCTCCCACCTGGGGCGCACCCTACCCCCGGACCCCCACCCCAGTGCACGCTGCTCACTCACCAGCAGGGATCTCCACAGGGCAACTCTCTCTCTCTCTCAGTGCCCCTTCTTTGCCCCAAGCCTGCAACCCACTGCAAGTCTGGGACTGCCCACAGAGACATAGCTCCACCCCCAAGCGGTGAATGGTTGGTGAGGGTGGTGCCTGAGCCCCTTGGATGCTGGGCAACCCGCCCTCAAGCCCCTGGAACCCTGAAAGTGCAGGGGGCCCAAGAAGCGCCTGCTCGACCCAACACCCAGCACAGGCATGGGTGGGGTCGTGGGCCGGGGTCCCCCCACACACCTGGCCCCTTCCAGGGACCCCTCTAGCTGCAGACCACCCTCAGAGTCCTGCCCCTTCCCTTTCTGCACCAGCCCTCCCTGCTGGGGTGTGCCTGGTTTTGGGCAAGTCTCTCAGACCCTCCAAGGCTTGGGCTTTAGGAAATGCAATGTTTTTATGCATTTTCAGTATGTACATGTCAGTATGACTTTAATCTTATGGGAGCCAAAGAGGTTCTTTATTTTTTCTTATCTTTATGTTGGCATTTTTGGTTATTGTTTTCTTCTCGAAGCAGATGTACAACATGTGCTTGGGGCAGAAATAGGGCCCATGCTTTCAGGTTTTGCCCAGTCATTTTGAGCCAGGTAAAATGTTAAAGGATAGCTTCCCTGGGAGCCCAGGATCAGGGCCCACAGATGATATAAGATAAAAATTACTTTCATCATTATAATTACTCCTAAATGGAGGAATTTGAGACAAAAGCACCTTCACAAGAGTACCAAGAAATCAAAATGATGCCCACAGAAGGCTACCTGCTCCATGGTCAGCACAGGTAACAGAAGTGTTCACAGTCTCTGGACTCCTGCCCTTCTCTTGCCCAAATCTCTAAAGCACACAGACCACTTAAAATCGGAATTGTAGAACTGCTAGACACGTTAGAGATGTCTGGCACCATTCCCTTGGACTGCAGAAGAAAACACAGTAGCTCGTTGTCACAAACTAATTTCAACATGAAGTGCCCCCTGGATGCACTAAGTTCTTTCTCTGCAAATGTTGACTAATGTAAGTCACAGTCATACCATTTAAAAACTACGATGGCTGGGAAGTCATCGTAGGTAAGGGAATATTTTAGCCATGTTTATAAGCATTGGCTCACTTTGTAGAAGAGGCTGAGCTGAGTGTTTTTAAATACTATTTCAGGTACAAGAGAGGAGTTAAGATGGCGGAGGAGTAGGAGACCCCTTTTTCAGCAGGTCCCCTGAGTTGAGCTGGATAGGTACCGGACCAGCCTAAACAACCACGGAATCAGCCTGAGAGGCAGGAAGATACATCTGGATCTCTACAAATGAACATCTCCAGCGCTGAGTATTGAGGTATGAAGCGGGGAGCCTTGAAACCGGGCACAGATATCAGAAGATAAACGGAAGGGGGGGGAGCCACCATGTTCTGGCCCCCGGAAGCAGCAACCACCTGCACCAGGGAGCGGGCGGACTCATGGATGGCACACGGGAGAGAGTGGACTGAGACCGGTGAGCCCAGAGCGTGCGCCACCAGGCTTCTCCTGGAACACCAGAATCCTGGTGTGCTCACCAGGCATAGACTGAGACCAGGAGACCCGGGAGCCCACGGGGCGGCTGGCGGCTGGCAGGCCACCTGCACAGGGGATCTGGCAGACTTGCGGTAGGCACCTGCGAAACAGCAGACTGAGACCCTGAACCAGGTGCCAGAGCCACCAGGCTTCTCATGGAACTCTGGAATCCCGGTGTGCTCAGGGGATCCAGACTGAGACCAGGAGCTTCCAGAGAGAGATCAGGTCTTCTGGTGGCTGGCAGCATTAGAAACACAAAGGACAGAGATGCACTAGCCCCGGAATTGAGGCCAGGGACACCAGGTGTGGGGTGCACATCCCAGGATGCTACAGGGTTGAGCAGCACCAACAGTAATGGAGTTAAAGTGGCCAGAACAAGGGTGGAGAACGGGCCGCATTCCCTCTGTTCTGTGACAATTCAGCCTCTGCTGCTCTGACTCTCAGAAAAGGCACAGCAGATCACCAGAGAAAGCCGCCAGGGAACAAAAGCCTGGAAATACTGGCCCAGAGCATGCCCACCCCCATTCACCCTTGCAGGGGACACGGAAACTCTACCCAAACAGGGTTGCCTGAGTATGGGCATGGGAAAATACAAACTCTTAACAATAGAGAACAAATGGATGGTTACCAGAGAGGAGGTGGATAGAGGGATGAGTGAAATAGATGAAGCGGATTAAGAGGACACTTTTCTTGATGACCACTGAGTAATATATAGAATTACTGAATCACTCTATTGTACACCTGAAACGAATGTAACACTGTATGTTAGCTCTACTGGAATTAAAATAAATTTTAACAAAAGATTTTTCTTTCAGGAACCTCTTTAAAAAAGCTTTTCCTGTGCACTGTGCATAAGCCCTACTTGGGAGGATTCGCTCTACAATAATTATTTACTCTATGCCTCGAATTCAGATTTCACTGAGTTCTTACTATGGATCCCAGCCCACGGGAGCCATGGTCCTTTTCTGTCCAGGTTCAGCACCTATGCATTCAAGATTGGAATTAGAGAGACATGTCACTTCACAGTCCAGAAAGCTATTATTGTTTCTGTTTCAGTGTGAGAGAGTCACAGACTTTGGGACAGGTTTCAGAGCAGGTTTATTATGGATCCTGGATCTCTACTTCAATGTTCATTGCCTGGATCCATTTGGCTAATAGGTTGCCTGTGGATGGGCTTGCTTCCAAGCACATACATGGAAGATGCAATGGTGGGTGGGCTTGGTGCGGGACAGGAAGAAGATCAAAACAGACAAGGGTCCAACCCCTCCCCTGATCCAGGAACTGCTACAGGAGAGGGTACGGGAGGTAGAATCCATGCGAAACTCCAAGGTCACCAGCTGAACACAGGAGGCACAGGTCAAGGGATCTGGAGATGCAGGGGTTGAAGGCTGCTCTGAGCTACCTCTGGGAGGAAGGGAGGGAAGGAATGAGAAGGAGACACTGCCTGCCCCTGGCCCATGCCGGCTGCCCACCGCTCCAACACACATCAGTCTACACAACTGACACAGCCTGGGTTCAGGATGGGCTGGCTCGGGTCCCTCAATCCTCAGTAGGACAGTTGGCCTCAGGGCTCAGAGACATGCTGAGGGAGATGAGAGGGAAAGCTGTCCCACCCTAGTCATCCCCTCCATGAGCAGACAGCCCTTCAGAACTGCTAAAAAAAAACCCCACTAACGGGGCTGAAAGACATGCCATGGATGAACTAAGGCATAGAGATATGTAAAATAATATTCATTTTTAAGTTCAGAGCTGTCCGCTCAGAAAGTGGGGAGAGCTTCCCTGAAGAAGACTGAGGGGAGGGCAGGCCATGCTGAAAAGGGAGACATGGCTCTCCTAATTGGGGACCTGCAGCCCCCTTCCAGGGCAGGGCATCATCCTCGCATCACACGAGATCCATGGAAGTGTTCCATCAGGGCCAGATGTTTGTCTCGAGAAGGCTACCCTGGCATCAGACTGCACAGGGCACCAGGGACGAGGGCCAGATGGAGGACGGACAATACCCCGGAGGCCATGGGGCAAGAGCAGAGTCACATGACCTTGAAGATGATGATGAAAAGCAAGAGGTGGCAGCATGGAGCTGGCACGAAGTACCATGGGAGCAGTGCCCAAAGCTACACTGACTGGGTGCCTCCTGGCCAGGTGTGGCTGACTTCAGTGGGCTCCAGACTAGACCTGACCACAAGTCTAGGAAGTGTGCACCACCCCCGGCCTCCTCTCCCCTTGCGGCTGCTAGGAATCACAGTCACAGACGCTGGGCAGCTTTCGTGGAAACCAAGCAGTGGCTCCCCCGCACGCTGCACCTCTGGTGGTGGGCCAGTGCGACCCTCATGCCTGGCCAGACACTGATGTCTACCTGTCTCCACAAAAATCCACAGACAGGAGGGTGTCCCTGAATTCCACAGCACATGATGAGACAGATCCACAGAACCCAACACCCAGTGGGTCACTCGGGACCTCACCTATGGTCATGGAGCTCACCATACCTTATTTCTGTCACTTCCCACAGAAAGCCTGTTTCTGATCACCCACAATACCATACATCCTGGTTGGTGACCTGGGGTCATGCCATGAACCCACATGGCACCTTTCTTTAAGAGAAGGCTATGCCTACACCTCCTAGAAAATATTTCTAATGAAGTACAAGTCCATCAGGACTACGGTGTGAACAGTAGCACACAGCCTGCATGGTAGTAGTCAGTAATTCTAACAAGGGTTAACCCCACCCCCCATCTCACAAAACCTTCCTCCATCCCACAGAACTCATGCTCTGCCCTCAGAAAACCCTTCAGGAAACAAACCTTTATCTGAATGCTCTCTTCACCTTCTGCTTCAAATCTTGTCCAACCACAATGATATGACACTAGAAATCAGTCTCAAGAAAAAAATGGGACTGTCAAAAATAGGTGGAGATTGGGGGCCTGGGTGGATCAGTTGTTAAGGATCTGCCTTCAGCTCAGGTCCTGATCCCAGGATCCTGGGATTTAGCCTGGAATCAGGCTCCTTGCTCAGCGGGAAGCCCGCTTCTCCCTCTCCCACCCCCCTGCTTCCATTCCCTCTTTCACTGTCTCACTCTCTGTCAGATACCTAAATAATCTTAAAAAAATATGTGGAGAATTAAAAACATGCTACCGAACAACCAACAGTCAAAGAAGAAATCAAAAAAGATTTTAGAAGTACCTTGACACTGATGAAAAAGACAACTTACAAAAACATAAGGGATGCAGCAAAAGTAGCTTTATGGGGGACATTCATAGAAACTCAAGTCTTCATCAATCCATGAGAATGGTCTCCAATAAACAACTTGATTTATGTGGTAAAGAAGTAGAAAATAAAACAACAAACAAAGCCCCAAATTAGTAGAAATAAGGAAATAACAAAAAGGAATGCATAAATAAATCCAACGGAGACTAAAAAGACAAAAAAAAAACAATGAAAATGAAAGCTGCCTTTTTTGGAAAGATAAACAAAACTGACAAACTTAGCTAGACTCACCAAGAAAGACAGAGGACTCGAATACAATCAGGAAAGAAAGATAATGGATTCCTGTCTCATATCAAAATCAAAAGAACTCTTCAAACTTGGACACAACAACTTCTTGCAAGCCACGTCTCTAAAGGCAAAGGAAATAAAAGCAAAAAAGGAACTATTGGCACTTCACCAAGATAAAAAGCTTCTGCAGGGCAAAGCAAATGATCAACAAAACAAAAAGTCAACCTATGGAATCGAAGAAGATATCTGCAAATGATATTACAGATAAAGGGCTAGTATCCAAGATCTATAAAGAACTCCTCAAACTCGACACCCAAAAAATGGGCAGAAGACACAAAGGGATACTTCTCCAAAGAAGACATACAAATGGCCAACAGACACATGAAAAAATGCTCCACATCACTTGCCATCAGGCAAATACAAATCAAAACGACAATGAGATACCACCTTATACCAGTTAGAATGGTTAAAATTAACAACACAGGGGGCACCTGGGTAGTACAGAGGTTAAGCGTCTGTCTTCGGCTAAGGGCGTGATCCTGGCATTACGGGATCGAGCCCCACATCAGGCTCCTCCGCTATGAGCCTGCTTCTTCCTCTCCCACTCCCCCTGCTTGTGTTCCCTCTCTCGCTGGCCATCTCTATCCCTGTGGAATAAATAAATAAAATCTTGAAAAACAAATTAACAAGACAGGAAATTACAAAAAGTCAGAGAGGATATGGAGAAAGGGGAGCCCTCTTACACTACTCGTGAGAATTCAAGCTGGTATAGGCACTTTTGAACAATATGGGGGTTCCTCAAGACATTAAACACAGAGCTATCCTATGACCCACCAATTGCACTACTGGGTATTTACCCTATAGACACAGAGTAATGAAAAGAAGGGACACCTGTATCCCAATGTTCATAGCAAAAATGTCCATAATAGCCAAACTGTGGAAGGAGCCAAGATGTCCTTCAGCAAATAAATGGACGAAGAAGATGTGGTTCATCTATACAATGGAATATTACTCAGTCATCAGAAAGGATGAATACCCACCATTTGCACCAAGGTGGATGGACCAGGAGGGGATTATGCTAGGTGAAATTAAGTCAAGCAGAGAAAGACAATTATCATAAGGTTTGACTCCGATGTGGAATGGAAGGAATAGCATGTAACATTAGAAGAAGGAAGGGAAAAGTGAAGGGGGGGAATGAGAGGGGGAGATGAACCATGATAGACTATTGACACTGGGAAACAAACTGAAGGTTGCAGAAAGGGAGGGTAGGGGAATGGGTAATCCTGGTGATGGGTATTAAGGAGGGCACGTGTCATAATGAGCACTAGGGGTTATATGCAAGCAATGAATCATGGAACACTTCATCAAAAACAAATGAAGTACTGTAGGGTGACTAACATCATTTTAAAAAAGGAGAAAGATATGAAATCCATACAGGAAAACTGTCACTATTTGTAAATGACATGAAATCCCGAAAGATTCCACAAAAAAAAAATTGTTAATTTAAACAAATTCAAGAAAGCTGCAGGATATAAAGTCAATATACAGAGACCTGTTTTCTTTACTTTTTTTCAGATTTTATTTATTTATTTGAGAGGAAGAGAAAAAGCACATGCAGGGGTAGTGTCAGAAAGAGGGAGAAGCAGACCCTCGATAAGCGGGGAGCCCTACACGGGGCTCAATCCCAGAACTCTGGGATCATGACCTGAGCTGAAGGCAGACACGTCACCTATGGGGCCACCCAGATGACCCAACTTCTTGCATTTCTGTATACTGATGACACACTTTCGCAAAGAGAAATTAAAAAAGCAATGCCATTTACAATTGCATCAAAAAAAATCTAGGAATAAAAGTAACCAAAAATGCGAAAGACATAGTACACTCAACACATGGCAGAAAAGAAATGAAAAACATGTGTGTCGAGGGGGGCAGAATGTGTGGTTCAAAGATTTGGAAGGCAACACAAACAAATGGAAGCATACGCCATGCTCCTTAACTGGAAGAGTTAATTATGTGAACATGTCCATCGTACCCAAAGCAATGGACAGATGTGATGAAATCCCTATCTGAATTCCAGTGGCATTACTCAAGGAAATAGATCACAGTCCTCAAACTTGTATGGAATCACAAAAGGCCCCAAAACGCAAAGCAACCTGAAGAAAGAAAGGTGCAGTCAACACACTCCTGGATTTCAAGCTAGATTACAAAGATGTTGTCATCAAAACAGGATGGTACTGGCATAAACACAGACCCAAGGTCAGTGGAACAGAACAGAAAGCTCAGAAACTTACCCACACGTAGATGATCCTAACTTATGACACAGCAGCAGAAGATATGCCATGAGGGAAGGACTGTGTCTACAGTGAGCGGTAACAGGCAAACTGGACACTAAAGGCAGAAGAATATAACTGGGTCAATTTCTTACACCACCAAAATTTTTAATGGATGAATGATTTGAACATAAGACCTGAATCCATAAACCTCCAAGAAGACACAGGTACTAAGTCTCTCGACATAGGTTTTGGCAAAGAGTCTTCAGATCCGACACCAAACGCAAAGAAACAAAAGCAAAAATAAACAAGTGGAACAACTTCAAACTGAAATCTTCCACTTGGCAAAAGAAACCAGCAAAAACTTAAAAGGCCACTGACCCAATAAGAAAAAATATCTGCGAATCATATGTGTGAGAAGAGGCTAATATCCAAAATACACACAACACTCGTACAAATCAAAACAAAAAAAAAATCTGTATTAAAAATGGGAGAATATGTGAATAGATACTTTCCAAAGATGGCACACAGGTGCCAACAGACAGAGAAAGTTATTCGACATCACTTAATATCGACAGGGAAACATCATCAAACCCACAATCGGCTATCCCCTCACAATTGTTGGAACAGCAATTTTCCCAGAGACAGACACAAGGTGGGGTCAAGGGTGTGCAGACAAGGAGACACTGTGCACTGTTGGTGGGAATGGAAATTGGTGCAGCCATTGTGACAAACGGTATGGAGGTTCCTGAAAAAATAAATACAACTACCACATGACCCAGTAATGGCTCTACAGAGTATTGATTTGGAGAACACAAAAATACTGCCTCAAAAAGACAGATGCACTCCCACGTTCACTGCAGCATTATTCACAAGAACCAGACATGGAAACACAGACCTTGGGGTCCTTATGCCAAGTAACTCAGACACAGAAAGACCAATACCAGATGCTCTCATGTACATTCCACGAGGAATAAACAAATACTGAACGCATAGATACTGAGAGCAGATTGGTAGGTGCCAGATTCGGAGATGGGGTGCTAGAAACGGGTGAAGGTGGTCAAAGTCTCAATGTTTGAGTGAGAAAATCCGACAGTCATGAAATGTTCTGTCCAGCATGGAGACTAAAACTAACCCTGCAGCATGGGGTATAGGTTTCCCTGCTCTTTGAAAGTACAGGGCTTCTGAGAAACCTTGCACAGCAGAAATGGTGTCAAGAAGGAATGACCATTAATTTACACGGAATAATTAGACAGTGTGCTCAGACTCCAAAATTCCTCTCTTTGGCTTTTCTTAGGCCTCAGGACACAAGTTTCTAACGGAGGCCCAGCATAAATGAAGATAAAGCAGAAGCAGAGGCTCACAGACACCATTCAAAATGCTGGTGGCTGGATGCGGAGAGCGGATCCCAGCGGAAGGACCTGGTTGGGGTGCACGCCGCCTCTGTTGTGCTTCTCCCCAAAACAGATGCTGAACGCTATTCTCACTGTTCACCTTTTTTCATAAGAGGGAAATCCTCTTCAGGTCTCTTCCTCTTACTGAAGCTGGGTAATAACATAGTTCTTTCAAGAAAGCCCAGTGTCTTACTGTGAACGTTTAAAAAGTGGGGGATACTTGTACTTGAGCATTGCTGAGGGAGGAGATGTGAAAGGTACTCCCAGACACAAACCTCAGCAGATCCACCGGGAAAGGCACTTTCCTCAGCATGCGGAACACGGACTACCTCCTACCCCCTGAGAAAACCTCTCCTTCCCCTCAATCAGGAAAACCCACAACAGATGGGATTTACCCCAATTCCTCCGTTCTCCAGCTCCTAATAGCTAACCCATCAGCAAATCCTGCGAGCTCCATCTTCAAAATGGACCCAGAATATGTCTAACCACTCCATCCAAGGGCACCTGTCTGGTCCACAGTGCCTGAGATCCTGGAAAAGATTCGTCATTGACCTCCCTTGCCATCTTCAACCCTCTGTCATCTGTTCTCAACACTGTAGCCAGGATGGCCCAGTGAAACAGGGTCTCATGGGGTTATAGCCCTGGAATGGCTTTCTGACACCTCTCTGAGGTCATGTCCTAAGCTGTCTCCTGTGGCTATAGGTCCTTCTTGCTGCTCCTGGACATACCTGAAATTCTCCTGCCCCAGAGCCTTTGCACATGCTTTCCCTTCTGTTAAGAATGCTCTTGATGTGTTCTCACTCAACTTTGGAGAAGTCTGAATTGGAGTGACAGGAACAGAAGATGAGGCTGTGTGTTGGGTGAGGATGGCGGCCCAGAAGAAGGTTCTCTGCCAGCTCTCAGCCAGTGCCTCACTTGTCCTCAGCCAGGAACTTGCACACAGCCCTCACCTGTCACAACTCTCACCCAGGAGACCCACAGCCACCCCTGGAGCCCACCCTGAACACACCCTGCTGCAGAATGCATTCAGCTCTCCTCTGGGACCCCTGTCAGCTTTACCCAGACCTGGAACTCCCCCCTGTCTCCTGCAAAGCTCCCGGATTCCCCCTCTGCTTCCAAAATCACACTGACATAAAGCTTTCATGAGAAAGCTATAATGCTAACAAATGAAAGGTTCACACCTGCTTTCCCCTTCTGTTGCCTCTCTCTCCACCTTCTTTCCTACCTGTGCAAACTGTAAAATATCATTGGAACATGAACATGCTCTGAGACCTGAATCTTTCATTGCAGCTTTCTGAGGACTCCTTATGTGATAAGAAACTAGTGTATCCTACAACAGGGTGTTTCACATCTCTCGTCTATAGAATAGTACAGCCCAAATCACTACAATTTTACCTCACTCTTCATGAAGCAGAACACTTTTTCCTTTCTTCTTTTACTTAAATTCCAGTTAGTTCACATGCCATGGAATATTCGCTTCAAGGGTAGGATTTAGTGATTCCTCACCTGCATACAGTACCCGGTGCTCATCACAAGTGCCCTCCTTAATACCCCTCACCCATTTAACTCTTCCCCCCATGCCCCTGTCCTGCAGCAACACTCAGTTTGTTCTCCAAGGTTGAGTCTATTTCCTTGTTTGCCTCTCTCATCACCCCTCCACTCTGTTCATCTGTTTTCTTTCTGAAATTCCACAAGCGTGAGAGCATAGGATATTTCTCTTTCCTCAAATATTTTGCTTAGCTTAATACACTCTAGGTCCATCCACATACATGCAAAGGGTAAGATTTCATTCTTTTTGAAGCTGGGTCATATTCCATTATATATATGTATCCCACTTCTGCTTTATCCATTCATCAGTGCATGGACTTTGGGATTCTCTCCATAGTTTGGCTACTGTGGACATTGCTGCTATAAACATCATGGTGCATGTACCCCCTTTGAATCTGCATTTTTGTATCCTTTGGGTAAATACCTAGGAGAGCAATTGCTGGATCATGGGGTTGTTCAATGTTTAACTTTTTGAGGAACCCCCACACTGTTTCCTAGACTGGCTGCACCACTTTGCATTGCCACCAACAGGATGGGAGTGTTCCCCTTTAAGCAGAACATTTGTTGCTGGCAATTTCATAAGATGAAGCAAAACCTCTGTGAGATGCACCCAGGGTCAGGCAAGCAGTTGCAGACTTCACCCCAAGGCTCCTGACGCCAAGCCCCTTGAAGCCACCAGCATGCCACTATCCAAAAGAATTCCCAGACTGTCCTTCTGACTCCACCACCAAAGAAACTACAGAGAGAATATGGCACCTCAAAATATCGAGATAATACATTTAGTAAAACTAGAAAGTCAAGCTCAACTTTTAAACAGGAACAGGCCGCTTTGGATAATTTTTAATTTTCCCTCCACCCTAATTTTAACTCTTCTGACGAATAAACTAATCAATGATGAAACATCACCTTTGTCAAATGACATCATCCAAGTCTGTATCAGATGAAAAAAAGCCACCTAACTCTAGATGCTTGCCACTCAACCATATCTTAGGCCCAATTGAATAAGCACTGTTAGATGAAGGAACAAATTAGATGTTACAAACAGGCACAGAGTGAATCTCACCTCCCCTTTCTAATAAAAGATGGTTCCTAGGAAACAGATGGTCAAAATACATTTGTAAGCAATAAATGGACAGAGAAATTGTGATCCCCTGCAAAGTTCTACCTGCAGGGAAACTAAGTAATTCTTGCACCAAACCCAGAATGCTGGCAGCTACTTCAATTTTACTTTGTGGCTCAACTAGAGAAAAGAGAAAAGCCCAGGAGGTTTTGGGATAATGAGAGGTTTTACCTCCAGCCCTGACATAGATAGGACATTTTGCCAAACATACCTGTGCTTTCTCTGAACACTGGCATCCTGTGACAAGCTGCCTCGCTGACTCCGATGCTGACGTTCAAAACCTCGGGGGTCTTGGAGCCAGACCAGAGAAGTGTTGTCAGCTGGGGACAAGAAGTCACCTCTGACCTAAAGCCTGCACACCTGCTTCGGTTTCTGGGCGAAGGGGTAACACATACTTGTTGTTTAGCAGTAATTATCTTCATTCTCAATAGACCAATGACCTTGCCTTTTCTGGAAGGCAGACTTACTCTTCTAAAGAAACCCTAAATTCGTCTATTCCCAGTAAAACTAGAGTGGAACATTTATTTCTCACTTAAATAGAAAACACTGTTATTATCGACATTGCGTGAATGAACTTTTAAAAACATTTTAGAGAGAAAGGAAGAGACCTTTATTCAAACCCAAGTCAGGACAGCTTCCTGGGAGACCCAATCTTCACCGAGAAGGGAGTGCTCCGGGGAAGGAACATTTGGGGCAGGCTTATATATTTTTTTCTGTTTTCTTTTAAGTACAGAGTTACACACCACAATGAGGATATTCTTAGATTCTAGAAAGTGACAGACTCTTTCTTATGTTTTCAGTACGTACATGTCAGTATGACTTTAATCTTATGGGAGCCAAAGAGGTTCTTTATTTTTTCTTATCTTTATGTTGGCATTTTTGGTTATTGTTTTCTTCTCGAAGCAGATGTACAACATGTGCTTGGGGCAGAAATAGGGCCCATGCTTTCAGGTTTTGCCCAATCAATTTGAGCCGGGTAAAATGTTAAAGGATAGCTTCCCTGGGAGCCCAGGATCAGGGTCCACAGATGATATAAGATAAAAATTACTTTCATCATTATAATTACTCCTAAATGGAGGAATTTGAGACAAAAGCACCTTTCACAAGAGTACCAAGAATTCAAAATGAATCCCACAGAAGGCTACCTGCTCCATGGTCAGCACAGGTAACAGAAGTGTTCACAGTCTCTGGACTCCTGCCCTTCTCCTGCCCAAATCTCTGAAGCACACAGACCACTTAAAATCAGAATTGTAGAACTGCTAGACACCTTAGAGATGTCTGGCACCATTCCCTTGGACTGCAGAAGAAAACACAGTAGCTCGTTGTCACAAACTAATTTCAACATGAAGTGCCCCCTGGATGCACTAAGTTCTTTCTCTGCAAATGTTGACTAATGTAAGTGACAGTCATACCATATAAACACTATGATGGCTGGGAAGTAATCGTAGGTAAGGGAATATTTTAGCCATATTTATAAGCATTGGCTCACTTTGTAGAAGAGGCTGAGCTGAGTGTTTTTAAATACTATTTCAGACCTGTTTTACAGCACCATCTGAACATACCAGAGCCTGAATGGACTAAAAATGATAGTTGGTTTCAGTAACTTTAATACCAGAAAAATATTATACTGTCTCTATTCCTAAGGATCTTTGAGTATCTTACCCAGAGGTCCTCCACTGAGATAATGATCTTAATGATCACCATGGGCAGATGTGAAAAGGCCCGCTGAATTCGTTCCAGTTGTCCACATGACAAGAAAATCCTGATACTTGATAGGTTTCCAGATTGAGAAGACCAGAGATAAGAGGGAAATAGTACCCTGTATGGAACAACAAGCGATTTGGAGTCAGTTTGGGGATCCCACTTAGGTTTCTGACACTAAAATCCTCTGTGACTCATATCATCCGAGTCCCTTTCTAACCGTCTGAAAATGTGCCTAAAAATATCTACACCCTAGTTGGGAAGTTTAAGAGGCAGAATGCTACAAAGAGCCAGTATGATGTCTCTCAAGAACAAGATCTCAGGAAGCCATAATTGCTATTGGGTCTATTGCTTTTCCAGAATAAAGTACACATGTTGAATCCATATTTTGAATAGATGACTCACCAGATGATTTTCAAACCTGAAGGAATGCCAAGAAGTCACTCTTGTGTCATATTTCACTCAGAAATCATGTTGTTGGACTGGTGAGGATGATACGATAGCAACGTCATCACTAAGAGTGGGGAGCTTCTAATTACCATACGGCCATGTTGACCCCCTTAGCTCAAAGCCACCAGAGAGGGCAGCTGGGTAGTGGGCACCGTCATCATTATGAGTGGGCAGCTTCCCATTTCCATATGGCCATGTTGACCCCCTTAGCTCAGGACCACCAGAAAGGACAGCTGAGGGGGACCACAGGCCAAGCCTGCCAGGTGTGGCTGGGGTAGGCAGAACTCTGACTTAAGGCTCAACTCCTGTCTAGGTTATTATAATGCTCTTCACAAAGAAAGTGCCATTGTGTGTGAGCCCTCATGTAGAAAAGGTTCAGAATTTCCATTGAGATTCCCTCTCTGACCTTTAGGATATGTAGCAAAGTTCCATTTAATTTTAAACATTGAAGGACTTCTTGATTTTCATTTCGCTATGACTGTGGCTCAATTTCCCTGTGGTCTAAGAATAGAATCTAGTTAATTTCAGGGTTTAACATTTGTAGACTTGATTCTTGGCCCCACCTATCATCTATTTGGGTAAAGAGTCTATGACCACTTGAAAATAATGTATTCTGCACTTATTATGGAATGTTCCCTATATGTCAATTAGGTCACATTTGTTACCAATGTTTTGTCTGCTTTTTCTTTCAGATATTGAGAAAGGTATATTAAAATCTTCAAACAATGATGCTCTATTTATTGTGACATCGGAGAATCTACCAGTGTTTTAAGGCAAGAGAAACAAAAAGGATAAGAATTGAGGGGATAATTGTGACTATTCACAGATAATACGATTGTGTACATAGAAAATCAAAAACAGTGTTTAAATATCATATTAGAATTAAAAATGCAATTTAAAATAATAATAATAATAATAATAATAATAATAATAATAATAATAATAATAAAAGAGGTTTCCTGGGAAACTGATGGTCAAAATACATTTGTAAGCAATAAATGGGCAGAGAAATTGGATTGTAGCTTCCCATTGGACAGTTTCTGAAGAAAACGTAGAACCTGTCAATCTTGGGGTATGACATAGGGTGCACTAACCATTTAAAAGAATTCAGTGGGACTTCATAAAAATGTGACATTTCTCCTTATCTTATGACCATAAGAAAATGAAAAAGTGAACCGCAGGCTGGGAGGTAAAGATTTGCAATACACACACTGACAAAGACTTGTCAATAAAGAATTCCTGCTCATCAACCATAGAGTCTATTTATAAACGAATAATTCACAAAAGATTGACTGATGGCCAATAAGAACAGGAAAGGGTGCTCTACAGTATTATTTTCAGGAACAGCAAAGCCTTTCCTAAAATGAAAACATACAAACAAGCCAGTATTCCCTAGATGGATGACGTCCTTATTTCTGAGGACAGCTTGAAGAGCAGACTAGCATCAAAGTAAAGTGATGGAATTCCTGACACTCAGAGGATGGACAATTAACCTCAAACTACAGTACAATTTCTAGGCATCATTTGGTCCTCTGAAGGCAGACAACTAGCACACCCCTTCCTCCACCACACAGGTTGCTTCCCAACCCCTACCATAAAAGAAGAAGATGAGAAACAGATAGGACTAGTAGGAAATAGCAAAAATCACATGTGGGGATTATCCTGAAACACACTGATCACATAACTAGTGTAAGGAAGTGTAGGGAACTGACAAGGACAGAGACTCAAGAGGTACTTCTTTGGGAAATGCTGTCTGAAATCGTCACACCTTGGTACCAGCAAATGAGGGCTCTGACCATACCCTAGGGTTTGCTCACAAGGTTCTGCAACACCATCGCTGAGGACTGAAACTCTTCAAGACCTCAAAGCTTGCCTGATTGACTATTGGACTAAGAGATTCCCATGTTCTGAAAACAGATACCAACTCATTGAAAGGTTCACCTGGGCTCTCTCGGAAGCCCTACAAGGAGCTGAACCATTCACTGAAAATCAATTACACACACACACACACACACACACACACACACACACACACACACACAAACACCTGTCATTTCACCAATTACTTAAACATTCAAGGTTCTTCCTACCTTTTCTTTTTCACATTGATATTTATACTCACATGAAATGTCATCATTTCTAATGAACACTGATGTCAAAATAGAGATCCATTGACACAATATTTACAAAATGGAACTTCCCTGCTGTCATTTTCAATATAGCGCTTTTTAAAGTTCATACATATTTTAGGTTTTTGGTAACTTATACAGGAGAAGATCAGCATTGAAAACTCTGAATACTTGACAATGAGTTTTAAGCCTAGAGAACAAAAATTGTTCAATTTCATAGATAATAAGGAACCAAAGGGAAAGCATGGAAGCTGTAGTCGAATAATTTTACACATATGCATCCTCTCTTATTCTACTACTGAGGGGCGTGTTTTATTACCACTATGAATGCATCAATTGTCTTCCACGTGCACCTTCACAGGTATAATGAATTACTACAGTAGAATGAAATGTCTGGGAACTACTTGGCGGCATCTATAATGAACAATGAAATTTCTATCTTATATTTGGTGAACTTCCACTGTCTGTCCCTTTAGACAATGGACCCTAAACAGAAGGGGGAATGAACCACGAGCGACTATGGACCCTGGGAAACAAACTTAGGGCTTCAGAGGGGAGAGGGGTGGGGGATTGGGATGGGCCAGTGATGGGTATTAAGGAAGGTACATATTGCATGGAGCACTGGGTGTTATATGCAAATAATGAATCACGGAACACTACATCAAAAACTAAGGAAATACTGTATAGTGACTAACATATCATAATAACAAATTATTATTAGAAAAAAAATTAAAGGTAAAAAAAAAACAATACAGCTTTTCTGTTTCAAGAACAATCACAATTGAGAAAAAACTAACTTAAATCCCTAAAGCAAAACACAGACCAAGTTCCATTTCACTCCCCTTTATTCACATTCTCTGTGGGTTCTAAGCTATTTCCCTAACTCCTTTCCTGCTCAGCAGGGAGCCCGGGCTCGATCCCAGAACCCTGGGATCATAACCTGAGCCAAAGGCACATGCTTAACTGGCTGAGCCAGCCAGGAGCCCCAGCTCCATGTTTTTCTTAAGCAAAAGGACACTTTCTCACAATGCCTTCACATGACTTCACATGGTACCAGAGACCTGCATTTGCTACTAGGAGGTTGCAGATGAAGGCAATTGCAAACTCTCACAGTGGTTTATCAAATACAATGACCTGCCTGGTGACAGTGAAACCCTTATGAGCCCACGAGAGGGTGCTGTGACACTCAGCTGTGGCTGGGCTGGCACAGAGAACCAAATCCATTTCCCTGCCTGATGTCTGTGAGGAACAGATGCCCCCACTGTGAATGAGACCCTGTCACTGAGCTGTCCAGAGATGACCATCCTCACGGAGGATGAGGATAAAGGACAATGCCTGAGTAGACCTCATCTGTCTCTTATCTTTTTATATTTTTGACAGTGGACAAATCACTGCCTAGGAGTCCCCAACTACCTTAGTCTCATCTGTGAATGACCAAGAGGTTTTACAAAACACTTCAGATTTTGACCTCACAAATGCCCACAACCACTTACCATAGGGATTCAACATTAAGCAAAGATACTGTTCGTTGGAAGAGAGGTCCTGCCCACTGTTGTTTCTCACTTATATGCTCATCTTCCTTACCTCATGGTAACATAACCACCTTGATTCCTGCTTCCGTCTTCAGGAAGGCTGAGGTGACTTGAAGGGCATTACTCTGACATCGTTCTTTCTTAGCAATAAGATGTGGACATTTCCCTAGTCCTACACACCCAAAGTTGAATCGGAATCAGGATTGAGGAGGCTGATGAGAGTTGAAGGTGTTTTCCTGTACAGGGTGGTTTATTACCAATAAGGATGGGTCAGAGTCCTCGAAATTCCAGAACCTTTTCATTAATGCTTCCTACTCGTGAAAGATGATGTACTTTGGTCTTTCCCTGTATAGTGGAGACTCAGAGAAAAGTGCTTAGCCCTTTCGTCAGACTTCCAGGACCACCTTGGGGCTGGCTTCCATATTCAGAAAGGATGATGTTAGGGCTAAGAGGGTTCCTGTACACTGTTATTTCTTACAGATAAGTGTATGGCATTTTTGTTACATTGCCAGAACCACTTAGCGCTGGGCTTGCCGTCCTCCTGGGGACAAACCCTAACCCTAGTCAGCCCCCAAGGGGCCCCTCCCAAGGGGCCTGGCACCACAACGCCGGGGATTGGGGACTGCCGAGGCCAGCGCCTGAGTCTCCCTGCCGCCCCACAGCAACCCGGGCTGCTAAGGGCGCCGCCAGTCATTCAGGGCGAGAGAATGGGCAGGGCCCTCCAAGCCCCGGCGACATTCAAAGGCCCCCCGCGCCAAAACGCTTGGGCCCACACTCCCTCTCGCCAGCACCTTCACCTCGGCCTGCCCCTCCGCCTGCTGTAGAGCTGGGGGAATGGGCTTGCTGCACTCCTGGGGGCTAACACTTACCCTAGGTCGGCCCCCGAGAGGCCCCTCCCAAGGAGCCTGGCACCGCAATGCCGGGGAGTTGGGAACCCTAGCCCCAGTGCTGGACTCACTCTGCCACCCCACAAGCACCCAGGGCGCTAGGGGCGTTGCCAGTCATTCAGGAAGTGAGAACGGGCAGGGCCCTCCTATCCCCCTGCAACCTTCGAAGGCCCCCTGCGCAAAAACTCTGGCTCCCACGCTCCTGCTTGCCAGCGCCCTCACCTCGGCCCACCCCCCGCACGGTGCAGAGCCGGTGGATGAGGCCTGCCCTCCTCCTGGAGGCTATCCATAACCCTAGGTTTGCCCCTGAGGGGCCCCTCCATAGGGGCTTGGCACCGCAATGCCTGGGATTGGGGACCCCCGAGTCCCAGTGCCGGACTCATCATGTTGCCCCGCCGCCACCTGGGCTGCTAGGAGCACTGTCGGTCATTCATGGAGGGAGCACAGGCAGATCCCTCCAAGCCCCTGGTGACATTCGAAGGCCCCCCGCGCCAAAACGCTTGGGCCCATGCTCCCGCTCGCCTATGCCCTCACCTTGGTCCGCCCCTCCGCTCGCAGCACAGCCAGTGGATTGGGACTGCCATCCTCCTGGGTGTTACCCTAACCTTTGGTGGGCCCCCGAGGGGCCCATCCCAGGTTCCTATTGCCCCAACACCGGGAATTTGGGAATCCCGAGCCCCAGCGCCCGACTCACCCTCCTGCCCTACCGCCACCTGGACCGCTAGGGGCACCGCCGGTCATTCAGGGAGGGAGAAGGGGCAGGGCCCTCCAAGACTCCAGCGACCTTCGAAGGCCCCCCGCACCAAAACGCTAGGGCCCACGCTCCCGCTCGCCAGCGCCCTTACCTTGGCCATCCCCTCAGCTCTCCACACAGATGGCGGATCGGGCCTGTGGGCCTTCTGGGGGCTAACCCGAACCCTAGGTCGACTCCCTAGTGGCCCCTCCCAAGGGGCCTGGCGCCGCAATGAGGAGGATTGGGGACTTCTGAGCCCCAGCGCCGGACTCACCATGCCTCCCACCACCACCCGGGCCACAAGGGGCACCACCAGTCATTCAGGGCGGGAGAACGGCAGGGCCCTCCGAGCCCCCAGCGACTTTCGAAGGCCCCCTGCCTCAAAGCGCTTGGGAACACGCTCCCATTCACCATCGCCCTTGCCTCGGCCTGACCCTCCTCTCGCCGTACAGCCCACGGATCAGGCCTCCCAGCCTCCTGGGGGCTAACCCTAACCCTAGGTAGGCCCCCCAGGGGCCCATCCCAAGGGGCCTGGCGCAGCAACGCCCGGATTTGGGACTACTGAGCCCCAGCGCCGGACTCACCCTGCAGCTCAGCCACCACCCGGGCCGCTAGGGGAGCCGCCGGTCATTCAGTGCGGGAGAACCGGTAGGGCCCTCTGAGCCCCCAGAGACCTTTGAAGGCTCCCCATGACAAAACGCTTCGGCCCACGCTCCCACTCGCCAGCGCCCTCACCTCGGCCCACCCCTTCGCTGCACACCCGGCTGATAGGGACTGCCGACCTCCTGGGGCCTAAGCCTAACCCTAGGTCGGCCCTCCAGGGGCCCGTCCCAAGGGGCCTGGCGCCGCAACCCCGGGTATTGGGGACCCCTGAACCCCAGCGCTGGACTCACTGTGTTGCCCTGCCGCCACCCGGGCCGCTAGGAGCACTGTCGGTCATTCAGGGAGGGAGTACGGGCAGATCCCTCCGAGCCCCTGGCGACCTTCGAAGGCCCCCCCATGCCAAAACGCTTGGGCCCATGCTCCTGCTCCCTGTGCCCTTACCTCGGTCCGCCCCTCCGCTCACTGCACAGCTTGTGGATCGGGACTGCCAGCCTCCTGGGTGTTACCCTAACTTTGGTGGGCCCCCGAGGGGCCCATCCCAGGTTCCTATTGCCACAATACCGGGGATAGGGGACTCCCGAGCCCCAGCGCTGGACTCACCCTCCCGCCCTACCACTCCCTGGGCCGCTAGGGGCACCGCCAGTCATTCAGGGAGGGAGAACGGGCAGGGCCCTCTGAGCCACCGGCGACTTTTGAAGGCCCCCCGCACTAAAACGCTTTGGGCCCACGCTCCCGCTCACCTGTGCCCTTACCTCAGTCCGCCACTCCGCTCGCCGCACAGCTGATGGATCGGGCCTCCCAGACTCCTGGTGGATAACCCTAACCCTAGGTAGGCCCCCTAGGGGCCCATCCCAAGGGGCATGGCGCCGCACCGCCAGGGATTGAGGACTCCCGAGCCCCAGCGCTGGACTCACCCTGCAGCTCCGCCACCACCCAGGCCGCTAGGGGAGCTGCCGGTCATTCAGTGCGGGAGAACGGGTAGGGCCCTCTGAGCCCCCGGAGACCTTTGAAGGCTCCCCATGACAAAACGCTTCGGCCCACGCTCCCACTCGCCAGCGCCCTTACCTCGGCCCTCCCCTCCACTCGCCGCACAGCTGGCGGATCGGGCCTGCAGGCCTTCTGGGGGCTAACCCGAACCCTAGGCCTACCCCCTAGTGGCCCCTCCCAAGGGGCCTGGCGCCACAATGAGGAGGATTGGGGACTTCTGAGCCCCAGCGCCGGACTCACCATGCCTCCCACCACCACCCGGGCCACAAGGGGCACCACCAGTCATTCAGGGCGGGAGAACGGCAGGGCCCTCCGAGCCCCCAGCGACTTTCGAAGGCCCCCTGCCTCAAAGCACTTGGGAACACGCTCCCATTCGCCATCGCCCTTACCTCGGCCTGACCCTCCTCTCGCCGTACAGCCCACGGATCAGGCCTCCCAGCCTCCTGGGGGCTAACCCTAACCCTAGGTAGGCCCCCCAGGGGCCCATCCCAAGGGGCCTGGCGCAGCAACGCCCGGATTTGGGACTACTGAGCCCCAGCGCCGGACTCACCCTGCAGCTCAGCCACCACCCGGGCCGCTAGGGGAGCCGCCGGTCATTCAGTGCGGGAGAACCGGTAGGGCCCTCTGAGCCCCCAGAGACCTTTGAAGGCTCCCCACGACAAAACGCTTCGGCCCACGCTCCCACTCGCCAGCGCCCTCACCTCGGCCCACCCCTTCGCTGCACACCCGGCTGATAGGGACTGCCGACCTCCTGGGGCCTAAGCCTAACCCTAGGTTGGCCCTCCAGGGGCCCGTCCCAAGGGGCCTGGCGCCGCAACCCCGGGTATTGGGGACCCCTGAACCCCAGCGCTGGACTCACTGTGTTGCCCTGCCGCCACCCGGGCCGCTAGGAGCACTGTCGGTCATTCAGGGAGGGAGTACGGGCAGATCCCTCCGAGCCCCTGGCGACCTTCAAAGGCCCCCCCACGCCAAAACACTTGGGCCCATGCTCCTGCTCCCTGTGCCCTTACCTCGGTCCGCCCCTCCGCTCGCTGCACAGCTTGTGGATCGGGACTGCCAGCCTCCTGGGTGTTACCCTAACTTTGGTGGGCCCCCGAGGGGCCCATCCCAGGTTCCTATTGCCACAATACCGGGGATAGGGGACTCCCGAGCCCCAGCGCCGGACTCACCCTCCCGCCCTACCGCTCCCTGGGCCGCTAGGGGCACCGCCAGTCATTCAGGGAGGGAGAACGGGCAGGGCCCTCCGAGCCACCGGCGACTTTTGAAGGCCCCCCGCACTAAAACGCTTTGGGCCCACGCTCCCGCTCACCTGTGCCCTTACCTCAGTCCGCCACTCCGCTCGCCGCACAGCTGACGGATCGGGCCTCCCAGACTCCTGGTGGATAACCCTAACCCTAGGTAGGCCCCCTAGGGGCCCATCCCAAGGGGCATGGCGCCGCACCGCCAGGGATTGAGGACTCCCGAGCCCCAGCGCCGGACTCACCCTGCAGCTCCGCCACCACCCAGGCCGCTAGGGGAGCCGCCGGTCATTCAGTGCGGGAGAACGGGTAGGGCCCTCTGAGCCCCCGGAGACCTTTGAAGGCTCCCCATGACAAAACGCTTCGGCCCACGCTCCCACGCGCCAGCGCCCTTACCTCGGCCCTCCCCTCCACTCGCCGCACAGCTGGCGGATCGGGCCTGCGGGCCTTCTGGGGGCTAACCCGAACCCTAGGCCTACCCCCTAGTGGCCCCTCCCAAGGGGCCTGGCACCGCAATGACGAGTATTGGGGACTCCTGAGCCCCAGCGCCAGACTCACCATGCCCCCCACCGCCACCTGGGCCACAAGGGGCACCACCGGTCATTCAGGGCGGGAGAACGGCAGGGCCCTCCAAGCCCCCAGCGACATTCGAAGGCCCCCCGCGCCAAAGCGCTTGGGACCACGCTCCCACTCGCCATCGCCCTTACCTCGGCCTGCCCCTCCGCTCACCGCACAGCCAGCGGATTGGGCCTCCCAGCCTCCTGGGGGCTAACCCTAACCCCATGTAGGCCCCCTAGGGGCCCATCCCAAGGGGCCTGGAGCCGCAACACAAGGGATTGGGGACAACTGAGCCCCAGCGCCAGACTCACTGTGCCGCCCCACTGCCACCCAGGCCCCTAGCTGCACCGCCGGTCATTCAGGGCGTGAGAACACGCAGGGCCCTCCGAGCCACGGGCGACCTTCGAAGGCACCCCGCATCAAAGCGCTTGTGCCCACGCTACCGCTTGTCAGCGCCCTCACCTCGGCCCGCCCCTCCACTCACCGCAAAGCTGGCTGATCTGGCCTGACGGCCTCCTGGGGGCTAACCCTAACCCTAGATTGGCCCAGGAGGGGCCCCTCCCAAGGCACCTGCTGCTGCAATGCCGGGGATTGTGGACCCCTGAGCCCCAGCACCGGACTCATCTTGCTTCCCCGCCACCAACCGGGCTGGTAGAGGCGCTGCTGGTCATTCAGGGAGGGAGAACGGGCAAGGCCCCCTTAGCCCCTGGCGACCTTCGAAGGCTACTCGCGCCAAAACGCTTGGGCCCATGTTCCCGCTCGCCAGCACCCTCATCTCGGCCCGCCCCTCCGCTCGCCACACAGCCGGCAGATCGGGCCTGCCGGCCTCCCGGGGGCTAAACCTAACCCTAGGTCCGTCCCCAAGGGGACCCTCCCAAAGGCCCTGGCGCCGCAAAGCCGGGGATTGGGGAACCCCGAGCCCCAGTGCCACACTCTCCCTGCCGCCCCGCTGCCAACCGGGCCACAAGGGACGCCGTCGGTCATTCAGAGCAGGAGAATGGGCAGGGCCCTCCAAGCCCCTGGTGACCTTTGAAGGCGCCTCGTGCCAAAATGCTTGGGCCCACATTCCCCACTGGCCAGTGCTCTCATCTCAGCCTGCCCCTCCGCTCGTCGCACAGCTGGCAGATCGGGCCTACTGGCCTCCTGGGGGTAACCCTAACCCTAGGTCGACCCCCGAGCGGGCCTTCCCAAGGGGCCTGGCGCAGCAACGCCGGATTTTGGGGACCCCCGAGCTCCAGCGCTGGACTCACCCTGCTGACCCGACACCACCGGAGCCGCTAGGGGCGCCACCAGTCATTCAGTGCGGGAGAACAGGCAGGGACCTTCAAGCCCCTGGCGATATTTGAAGGCCGCACTTGCGAAAATGCTTGGGCCCACGCTCCTGCTCCCCAGCACCCACATCTTAGCCCACTCCTCCACTTGCCGCACAGGCTGCAGATCAGGCCTGTCGGCATCCTGGGGGCTAACCCTAACACTTGGTCGGCCCACGAGGGGCCCCGCCCAAGGAGCCTTACGCCGCAACACCGGGGATTGGGGACACCCGAGCCCCAGCGCCAGACTCTCCCTGCTGCCCCACCGCCAACTGGGATGGTAGGGGCACCACTGGTCATTCAAGGAGGGAGAAGGGGCAGGGCCCTCTGAGCCCCAGGCAACCTTCGAATACCTCCCTCGCTAAAACGCTTGGGCCCAACTTCCCCATCTCCAGCACCATCACCTTGGCCCTCCCCTCCGCTCACCGCACAACCGGCTGATGAGGCCTGCAGGCCTCCTGTGGGCTAACCCTAACCCTAGGTCGGCCCGCGAGGGGCCCGTCCGATGGGGCCTGGCGCCACAACGCCTGGGATTGCTGACACCCGAGCCCCAGCGCTGGACTAACCGTGCCACCCTGCCGCCATGCGGGCCGCTAGTGGCGCTGCCGGTCATTCAGGGTGGGAGTACGGGCGGGGCCCTCCGAGCCCCCAGCGACTTTCGAAGGACCCCATGCCAAAACGCTTGGACCAATGCTGCCGCTCGCCAGTGCCCTCACCTCGGCCCGCCCCTCCGCTCTCCAAACAGCGGGCGGATCGGGCCTGCTGGACTCCTAGGGGCTAACCCTAACCATAGGTCGGCCCCCGAGGGGCATATCCCAAGGGGCCTGGCTCCGCAACACAGGGCATTGGGGACCCCCGAGCCCCAGTGCCGGACTCACCGTGTCACCCCGCTGCTACCCGGGCCACTAGGGGTGCCGCCGGTCATTCAGGGCGGGAGAACGGGCAGGGCCCTCTGAGCCTCCGGCGACCTTTGAAGGCCCCCCGCGCCAAAACGTTTGGACACACGCTCCCACTTGCTAGCGCCCTCACCTCGGCCCACCCTTCGCTGCACACCCGGATGATAGGGACTGCCGACCTCCTGGGGCCTAAGCCTAACCCTAGGTCGGCCCTCGAGGGGCCCATCCCAAGGGGCCTGGCGCCACAACCCCGGGTATTGGGGACCCCCGAACCCCAGTGCTGGACTCACTGTGTTGCCCTGCCGCCACCCGGGCCGCTAGGAGCACTGTCGGTCATTCAGGGAGGGAGTACGGGCAGATCCCTCCGAGCCCCTGGCGACCTTCGAAGGCCCCCCCGCGCCAAAACGCTTGGGCCCATGCTCCCGCTCCCTGTGCCCTTATCTCGGTCCGCCCCTCCGCTCGCTGCACAGCTTGTGGATCGGGACTGCCAGCCTCCTGGGTGTTACCCTAACCTTTGGTGGGCCCCCGAGGGGCCCATCCCAGGTTCCTATTGCCACAATACCGGGGATAGGGGACTCCCGAGCCCCAGCGCCAGACTCACCCTCCCGCCCTACCGCCCCCTGGGCCGCTAGGGGCACCGCCAGTCATTCAGGGAGGGAGAACAGGCAGGGCCCTCCGAGCCACCGGCGACTTTTGAAGGCCCCCCGCACTAAAACGCTTTGGGCCCACGCTCCCGCTCACCTGTGCCCTTACCTCAGTCCGCCACTCTGCTCGCCGCACAGCTGGCGGATCGGGCCTCCCAGACTCCTGGTGGATAACCCTAACCCTAGGTAGGCCCCCTAGGGGCCCATCCCAAGGGGCATGGCGCCGCAACGCCAGGGATTGAGGACTCCTGAGCCCCAGCGCCGGACTCACCCTGCTGCCCCGCCACACCCGGGCCACTAGGGGAGCCAATTGTCATTCAGGGCGGGAGACCAGATAGGGCCCTCTGAGCCCCTGGAGACCTTTGAAGGCCCCCCGCGACAAAATGCTTCGGCCCATGCTCCCGCTCGCCAGCGCCCTCACTCGGCCCACCCCTCCACTCGCCGCACAGCTGGCGGATGGGACCTGCCGGCCTCCTGGGGGCTAACCCTAACCCTAGGTCGTCCCCCGAGGGGCCAGTCCAATGGGGCCTGGCACGACAACGCCTGGGATTGCTGACCCCTGAGCCACAGAGCCGGACTCACCATGCCGCCCCCCCGCCACACGGGCCGCTAGCGGCACCATTGGTCATTCAGGGCGTGAGAACAGGAAGGGCCCTCCGAGCCACGGGCGACCTTCGAATGCCCCCCTCAACAAAACGCTTGTGCCCACACTCCCACTTGTCAGCGCCCTCACCTCGGCCTGCCCCTCCGCTCACCGCAAAGCTGGCCGATCGGGCCTGCTGGCTTCCTGGGGGCTAACCCTAACCATAGGTCAGCCCACGAGGGGCCCCTCCCAAGGCACCTGGCGCCGCAACGCCAGGGATTGTGGACCCCCAAGCCCCAGTGCCAGAGTCACCCTGCTGCCCCGTTGCCACACGGTCCGCTAGGGGTGCCATTGGTCATTCAGGGCGGGAGAAGGGGCAGGGCCCTCTGAGCCCCAGGCAACTTTCGAAGGCCCCCCGCGCCAAAACGCTTGGGCCCATGCTCCCACGCGCCAGCGCCCTCACCTTGGCCCGTCCCTCCGCTAGACTCACAGCCAGCGGATCGGGCCTGCCGGCCTCCTGGGGACTATCCCTATTCCTAGCTTGGCCCACTAGGGGCCCTTCCCAAGGGGCCTGGCGCAGCAATGCTGGGGATCGGGAACCCCCGATCCCCAGCGCCAGACTCACCCTACTGCCCCGCTGCCACCCGGGCTGGTAGGGGCGCCGCCGGTCATTCACGGCGACAGAATGGGCAAGGCCCTCCGAGCCCCCGGCAACCATCGAAGTCCCCCCACGCCAAAACACTTGGGCCCTCGCTCCCGCTCTCCAGAGCCCTCACCTCGGCCCACCCCTCCGCTCAACGCACAGCTGGCGGATAGGGCCTGCTGGCCTACCGGGGGCTAACCCTAACCCTAGTTCTGTCCTCAAAGGGCCCCTCCCAAGGGGCCTGGCGCCATAACGCCGGGGATTGGGGAACCCCGTGCCCCAGTGCCGGACTCACCCTGCCGCCCCGCCGCCACCTGGGCCGCTAGGGTTGCCGCTGGATATTCAAGGCTGGAAAACGGGCAGGGCCCTTTGAGCCCCCGGCGAACTTCAAAGATACCCCGCGCCAAAACGCTTGAACCCAGGCTCCCGCATGCCAGCGCCCTCACTTTGTCCTGCCCCTCCGCTCACCGGATAGCCAGTGGATCAGGCCCGCCGGCCTTCTGGTGGCTAAACCTAACCCTAGGTCAGCCCCCGAGGGGCCCCTCTGATGGGGCCTGGCGCCACAACGGCTGGGATTGCTGACCCCGAGCCCCAGCGCGGGACTAACCGTGGCACCCCGCCGCCACCCCCGGTTGCTAGGAGCACCATCAGTCATTCAGGGCGGGAAAACAGGCAGGGCCCTCCAAGGCCCTGGTGACCTTCGAAGACCCCCGTGCCAAAACGATTGGGCCCAAGCTCCTGCTCGCCTGTGCCCATACATCGGACCACCCCTCCGCTCGCCGCATAGCTGGCGGATCAGGCCTGTGGGCCTCCTGGGGGCTAACTTAACCCAAGGTCGACCCCCAAATGGCCCTTCCCAAGGTCCTGGCGACACAACGCCGGGCATTGGGGACCCCCGAGACCCAGTGCCAGACTCACCCTGCTGTCCCGCTGCCACCAGTACTGCGAGGGGCACCGTCGGTCATTCAGGGAGGGAGAACGGGCAGGACCCTCTGAGCCCCTGGCGACCTTCTAGGACCCTCCCTCTAAAACTTTGGTCCCACATTCCCACTCGCCAATGCCCTCATCTCAACCTGCCCCTCCGCTCGCCACACAGCCGGCAGACCGGGCTTCCCGGCCTCCTGGGGGTAACCCTAACCCTAGGTCGGCACCTGAGGGGGCCCTCCCAAGAGGCCTGGGGCTGCAACGCTGGGGATTGGTGACCCCCGAGCAGCAGCGCTGGACTCACTTTGCTGCTCCACTGCCACCGGGGCCGCTAGGGGCCCCTATGGTCATTTAGGGCGGGAGAACAGGCAGGGCCCTCCAAGTCCCCAGCGACCTTCGAAAGCCCCCCCAGGCAAAACACTTCACCCAACACTTCCGTTCCCCAGTGCCCTCACCTCGGTCCGCCCCTCCGCTCACCGCACAGCCGGTGGATTGGGTCTGCCGGCCTCCTGTGGGCTAACAGTAATGCTTGGTCGGCCCCCTAGAGCCCTTCCGAAGGGGACTGGCACCCCAACGCCGAGGACTGGGGACCCCGAGCCCCAGTGCCAGACTCACCCTACCACCCCTCCTCTAACTGGGCCGCTAGGGTAGCCGCCTGTCATTCAGGGCGGAAGAACGTGTACGGCACTTCGAGCACTCGGCAACCTTCGAAGGACCCCCCCGCGAAAACTCCTGGGCCCGGGCTCCTGCTTGCCAGTGGCCTCACCTCCGCCCGACACTCCGCTCCCCGTACAGCTGGCGAATCGGGCCTGCCGGCCTCCTGGGTGCTAACCCTAACACTAGGTCGCACCCAAGGGGCCCCTCCCAAGGGGCCTGGCGCTGCAACAACGGGGATTGGGGACCCCCGAGCCCTAGCGCCGGACTCACACTGCTGCCCCTCTGCAACCCGGGCCGCTAGGTGTGCCGTCGGGCATTCAGTGTGGTAGAAAGGGGAAGGACGCTCTGAGCCCCCGACTACTTTCGAATTCCCCCCCACGCCAAAACGCTTGTGCCCATGCTTCCGCTCGACAGCGCCCTCACCTCAGCCTGCCCCTCTGCTCGCCACACAGCCGGCAGATCAGGTCTGCCGGCCTTCTGGGGGCTAACAGTAATGCTTGGTCGGTCCCCTAGAGCCCTTCCGAAGGGGCCTGGTGCCCCAATGCCGAGGATTGGGGACCCTGAACCCCAGCGCCTGACTCACCCTACTGTCCGTCCTCTACCCGGGCTGCTAGGGTAGCCACCAGTCATTCAGGGCGGAAGAACGTGCAGGGCCCTCTGAGCCCCCGGCGACCTCTGAAGGCCCCCGGCACCAAAACGCTTGACTCAAGCACCTGCTCGCCAGCACCCTCATCTCGGACCACCCCTCTGCTCCTTGCGGAGTGGGCGGATCAGGACTGCTGGCCTCCTGGGGGCAAACTCTAACCCTAGGTCGGCCACCGAGGGGGCCATCCCAAGGTGCTTATCGCCGCAACGCCTGGGATTGGGGACCCCCGAGCCCCAGCGCCAGACTCTACCCTGCTGCCCTGCCACAACCCGGGCCGCTAGGCGTGCTGCCGGACATTCAGGGCGGGAGAACGGGCAGGGCCCTCCGAGCCCCTGGCGACCTTCGAAGGCTGCCTGCGCCAGAACACTTGGGTCCACGCTCCGGCTCACCAGCGGCCTCCGCTCGGCCAGCACTTCCGCTCTCCACACAGCCGGCGGATCCGGCCTGCGAGCCTCCTGGGGGCTAACCCTAACCCTAGGTCGGTTCCCAAGAGGCCTGGCACCGCAACGCCGGGGATTGGGTACCCACGAGCCCCAGCGCTGGACTCAACTTGCCGCCCCCAGGCCACCCGAGCTGCTAGGGTCGCCGCCGGTCATTCAGGGCAAGAGAACGGGCAGGGCCCTCCGAGGCACTGGTGACCTTCGAAGGCACCCGTGCCAAAATGCCTGGGCCCACACTCCCGCTCGCCAGCGCCCTCACCTCAGCCTGCCCCTCTGGACGCCACACAGCCGGCGGGTCGGGCCTGCCGGCTTCCTGGGGACTTACACTAACCCTAGGTTGGCCCCGGAGGGGCCCCTCCCAAGGTGCTGGTGCCACGACGCTGGGGATTTGGGACCCCCAAGCCCAAGCACCGGACTCACCCTGCCCCCCCTCTTCCACCCAGGCCCCTAGGATAACCGAGGATCATGCAGGGCGAGAGAACCGGCAGGGCCCTCAGAGCCCCCGGGAAATTTCGAACGCCGCACGCGCCAGAACGCTAGGGCCCACGCTCCCGCTCACTAGCGGCCTCACCTCGGCCAGCGCTTCCGCTCTCCACACAGTCGGCGGATTGGGCCTGCCAGCCTCCTGGGGACTAACACTAACCCTAGGTCGGCCCACGAGGGGACCCTCCCAAGGGGCCTGGGACCGCAACGCCGGGTTGGGGACCCCGAGCCCCAGTGCCGGACTCACCCTGCGCCCCACCACCACCCAGGCTGCTTGGGGCGCCACCGGTCATTCAGGGCGGGAGAACGGGCAGGGCACTCTGAGTCTTCGGCGACCTTCGAAGGCCCCCCATGCCAAAATGCTTGGGCCCACGCTCCCGCTCGAAGCGCCCTCACCTCGGGCCAACCTTCCACTCGCCGCACAGCAGGCGGATCGGGCCTTCTGGCATCCTGGGTGCTAACCCTAAACCTAGGTCGACCCCTGAGGGGCCCCTCTTAAGTGGCCTTGCACCGCAACGCCGGGGATTGAGAACCCATGAAACCCAGCGTCGGACTCACCACGCCTCCCCATCGCCACCTGGGCCGCTATGGGCGCCGTCGGTCTTTCAGGACGGAAGGACGGGCAGGGCCCTCCGAGCCCCTGGCGACCTCGAAGGCCCCCCAAGCCAATACGCTTGGGTGCACGCTCTCGCTCGGCAGTGACCTCATCTCGGCTCACCCCTCCATTCACCTCACAGCCAGCGGATCAGACCTGCAGGCCTCCTGGGGGCTAACACTAACCCTAGTTGGCCGCAGAGGGGCCTCTCCCAACAGGCCTCGTGCCGGAACGCCCGTGATTTTGGACCCCCGAGCCCCAGCGCCAGACTCACCCTGCCGCCCCGCCTCCACCTGGGCCGATAGGGGCGCCACCGGTCATTCAGGGCGGGAGAACGGGCAGGGCCCTCTGAGCCCCCTGCAACATTCAAAGGCCCCCCGCCCCAAAACGCTTAGGCCCATGCTCCTTCTCGCCAGCGCCCTCACCTCTGCCCGTGCCTCCGCTCGCGGCACAGCTGGCGGATCAGGCCTGCTGGCCTCCTGGGGGTTAAACCTAACCATATGTTGGCCCACGAGGGCCCCTCCAAAGGGGCTTGGTGCTGCAAAGTGGGGATTGGGGACCACCGAGCCCCTGTGCAAGACTCAACGTGCCGCCCCTCCTCCACCCTGGCCTATAGGGGCACTGCCGGTCATTCAGGGCGGGAGAACGGACAAGGCCCTCAGAGCACCCGGAGACCTTCAAAGGCTCCCCACGCCAAAATGCTTGGGCCCATGCTACCACTCGCCAGCAGCCTCACCTCGGCCCGCCCCTCCGCTCGACGCACACCTGGCTGATCGGGCCTGACGGCCTCCTGGGAGCTAACCCAAACCATACGTCGCCCCTTGAGGGGCCCCTCCCAAGGGGCCTGGCACCGCCACGCCGGGGCTTGGGGACCCCCGAGCACCAGCGCAAGACTCACCCTGCCTCCTCGCCGTGACCCTGCCCGCTATTAGCGCCGTCCTCATTCAGGGCGGGAGAACAGGCAGGGGCCTCCGAGCCACCAGCGACTTTCGAAGCCCCCCCATAACAAAACGCGTGTGCCCACGCTCCCGATGGCCAGTGCCCTCACCTTGGCCCACCACTCCGCTTGCAGCACAGCTGGCGAATTCGGCCTGCCGGCCTACTTTGGGCTAACCCTACCCTAGATCGGCCCCCGAGGGACCACTCCCAAGTGCCCGGCGCCACCACGCCGGGGATTGGGGACCCCTCCCCAGTGCCGGACTCACCTTGCCGCCCCGTCACCAACCGGGCCGCTACGGGCGCTGCCGGTCATTCAGGGCAGGAGAACGAGCAGCGCCCTCCGAGCCTATGGTGACTACGAAGGCCATCCGCGCCAAAATGCTTGGGCCGACGCTCCTGGTCGCCAGCACCCTCAACTCAGCACGCCACTTCAATTGGCACAGAGCTGGCGGATCGGGCCTGCCGCCCTCCTGGGGGCTAACCCTAACCCAAGTTGGGCCCCAGAGGGACCCCTCCCAAGGGGACTGGCACCGCAACGCCGGGGATTGGGGAAGCCGAGCCCCGACTGCGGTCTCACCCTGCCCCCATGCCACCACCCGGGCTGCTAGGGGTGCCCCCGGTCATTCAGGGGGGCAGAACTGGCAGGGCCCTCCAAGCCCCCGGCGACCTTTGAAGGCCCCCGTGCCAAAACGCTTGGGCCCACGCTCCCACTCACCAGGGCGCTCACCTCGGTCCACCCCTCTGCTCGCTGGACAGCCAGCAGATAGGGCCTGCTGGTGTCCTGGGGGTTAACCCTAACCCTAGGGCGGCACCCAAGGGGCCCCTCCCAAGGGGCCTGGCGCAGCAACCCCAGGGATTAGGGACCCCCGAGCCCCAAGGCTGGACTCAACATGCCGACCTGCCACCACCGGGGCCGCTAGGAGAGCTGACAGTCATTCAGGGCGGGAGAACGGGCAGGGCACTCCAAGCCCCTGGTGACATCCGAAGGACCTCCGCGCCAAAACGCCTGGGCCCATACTCCCGCTCGCCAGCGGCCTCACCTCCGCCTGCCCCTCCACTCGCCGCATAGCTGCCAGATCTGGCCTGCCGGCCTCCTGGGGTCTAACCCTAACCATAGATCGGCCCCCGAGGTACCCGCCCAAGGGACCTGGAGCCGCAACACCGGGGATTTGGGAACCCCGAGTCCCAGCGCCGGAATCACCCGGACGCCCCGCCGCCATGCGCGACGCTAGAGGCGTCGCTGGTCTTCAGGGCAGGAGAATGGACAGGGCCCTCCGAGACCCCGGCGACATTCGAAGGCCCCCCGCACCAAAACTTTTGGGCCCATGCTCCCACTTGCCAGCCCCCTCACCTCAGCGCGCCCATCCGCTCTCCACACAGCCATGGGATTGGGCCTGTCGGCCCCCTGGGGGCTAACCCTAACACTAGGTCGCACCCGAGGGGCCCCTCCCAAGGGGCCTGGTGCTGCCACACCGGGGATTGGGGACCCCCGAGCCCCAGCGCCATACTCACCATGCCATGCCGCCACCACCTGGGTGGCTAAGGGCGCCTCTGGCCATTCAGGGCGGGAGGACCGGCAGGGCCCTTGAATCCCCCGGTGACCTTCCAAGGCCCCCCACGCCAAAATGCTTGGGCCCACGCTCCAGCTTGCCGGCGCCTTCACCTTGGCCCGGTCCTATGCTACCACACAGCTGGCGGATCATGCCTGCTGGACTCCTGGGAGCTAACACTAACCCTAGGAGGGCCCCAGAGGTGCCCCTCCCAAGGGGCCTGGCACTGCAACACACGGCATTGGGGACCCCCAAACCGTAGTGCCAGACTCACATTGCCACACTGCCACCACCCGGGCCGCTAGGGGCACCGCTGGTCATTAAGGGCGGGATAACGGGCAGGGCCCTCCAAGCCTCTAGCGACTTTCAAAGGCCCCCGGCGACAAAACGCTGGATACCATACTCCCGCTCGCCATCGCCCTCACCTTGGCCCACTCCTCCACTTGCCGCACAGCCGGGGCATAGGTCCTGCTGGCCTACTGGGGTCTAACCCTAACCCTAAACCCTAATGCCTAACCTTAAACCCAAACCTTAACCGCTAATCCTAAACCTAACGCTAACCCCTAACCCTTACCCTAAACCTAACCCTACCCTAAACCTAACCCTAAACCCTAATCCTTAAACCCTAAACCCTGACATTAACACTAAACCCTAAACCCTAACCCCTAACCCTAATCCGGAAACCCTAAACATGAAACCCTAACCTTAACCACTAACCCCAAACCCCAAACCCTAACCCTAAACCCTAACCCTACCCAGACACCTACCATACCCCTAACCCTACCCCTAACCCTACCCCTTCAGCTAACCCTACCCCTAACCCATAACCTAACCCTAAACCTAACCCTAACCCGTACCCTAACCCGTACTCTAACCCTAACTCTAACGCGTACCCTAAACCTAACCCTAACCTGTACCCTAACCCTAACCGTAACCCTAACACGTACTCTAACCCGTACCCTAACCCATACCCTAACCTTAACCGTAAACTGTACCCTAACCCGTAATTTAAACCATACCCTAAACCTAACCGTAACCCTAACAAGTACCCTAACCCGTACCCTAACCTTAACCCTAAACCCTGACCTTAACCCATACCCTAACTCGTACCATAACCCGTACCCAAACCCTACCCGTACCCTAACCCTAACCCGTACCCTAACTGTAACCCTAAACCCTAAACCGTAACCCGTACCCTAACCCTAACCAGTACCTTTACCTTAACCTTAACCCATACCCTAACTCGTGCCCTATCCCTAACCCGGACCCTAACCCATACCTAACCCTAACCTGTACCCTAACCCGTACCCTAACCCATAACCTAACCCTAAATCGTACCCTATCCCTATCCCTAACCCGTTCCCTAACCCGTACCCTAAGCCTAAACCTAAACCGTAACCTAACCTGTACCATAACCCTAAACTGTACCCTAACCCTAACCGGTACCCTAACCCTAACCCGTACCCTAAACCGTACCCAAATCGGTAGGCCAATACTTACCCTAAACTGTACCCTAACCCGTACCCTAAACCGTACCCTAATGCGTACCCTAACCCGTACCCTAACCCTAACCCGTACCCTAAACCTAACCCGTACTCCAACCCTAACCCTAAACCCTAAACCCTAACCCGTACCCTAAACCCTAATCTGTACCCTAACCCATAACCTCCAACCTGTAACCCCTAAACCCAACCCTAACCCATACCCTCTCCTTACCCTATCCCTAACCCATACCCTAACCGTAACCCATACCCTAACCTTAACCCGTACCCTAATCCGTACCCTAACCCCGGGGATTGGGTACACCTGAGCCCCACCACGGGACTCAGCCTGCCACCCCTCAGGAAACCATGCCCCTTGCAGCGCCGCAGAGCATCCCCTGCAGGAGAACTGGTACGGCCCCCCTGAGCCCCCAGCAAACCTCGGCGACCCCCTACACCCCAACCCTGAGGCCCACGCTCATCCCGCCCCATGCCTTCCCTTCAGCTTGCCACTGAGCTCGTGGCAGAGCCGGCAGATCAGGCCTGCCGGGTTCCTGGGGCCTAGACCTGACCCTAGGTCGGCTGGGTAGGGCCCCTCCCCTGGGGCCCGGTGCCAAAGCCCCAGGGACTGGGGACACCTGACCTCCACTGCAGGACAAAGCCTGCCAGCCTGCAGGAAACCGTGCCCCTTGGGAGGCTGTAGAGCATTCAGGGTGGGAGAACCAGGAGGGCCCCCAGAACCCCGGTGAACTTCGGCGATCCCTAAACCCAACCTTGAAGCCCATGCTCACCCCACCCTGCACCCTCACCTCAGCCCGCGGTGGAGCTCGCCACATAGTGGGCAGATATGGCCTGCGGGGTTCCTGGGCCCCAACCCTAACCCTAGTTCATCTGTGGAGGGGCCCCTCCCCAGGAGCCTGGAGCCACAGCTGCGGGGATTCGGGACACCTGAGCCCCACAGCAGGACTCAGTCTGCCACCACGCAGGAAACCGTGTGCCTTGGGAGGCCATAGAGCATTCAGGGCGGGAGAACCAGGAGGGCCCTCCTGAGCCACCAGCGAACTTCAACGGCCACCCGCGCCCCAACCCTGAGGCCCACGCTCACCCTCCCCACACCCTCACCTCAGCCCGTGTAGCTCGCCATACAGCCAGCAGATCCAGCCTGCGGGGCTCCTGGGGCCTTACGCTAGCCCTAAGCCGGCTGTGGGTTTGGGGGTCTCCCCAGGAGCCTTATATCGCAGACCCGGGGAATTGGGATATCTGTGCCCCACCGCAGGACTCAGCTTGCCACCCGACAGGAAACCATGCCCCTTGGGGTTCTACGGAGCCTACAGGGCATGAGAACTTGGGGAGGCCCCTGGAGCCCATCCCCATCATTGGCAGCCCCCCGTTCCCCAACCCTGAGGCCCATTCTCACCCTCCCCCATGGCCTCCTCTCAGCCATCCACAGAGCTCGCCCCACAGCCTAAAGATTGTCCCTGCCTGGCTCCTGGACCCTAACCCTTACCCTAGGTTGGCCACAGAGAGGTCCCTCCCTAGATTCCTGGCACCACACTCCGGGGGATTGGGGAAACCCAAGCCCCACCGTAGGACTCAGCCTGCAGCCCACAGTAAACAGCACCATTTTGGGGAACAAGAGAGCATTCAGGGCAAGAGAATTGGGGCACACCCTGAGAGCCCCTTCTGGTGAACCCCGACCTTTGTGGGCGCTTCCGGATGGAACCCCAAGGCTCACACTCACCCACCCTTGTGCCCTCATCTCACTTGGCCTGGGAGTTCTCTGAGCACTGGGCAGTTCGGACCTGCTGTCTCTTGAGGCCTAACCTAACCCTGGGTCCTCTGCTGAGTGTCCCTCCCCATTTGCCTGCCTCCAAGGCACCAGGCATTGGGCTCACCTCTGCACGACAGAGGACTCAGCCTGCCCCACAGCAGGAAACTGTCCATTTGGGGCTGCAGCAAGAATTCATAGGAAAATCGGAGGGCCCCCCTCAGCCCATCCCAGTCAACCCCCACTTTCAGAGATCTCCCCGGATCCAATTAGTAGCTTCACACTGACCTTTAAACTTGCTCTCCATGGAGAACTTTTGAAATTCTCCACACTTCCAACCGATGGCATCATCCAGCTTCAGAGACTTACCCAGCTTTAGGTCTTGAGATGGATTAAAATGGGAAGTCACTTCACTTATGACGACGTACTGGTGACCAAAAGATACATGCATAAATGCTTCATATCACTTGGCTTCAGGGAAATGCAAATCTAAACCCCTATAAATGCCATATTACACGAGGCCGAATATATAAAAATAAGAAGACATGAAACTGTACATGTTGGAGAGGATGTGGAGAAATGGGAACCCTCTTACACCCCTGTACGAATGCAGTCCGGTACAGCCACTCTTGAAAATGGTACGGAGTATCCTCAAGAAGTTATAAATAAAGCTACCGATGTCCCAGCAATTGCACTACTGGGTATTTACCCCCAGAGACAGAGGTAGTGAAGACGGGACACATGCACACCAGTGTTCATAGCAGCAATATCCATAATAGACAAACTGTGGAAGGAGTGCAGATGACCATGGATAAATGAATGGATAAAGAAGATGTAGATCATATATATAATGGAATATTACTCAGCCATCAGAAAGGATGAATACTTACCATCACACCGACCTGGGTGGAGCTGGAGGGTATTATGCTGAGTGGAATAAGTCAATGAAAGAAAGACAATGATCATATGCTTTCACTCCTATGTGGAATATCAGAAACAAGGAAGAAGACCATAGGGGAAGGAAGGGAAAATAGAATGGGAAGTCATCAGAGAGGGAGAAAACCCATAATGGACGCTTAACTATCGCAAGAAACTGATGATTGTTGGAGGAGAAGTTGGGGGGGTAACTGGGTGAGTAGCATTAAGGAGGTCACACGATACAATGAGCACTGGGTGTTACACATGACTGAAAATTTATTGAAGACTACATCTGAAACGAATGATGTACTGTAAGTTGGCTAATTGAATTTAAATTAAAGAACAAAAGACCTCGAATAAACAATCCTACACATTTGTATGGAACCACTAAAGATTCCAAACAGCCAGTGCAATGTGGAAAAGAAAAACAAAGCTGGAGGACTCACAATTGCAGATTTCAGATTATACTACAAAGCTGCAGTCATCCTAACAAGACAGTACGGCACAAAAATAGACACAGCCACCAAAGGAACAGGATACAAGTTCAGACAGAAACCCACAATTATGTGGTCCATGAATCTTCCACAAAGCAAGCAACGATATCAAAAGGGAAAAGGACAGTCTCTACAACAAATGGTATTGGGAAAACTAGACAGCTACGCACAAAAGAATGAAATTAGACTGCTTTCTTACACAATAAAGACAAACACAAAACAGTTTCAAGACCTCAATATGAGACCTGAATCCATAAAAATCCTACAGGAGGGAAGACAGTAACTTCTTGATATGGACCATACCAACGTTTTTCTAGACTGTCTCCTGAGGCAAAGGAAATGAAAACAAAAATAAACTATTGGGAATACAGCAAAATAAAAAGTTTCCACACGGCAGAAGAACAATGAAAACGTAAAAATAATAAGACAACCTACTCAAAGGGAGAAGATATTTGCAAAGATCATATGCAATAAAGGGATAGTGTCCAAAACATATACAAGTGATTCTACTCAACCCCCCAAAAACAAATAATCCAGTTAAAAAATAGGCAGAAGACATGGACAGACATTTCTCCAAAGAAGAAATACAAATGGCCAACAGTCCCGTGAAAAGATGTTCACCATCATCCATCATCAGGAAAATGTAAACCCAAAGGACAGTGAGGTAATACCTCAAACCTGTCAGAATGGCTAACATCAAAAGCACAACAAAGAGCAGGTGTTGGGAGGATGTGGATAAAGGGGAATCCTCGCGAACTGTGGGTGGGAATGCAAACTGTGGTGGCCACCGTGGAAAACAGTATGAAGGTTCCTCAAAAAATTAAATATAGAACTACCCTACGATCCAACAATCACACTACTCGTATTTACCCAAAGAATAGGAAAACAGTAACTTAAAAGGATATGTGCACCCCTATGTTTCTTGCACCATTATTCACAATATCACAATATGGAAGCAACCCAAGTGTCTGTAGAAAAATTGACAAATGAGATGATAGATGTGTGTATTCACACACACACACACACACACACACACACACAATGGAGTATTACTCGGCTTGAAAAAGAATGAAACCTTGCCATTTGCAGACACATGGATGGAGCTAGAGAGTATTATCCTAACTAAAATCAGTCAGTCAGAGAAAGACAAATCCCATACGATGTCACTCTAATGGGGAATTTAAAAAACAAACAAAAATAAATAACTAAAAGAGAAAAAGGAGACACACCAAAATACAAACTCTTAACAATAGAGAACAAACGGATGGTTACCAGAGAGGAGGTGGATAGAGGGAAGAGTGAAATAGATGAAGGGGATTAAGAGGACGCTTTTCTTGATGACCACTGAGTAATATATAGAATTACTGAATCACTCTATTGTACACCTGAAACGAATGTAACACTGTATGTTAGTTTTACTGGAATTAAAATAAATTTTAAAAAAGATTTTTCTTTCAGGAAGCTCTTTGAAAAAGCTTTTCCTGTGCAATGTGCATAAGCCCTACTTGAGAGGATTCACTCTACAATAATTATTCACTCCATGCCTCAAATTCAGATTTCACTGAGTTTTTGCCGTGGATTCCAGGCCACGGAAGACATGGTCCTTTTCAGTCCAGGCTCAGCACCTATGCATTCAAGATTGTAAGTAGAGACACATGACACTTCACAGTCCAGAAAGCTACTATTGTTTCTGTTTCAGTGTGAGAGAGTCACAGACTTTGGGACAGGTTTCAGAGCAGGTTTATTATGGATTCTGGATCTCTACTTCAATGTTCATTGCCTGGATCCATTTGGCTAATAGGTTCCCTGTGGATGGGCTTGCTTCCAAGCACATACATGGAAGATGCAAAGGTGGGTGGGCTTGGTGCGGGACAGGAAGAAGACCAAAAACAGACAAGGGTCCGACCCCTCCCCTGATGCAGGAACTGATACGGGAGAGGGTACGGGAGGTAGAATCGATGCGAAACTCCAAGGTCACCAGCTGAACACAGGAGGCATAGGTCAAGGGATCTGGAGATGCAGGGGTTGAAGGCTTCTCTGAGCTACCTCTGGGAGGAAGGGAGGGAAGGAATGAGAAGGAGACACTGCCTGCCCCTGGCCCATGCCAGCTGCCCACCAACACGCATCAGTCTATGAGCTGACACAGCCTGTGCTCAGGATGGGTTGGCTCGGGTTCCTCAATCCTCACTGGGATAGCTGGCCCCAGGGCTCAGAGACATGCTGAGGGAGATGAGAGGGAAAGCTACCCCACCCACGTCATCCCCTCCTTGATCAGACAGCCCTTCAGAACTGCTAAAAAAGAAAAAAACCCACTAACGGGGTTGAAAGACATGCCATGGATGAACTAAGGCATAGAGATATGTAAAATAACATTCATTTTTAAGTTCAGAGCTGTCATCTCAGGAAGTGGGGAGAGCTTCCCTGAAGAAGACTGAGGGGAGGGCAGGCCATGCTGAAAAGGGAGACATGGCTGTCCTGATTGGGGACCTGCAGGCCCCTTCCAGGGCAGGGCATCATCCTCGCATCACAGGAGATCCATGGAAGTGTTCCATCAGGGCCAGATATTTGTCTCAAGAAGGCTACCCTGGCATCGGACTGCACAGGGCACCAGGGACGAGGGCCAGATGGAGGACGGACAATACCCCAGAGGCCATGGGGCAAGAGCAGAGTCACATGACCTTGAAGATGATGATGAAAAGCAGGAGGTGGCAGCATGGAGCTGGCCCGAAAGTACCAAGGGAGCAGTGCCCACAGCTACACTGACTTGGTGCCTTCTGTGCCTTGTGTGGCTGACTTCAGTGGGCTCCAGACTAGTCCTGACCACAACTCTAGGAAGTGTGCACCACCCCCGGCCTCCTCTCCCCTTGCAGCTGCTAGGAATCACAGTCACAGACCCTGGTCAGCTTTCGGGGAAACCAAGCAGTGGCTCCACCGCACGCTGTATCTCTGGTGGTGGTCCAGTGCGACCCTCGTGCCTGGCCAGACACTGATGTCTACCTGTATCCACACAAATCCACAGACAGGAGGGTGTCCCTGAATTCCACAGCACCTGATGAGACAGATCCACAGAACCCAACACCCAGTGGGTCACTCGGGACCTCACCTATGGTCATGGAGCTCACCATATCTTATTTCTGTCACTTCCCACAGAAAGCCTGTTTCTGATCCCCCACAGTACCATACATCCTGGTTGCTGAACCCACATGGCACCTTTCTTTAAGTGAAGGCTATGCCTACACCTCCTAGAAAATATTTCTAATGAAGTACAAGTCCATCAGGACTATGATGTGAACGGTAGCACACAGCCTGCATGGTAGTAGTCAGTAATTCTAACAAGGGTTATCCCCACCCCCCATCTCATAAAACCTTCCTCCTGCCCACTGAACTCATGGTCTGCCCTCAGAAAACCCTCCAGGAAACAAACCTTTCATCTGAATGCTCTCTTCACCTTCTGCTTCAAATCTTATCCAACCATAATGATATGAAACTAGAAATCAGTCTCAAGAAAAAAATGGGACTGTCAAAAATAGGTGGAGATTTTTGGGGCCTGGGTGGCTCAGTCGTTAAGGATCTGCTTTCAGCTCAGGTCGTGATCCCAGGATCCTGGGATCTAGCCCCGAATCAGGCTCCTTGCTCAGTGGGAAGCCCGCTTCACCCTCTCCCACCCCGCTGCTTGCGTTCCCTCTCTCGCTGTCTCACTCTCTGTCAGATACTTAAAGAATCTTAAAAAATATGTGGAGATTTAACAACATGCTACTGAACAACCAACAGTCAAAGAAGAAATCAAAAAAATTTTAGAAGTACCTTGACGCTGATGAAAAAGACAACCTACAAAAACTTATGGGATGCAGCAAAAGTGGCTTTATGGAGGACATTCATAGAAATTCAAGTGTTCATCAATCCATGAGAATGCTCTCCAATAAACAACCTGATTTCTGTGGTAAAGAATTGGAAAAAAAAAAAACAACCAACAAAGCCCCAAATTAGTAGAAATAAGGAAATAACAAAAAGGAAGGCATAAATAAATCCAACAAAGACTAAAAAGACAAAAAAAAAAAAACCAATGAAAATGAGGGCTGCCTTTTTTGGAAAGATAAACAAACTGACAAACTTAGCTAGACTCACCAAGAAAGACAGAGGACTCAAATACAATCAGGAAAGAAAGATAATGGATTCCTGTCTCATATCAAAATCAAAAGAACTCTTCAACTTTGGACACAACAATTCTTGCAAGCCACGTCTCTAAAGGCAAAGGAAATAAAAGCAAAAATGAACTATTGGCACTTCATCAGGATAAAAAGCTTCTGCTCGGCAAAGCAAACAATCAACAAAACAAAAGGCAACCTATGGAATTGAAGAAGATATCTGCAAATGATATTACAGATAAAGGGCTGGTATCCAAGATCTATAAAGAACTCCTCAAACTCGACACCCAAAAAATGGGCAGAAGACACAAAGAGATACTTCTCCAGAGAAGACATACAAATGGCCGACAGACACATGAAAAAATGCTCCACATCACTTGCCATCAGGCAAATACAAATCAAAACGACAATGAAATACCACCTTACACCAGTTAGAATGGTTAAAATTAACAAGACAGGGGGCACCTGGGTGGCACAGTGGTTAAGCATCTGCCTTCGGCTCAGGGCGTGATCCTGGCATTATGGGATCGAGCCCCACAACAGGCTCCTCCGCTGTGAGCCTGCTTATTCCTCTCCCACTCCCCCTGCTAGTGTTCCTTCTCTCGCTGGCTGTCTCTATCTCTGTTGAATAAATAAATAAATTCTTTAAAAAAAAAGGAGGGCACTTGTCATAATGAGCACTAGGTGTTATATGCAAACAATGAATCATGGAACACTACATCGAAAACAAATGAAGTACTGTAGGGTGAATAACAATTTTTAAAAAAAGAGAAGATATGAAATCCATACAGGAAAACTGGCATAATTTGCAAATGACATAAAATCCCGAAAGATTCCACAAAAAAAAAACTGTTAGAATAAAAAAATTCAAACAAGCTGCAGGATATAAAGTCAATATGCAGAGACCTGTTGTCATTATTTTTCAAATATTATTTATTTATTTGACAGGAAGAGAAAAAGCATGAGCAGTGGGAGTGTCAGAAAGAGGGAAAAGCAGACCCTCACTAATCAGGGAGCCCAACACGGGGCTCGATCCCAGAACTCTGGGATCATGACCTGAGCTGAAGGTAGACGCTTCACTTATGGAGCCACCCAGATGACCCAACTTCTTGCATTTCTGTATACTGATGACACACTTTCGCAAAGAGAAATTAAAAAAGCAACGCCATTTAAAATTGCATCAAAAAAAATCTAGGAATAAAAGTAACGAAGAATGAGAAAGACATAGTACACTCAACACATGGCAGAAAAGAAATGAAAAATATGTGTGTCCAGGGGGGCAGAATGTATGGGTCAAAGATTTGGAAGGGAACACAAACAAATGGTAGCATACGCCATGCTCCTTAACTGGAAGAGTTAATTATGTGAACATGTCCATCGTACCCAAAGCAATCGACAGATGTGATGAAATCCCTATCTGAATTCCTGTGTCATTATTCGAGGAAATAGAAAACAGTCCTCAAACTTGTATGGAATCACAAAAGACACCAAATCCGCAAAGCAACCTGGAGAAAGAGGTGCAGTCAACACACTCCTGGATTTCAAGCTGGATTATAAAGCTGATGTCATCAAAACAGGATGGTACTGGCATAAACAAAGACACCAGGTCAGTGGAACAGTACAGAAAGCTCAGAAACTTACCCACACGTAGATGATCCTCACTTACGACACAGCAGCAGAAGATATGCCATGAGGGAAGGACTGTCTCTTCAGTGAGCGGTAACAGGCAAAGGGGACACTAAATGCAGAAGAATATAACTGGGTCACTTTCTTACACCACACACAAAATTTTTAATGGATGAATGATTTGAACATAAGACCTGAATCCATAAACCTCCAAGAAGACACAGGTACTAAGTCTATTGACATTAGTTTTGGCAAAGAGTCTTCAGATCGGACACCAAATGCAAAGGCAACAAAAGCAAAAATAAACAAGTGGAACAACATCAAACTGAAATCTTCCACACGGCAAAAGAAACCATCAAAAACTTAAAAGGCCTCTGACCCAATAAGAAAAACATATCTGCGAATCATATGTGTGAGAAGAGGCTAATATCCAAAATACACACAACACTCATACAAATAAAAAAAAACTATATAAAAAATGGGAGGAATATGTGAATAGATACTTTCCAAAGATGGCACACAGGTGCCAACAGACAGAAAAAGTTGTTCGACATCACTAATCATCGTTAGGGAAACATCAGTCAAACCCACAATCGGCTATCCTCTCACAACTGTTGGAATAGCAATTGTCCCAGAGACAGACACCAGGTGGGGTCTGGGTGTGCAGACGAGGAAACACTGTGCACTGTTGGTGGGAATGGAAATTGGTGCAGCCACTGTGACAAATGGTATGGAGGTTCCTGAAAAAATAAATACAACTACCCCATGACCCAGTAATGGCTCTACTGAGTATTGATTTAAGAACACAAAAATGCTGCCTCAAAAAGACAGATACACTCCCACGTTCACTGCAGCATTATTCACAAGAACCAGACATGGAAACACAGACCTTGGGGGCCTTATGCCAAGTAACTCAGACACAGAAAGACCAATACCAGATGCTCTCATGTACATTCAACGTGGAATAAACAAATACTGAACGCATAGATACTGAGAGCAGGTTGGTAGGTGCCAGATTCGGGGATGCGGTGGTAGAAAAGGGTGAAGATGGTCAAAGTCTCAATGTTTGAGTGAGAAAATCCTAGTCATGAAATGGTCTGTCAGGCATGGAGACTAAAACTAACCCCGCAGCATGGGGTATAGGTTTCCCTGCTCTTTGAAAGTACAGGGCTTCTGAGAAACCTTGCACAGAAGAAATGGTGTCAAGAAGGAATGACCATTAATTTACACGAACAATTAGACAGTGTGCTCAGACTCCAAAATTCCTTCTCTTTGGCTTTTCTTAGGCCTCAGCACACAAGTTTCTAACGGAGGCCCAGCATAAATGAAGATGAAGCACAGCAGAGGCTCACAGACACAATTCAAAGTGCTAGTGGCTGGATGCGGAGAGCGGATCCCAGCGGAAGGAGCTGGTTGGGGTGCACGCCGCCTCGGTCGTGCTTCTCCCCAGAACAGATGCTGAACGCGATTCTCACTGTTCACCTTTTTTCATAAGATTGAAATCCTCTTCAGGTCTCTTCCTTTTACTGAAGCTGGGTAATAACGTAGTTCTTTCAAGAAAGCCCAGTGTCTTACTGTGAACGTTTAAAAAGTGGGGGATACTTGTACTTGAGCATTGCTGAGGGAAGAGATGTGAAAGGTCCTCCCAGACACAAACCTCAGCAGATCCACTGGGAAAGGCACCTTCCTCAGCATGCTGAACACCGACTACCTCCTACCCCCTGAGAAACCCTCTCCTTCCTCTCGATCAGGACAACCCACAACACCTGAGAGTTACCCCAATTCCTCTGTTCTCCTGCTCCTAATAGCTAACCCATCAGCAAATCCTGTGAGCTCCATCTTCAAAATGGACCCAGAAGAGGTCTAACCGCTCCATCCAAAGCCACCTGTCCGTTCCACGGTGCCTGAGTTCCTGGAAAAGCTTCATCATTGACCTGCTTTGCCATCTTCAACCCTCTGTAATCTGTTCTCAACACTGTAGCCAGTATGGCCCAGTGAAACAGCTTCTCATGGGGTTATAGCCCTGGAATAGCTTTCTGTCACCCTCTTTCACCTCTCTAAGCTCATGTCCTAAGCTGTCTCCTGTGGCCACAGGTCCTTCTTGCTGCTCCTGGAAATAACTGGAATTCTCCTGCCCCAGAGCTTTTGCACATGCTTTCCCTTCTGTTAAGAATGCTCTTGATGTATTCTCACTCACCTTCAGAGAAGTCAGAATTGGAGTGACAGGGACAGAAGATGAGGCTGTGTGTGTTGGGTGAGGCTGGTGGCCCAGAAGAAGGTTCTCTGCCAGCTCTCTGCCTGTGCCTCACTTGTCCTCAGCCAGGAACTTGCACACAGCCCTCACCTGTCACAACTCTCACCCAGGAGACCACAGCCACCCCTGGAGCCCACCCTGTCCACACCCTGCTGCAGAATGCATTCAACACTCCTCTGGGACCCCTGTCAGTTTACCCAGACCTGGAACTCCCCTATCTCCTGCAAAGCTCCCGGATTCCACCGTTTCTTCCAAAATCACACTGGCGCAAGACTTTCATGAGAAAGCTATATAACTAACTAATGAAAGGTTCACACCTACTTTCCCCTTCTGTTGCCTTTCTCTCCACCTTCTTTCCTACCTGTGCAAATTGTAACATATCAGTGGAACATGAACATGCTCTGAGATCTGAATCTTTCATTGCAGCTTTCTGAGGACTCCTTATGTGATAAGAAACTAGTGTATCCTACAACAGGGTGTTCTACAACTCTCATCTATAGAAGAGTACAGCCCAAATCACTACAACTTTACCTCGCTCTTCATGAAGCAGAACACTTTTTCCTTTCTTCTTTTACTTAAATTCCAGTTAGTTCACATGCCATGGAATATTCGCTTCAGGGGTAAGATTTAGTGATTCCTCACCTGCATACAGTACCCGGTGCTCATCACAAGATTCCTCCTTAATACCCCTCACCCATTTAACTCTTACACCCACGCCCATGTCCTGCAGCAACACTCAGTTTGTTCTCCAAGGTTGAGTCTATTTCCTTGTTTGCCTCTCCATCACCCCTCAACTCTGTTCATCTGTTTTTTTTCTGAAATTCCACAAGCGTGAGAGCATAGGATATTTGTCTTTCCTCACTGATTTTGCTTAGCTTAATACACTCTAGATCCATCCACATCCTTGCAAATGGTAAGATTTCATTCTTTTTGAAGCTGGGTCATATTCCATTATATATATGTATCCCACATCTGCTTGATCCATTCATCAGTGCATGGACTTTGGGATTCTCTCCATAGTTTGGCTACTGTGGACATTGCTGCTATAAACATTATGGTGCATGGACCCCCTTCGAATCTGCATTTCTGTATCCTTTGGGTAAATACGTAGGACAGCAATTGCTGGATCATGTGGTTGTTCAATGTTTAACTTTTTGAGGAACCCCCACACTGGTTCCCAGACTGGCTGCACCACTTTGCATTCCCACCAACAGGATGGGAGGGTTCCCCTTTAAGCAGAACATTATCTGCCGGCAATTTCATAAGAGGCAACAAAACCTCTGGGAGATGCACCCAGGGTCAGACAAGCAGTTGCAGACTTCACCCCAAGGCTCCTGACGCCAAGCCCCTTGAAGCCACCAGCATGCCACTATCCAAAAGAATTCCCAGACTGTCCTTCTGACTCCACCACCAAAGAAACTACAGAGAGAATATGGCACCTCAAAATATCGAGATAATACATTTAGTAAAACTAGAAAGTCAAGCTCAACTTTTAAACAGGAACAGGCCGGTTTGGATAATTTTTAATTTTCCCTCCACCCTAATTTTAACTCTTCTGATGAATAAACTAATCAATGATGAAACATCACCTTTGTCAAATGACATCATCCAAGTCTGTATCAGATGAAAAAAGCCACCTAACTCTAGATACTGGCCACTAAACCATATCTTAGGCCCAATTGAATAAACACTGTTAGATGAAGGAACAAATTAGATGTTACAAACAGGCACAGAGTGAATCTCACCTTCCCTTTCTAATAAAAGAGGGTTCCTAGGAAACAGATGGTCAAAATACATTTGTAAGCAATAAATGGACAGAAATTGTGATCCCCTGCAAAGTTCTACCTCCAGGGAAACTAAGTAATTCTTGCACCAAACCCAGAATGCTGACAGCTACTTCAATTTTACTTTGTGGCTCAACTAGAGAAAAGAGAAAAGCCCAGGAGGTTTTGGGATAATGAGAGGTTTTACCTCCAGCCCTGACATAGATAGGACATTTTGCCAAACATACCTGTGCTTTCTCTGAACACTGGCGTCCTGTGACAAGCTGCCTCGCTGACTCCGATGCTGACGTTCAAAACCTCGGGTGTCTTGTAGCCAGAGCAGAGAAGTGCTGTCAGCTGGGGAGAAGAAGGCACCTCTGACCTATAGCCTGCACACCTGCTTCGGTTTCTGGGTGCAGGGGCAACACATACTTGTTGTATATCAGTAATTATCTTCATTCTCAATAGACCAATGACCTTGCCTTTTCTGGAAAGCAGACTTACTCTTCTAAAGAAACCCTCAATTCGTCTATTCCCAATGCAATTAGAGTGGGGTCTGGTTTACGCCCTCCTTCAGGCCCCCACCTGGAGGATTTTCCTGCATGATTCTAACAGCCAATTACCACTAACCTGGGGGCACACGGGGCATAATGCTGAAGTTGGGGGACGGCTCTGGGGCTTGCTATGGCCACACCTGTGCCTGGGGGACCAGGGCACACCCTGCTGAACTTGAGGTACTTCTCAAGATGCATCACCTGCACTGTGTCAGAGAACCGTGGGACACATCACTGAAGGTGGAGACTCTGTGAGGTCCTTACCCGCACTCTTCCCGGGGAACAGGGGAAACCCTGAAATTCTGCAACCAATCCCACAAAAGCTCAGGTGAGTGGGCGCCCTGGAGTTCACAGGTATGGGGAATAAGGCCAGTTGAGAACATGGGGCAGAAGAGACTTTAAAAGGAAAAAGAAAACTCACCTGAGTTCCCACAATGAACCCTCTCCAGGTGCCCTTCCAGAACCCTGCCTCCCACCTGGGGCGCACCCTACCCCCAGACCCCCCCACCCACGGTGCACGCTGCTCTCTAACCTGCCGGGACCTCCGCAGGGCAACTCTCTCTCTCCCAGTTCCCCTTCTTCTGTCCCAGGTTTGCACCCCACTGCAACTCTGGAACAGCCCACAGAGACGTAGCTCCACTCCCAAGAGGTGATTTGTCAGGGAGGGTGGTGCCCCAGCCCCTGGGAAGCCAGGCAAGCCGCCCTCAAGCCCCTGGAACCCTGAAAGTGCAGGGGGTCCAAGAGGTGCCTCCTCTACCCAACACCCAGCATAGGCATAGGTGGGGTCCTGGGCTGGGCTCCCCACACACACCTGGCCCATTCCAGGGACCCCTCTAGCTGCAGACCACCCTCAGAGTCCTGCCCCTTCCCTTTCTGCACCAGACCTCCCTGCTGGGGTGTGCCTGGTTCTGGGCAAGATCAGTGGCTCTCAGACCCTCCAAGGCTTGGGCTTTAGGAAATGCAATGATTTCATGCATGTTCAGTATGTACATGTCAGTATGACTTTAATCTTATGGGAGCCAAAGAGGTTCTTTATTTTTTCTTATCTTCATGTTGGCATTTTTGGTTATTGTTTTCTTCTTGAAGCAGATGTACAACATGTGCTTGGGGCAGAAATAGGGCCCATGCTTTGAGGTTTTGCCCAATCATTTTGAACCGGGTAAAATGTTAAAGGATAGCTTCCCTGGGATCCCAGGATCAGGGCCCACAGATGATATAAGATAAAAATTACTTTCATCATTATAATTACTCCTAAATGGAGGAATTTGAGACAAAAGCACCTTCACAAGAGTACCAAGAAATCAAAATGATGCCCACAGAAAGCTACCTGCTCCATGGTCAGCACATGTAACAGAAGTGTTCACAGTCTCTGGACCCCTGCCCTTCTCCTGACCAAATCTCTGAAGCACACAGACCACTTAAAATCAGAATTGTAGAACTGCTAGAACTCCTTAGAGATGTCTGGCACCATTCCCTTGGACTGCAGAATAAAACACAGTAGCTCGTTGTCACAAACTAATTTCAACATGAAGTGCCCCCTGGATGCACTAAGTTCTTTCTCTGCAAATGTTGACTAATGTAAGTCACAGTCATACCATATAAACACTACGATGGCTGGGGAGTCATCGTAGGTAAGGGAATATTTTAGCCATGTTTATAAGCATTGGCTCACTTTGTAGAAGAGGCTGAGCTGAGTGTTTTTAAATACTATTTCAGACCTGTTTTACAGCACCCTCTGAACATACCAGAGCCTGAATGGACAAAAAAAGATAGATGGTTTCAGTAACTTTAATACCAGAAAAATATTATACTGTCTCTATTCCTAAGGATCTTTGAGTATCTTACCCAGAGGTCCTCCACTAAGATAATGATCTTAATGATCACCATGGGCAGAGGTAAAAAGGCCCGCTGAATTCGTTCCATTTGTCCACATGACAAGAAAATCCTGATACTTGATAAGTTTCCAGATTGAGAAGACCAGAGATAAGAGGGAAATAGTACCCTGTATGGAACAACAAGGGATTTGGAGTCAATTTGGGGATCCCACTTAGGTTTCTGACACTAAAATCCTCTGTGACTCATATCATCTGAGTCCCTTTCTAACCGTCTGAAAATGTGCCTAAAAATATCTACACCCTAGTTGAGAAGTTTAAGAGGCAGAATGCTACAAAGAGCCAGTATGATGTCTCTCAGGAACAGGTGCTAAGGAACACATAATTGCTATTGGGTCTATTTCTTTTCTAGAAGAAATAACACATGTTGAATCCATATTTCTAATAGATGACTCACCAGATGATTTTCAAACCTGAAGGAAGGCCAAGAAGTCGCTCTTGTGTCATGTTTCACTCAGAAATCATGTTGTTGGACTGGTGAGGACAATACGATAGCAACGTCATCACTAAGAGTGGGGAGCTTCTAATTTCCATACGGCCATGTTCACCCCCTTAGCTCAGGGCCACCAGAAAGGACAGCTGAGGGGGACCACAGGCCAAGGCTGCCAGGTGTGGCTGGGGCAGGCAGAATTCTGACTTAAGGCTCAACTCCTGTCTAGGTTATTATAATGCTCTTCACAAAGAAAGTGCCATTGTGTGTGAGCCCTCATGTAGAAAAGGTTCAGAATTTCCATTGAGATTCCCTCTCTCACCTTTACGATATGTAGCAAAGTTCCATTTAATTTTAAACATTGAAGGACTTCCTGGTTTTCTTTTCGCTATGACTGTGGCTCAATTCGCCTGTGGTCTAAGAATAGAATCTAGTTAATTTCACGGTTTAACATTTGTAGCATTGATTCGTGGCCCCATCTATCATTTATTTGGGTAAAGAGTCTATGACCACTTGCAAATAATGTATTCTGCACTTATGATGGAATGTTCCCTATATGTCAATTAGGTCACATTTTTACCAATGTTTTGTCTGCTTTTTCTGTCAGATATTGAGAAAGGTATATTAAAATCTTCAAACAATGTTGCTCTATTCAACATGGCATCGGAGAATCTACCACTGTTAGAAGGCAAGGGAAACAAAAAGTATAAGAATTGAGGGGATAATTGTAACTATTCACAGATAATATGATTGTGTACATAGAAAATACAAACCAGTCTATAAATACCCTATTAGAATTAAAAATGCAATTTATAAATTTGAGATGGATTGTAGCTTCCCATTGGACAGTTTCTGAAAGAAAATGCAGAACCTGTCAATCTTGGGGTAGGACATATGGTGCACTAACCATTTAAAAGAATTCAGTGGGACTTCATAAAAATGTGACATTTCTCCTTATCTTATGACCATAAGAAAATGAAAAAGTGAACCACAGTCTGGGAAGTAAAGATTTGCAATACACACACTGACAAAGACTTATCAATAAAGAATTCCTGCTCATCAACCATAAAAAGTCTATTTATAAAGGAATACTTCACAAAAGATTGACTGATGTCCAATAAAACCCAGAAAGGGTACTCTACAGTATTATTTTCAGGAACAGAAAGGCCTTTCCTAAAATGAAAACATACACACAAACCAGTATTCCCTAGATGGATGACGTCCTTACTTCTGAGGACAGCTTGAAGAACAGACTAGCATCAAAGTAAAGTGATGGAATTCCTGACACTCAGAGGATGGACAATTGACCTCAACCTACAGTACAATTTCTAGGCATCATTCGGTCCTCTGAAGGCAGACAACTACCACACCCCTTCCTACACCACACCGGTTGCTTCCCAACACCTACCATAAAAGAAGAACATGAGAAACAGATAGGACTAGTAGGAAATAGCAAAAATCACATGTGGGGATTATCCTGAAACACACTGATCACATAACTAGTGTAAGGAAGTGTAGGGAACTGACAAGGACAGAGACTCAAGAGGTACTTCTTTGGGAAATGCTGTCTGAAATCGTCACACGTTGGTACCAGCTAATGAGGGCTCTGAGCATACCTAGGGTTTGCTCACAAGGGTCTGCAACACCATCGCTGAGGACTGAAACTCTTCAAGACCTCAAAGCTTGCCTGATTGACTATTGGACTAAGAGATTCCCATGTTCTGAAAACAGATACCAACTCATTGAAAGGTTCACCTGGGCTCTCTCGGAGGCCCTACAAGAAGATGAACCACTCACTGAAAATCAATTACACACACACACACACACACACACACACACACACACACACCTGTCATTTCACCAATTACTTAAACATTCAAGGTTCTTCCTACCTTTTCTTTTTCACATTGATATTTATACTCACATGAAATGTCATCATTTCTAATGAACACTGATGTCAAAATAGAGATCCATTGACACAATATTCACAAAATGGAACTTCCCTGCTGTCATTTTCAATATAGCGTTTTTTAAAATTCATACATATTTTAGGTTTTGGTAACTTATACAGGAGAAGATCAGCATTGAAAAACTCTAAATACTGACAATGAGGTTTAAGCCTAGAGAACAAGAATGGTCCAATTTCATAGATAATAAGGAACCAAAGGGAAAGCATGGACGCTGTAGTCGAATAATTTTACACATATGCATCCCCTATTATTCTACTACTGAGGGGCGTGTTTTATTACCACTCTGCATGCATCAATTGTCTTCCACGTGCACCTGCACAGGTATAATGAATTACTACAGTAGAATGAAATGTCTGGGAACTACTTAGCGGCATCTATAATGAACAATTCAATTTCGATCTTATATTTGGTGAAATTCCACTGTCTGTCCCTTTAGACAATGGACCCTAAACAGAAGGGGGAATGACCCACGAGAGACTATGGACTCTGGGAAACAAACTGAGGGCTTCAGAGGGGAGAGGGGTGGGGGATTGGGATGGGCCAGTGATGGGTATTAAGGAAGGTACATATTGCATGGAGCACTGGGTGTTATATGCAAATAATGAATCACGGAACACTACATCAAAAACTAAGGAAATACTGTATAGTGACTAACATATCATAATAAAAAATTATTATTAGAAAAAAAATAAAGGTAAAAAAAATCCAATACAGCTTCTCTGTTTCAAGAACAATCACAATTGAGAAAAAACTAACTTCCAATCCCTAAATCAAAACACAGACCAAATTCCATTTCACTCCCCTTTATTCACATTCTCTGTGGGTTCTAAGCTATTTCCCTAACTCCTTTCCTGCTGAACAGGGAACCCGGGCTCGATCCCAGAACCCTGAGAACATAACCTGAGCCAAAGGCACATGCTTAACTGGCTGAGCCAGCCAGGAGCCCCAGCCATGTTTTTCTTAAGCAAAAGGACAATTTCTCACAATGCCTTCACATGACTTCACATGGTACCAGACACCTGCATTTGCCTCTAGGAGGTTGCAGATGAAGGCGATTGCAAACTCTCACAGTGGTTTATCAAATACAATGACCTGCCTGGTGACAGTGAAACTCTTATGAGCCCACGAGAGGGTGCTGTGACACTCAGCTGTGGCTGGGCTGGCACAGAGAACCAAATCCATTTCCCTGCCTGATGTCTGTGAGGAACAGATGCCCCCACTGTGAATGAGACCCTGCCACTGAGCTGTCCAGAGATGGCCATCCTCACGGAGGATGAGGATAAAGGACAATGCCTGAGGAGACCTCATCTGTCTCTTTTATCTTTTCATATTTTTGACAGTGGACAAATCACTGCCTAGGAGTCCCCAACTACCTTAGTCTCATCTGTGAATGGCCAAGAGGTTTTACAAAACACTCAAGATTTTGACCTCACAAATGCCCACAACCACTTACCATAGGGATTGAACATTAAGCAAAGATACTGTTCCTTGGAAGAGAGGTCCTGCCCACTGTTGTTTCTCACTTATATGCACATCTTCCTTACCTCATGGTAATATAACCACCTTGATTCCTGCTTCCGTCTTCAGGAAGGCTGATGTGACTTGAAGGGCATTACCCTGACATCGTTCTTTCTTAGCAATAAGATGTGGACATTTCCCTAGTCCTACACATCCAAAGTTGAATGGGAGTCAGGATTGAGGAGACTGATGAGATTTGAAGGTGTTTTCCTGTACACGGTGGTTTATTACCAATAAGGATGGGTCAGAGTCCTCGAAATTCCAGAACCTTTTCATTAATGCTTCCTACTCGTGAAAGAAGATGTACATTGGTCTTTCCCTGTATAGTGTGGTGACTCAGAGAAAAGTGCTTAGCCCTTTCGTCAGACTTCCACGACCACTTTGGGGCTGGCTTCCATATTCAGAAAGGATGATGTTAGGGCTAAGAGGGTTCCTGTACACTGTTATTTCTTACAGATAAGTGTATGGCATTTTTGTTACCTTGCCTGAACCACTTAGCGCCGGGCTTGCCGGTCTCCTGGGGACGAACCCTAACCCTAGCTCGGCCCCCGAGGGGCCCCTCCCAAGGGGCCTTGTGCCACAACGCCGGGGATTGGGGCCCCCGAGCCCAGCACCGGAGTCAGCCTGCTGCCCCGCGGCAACCCGGGCTGCTAGGGGCACCGCCAGTCTTTCAGGGCAAGAGAACGGGCAGGGCCCTCCAAGCCCCCGGCGACCTTCGAAGGCCCCTGTGCCAAAATGCTTGGGCCCACACTCCCTCTCGCCAGCGCCCTCACCTCGGCCTGCCCCTCCGCCTGCTGCAGAGCTGGCGGAACGGGCCTCCTAGACTCCTGGGGGCTAGCACTTACCCTAGGTCACCCCCGAGGGGCCCCTCCCAAGGATCCTGGCACCGCAATGCCGTGGATTTGGGACCCCCGAGCCCCAGTGCTGTACTCACTCTGCCACCCCATAGGCACCGAGGGCACTAGGGTCGTTGCCATTCAGGAAGGGAGAACGGGCAGGGCCCTCCGATCACCCTGCGACATTCGAAGGCCCCCCACGCAAAAACTCTGGCTCCCACACTCCTGCCCGCCAGCGCCCTAACCTCGGCCCACCCCTCCACTCGCTGCAGAGCTGGCGGAACGGGCCTGCTGGCTTCCTGGGGGCTAACCCTATCCCTAGGTCGCCCCCAAGGGGCCCCTCCCATGTGGCCTGGCGCCGCATGCCAGGGATTGGGAACCCCCAAGTCCCAGCGCCGGAAGCTCCCTGCCACCCCACCGCCACATGGGGAACTAGGGGCGTCGCCAGTCCTTGAGGGCGACAGAACGGGCAGCACCCTCCGAGCCACCTGGGACCTTCGAAGGCACCCCAAGCCAAAGCCAAAATGCTCTGGCCCACACTCCCACTCACCAGCTACCTCACCTCAACCCACACCTCTATTCACCGCACATGGTGGAACGAGCCTGCCAGCCTCCTGCGGGCTAACCCTAACCCTAGGTCGGCCCCCGAGGGGCCCGCCCAAGGGGCCTGGCGCTGCAACGCTGGGTATTAGGGACCCCCGAGCCCCAGCGCCGGACTCACCCTGCCGCCCCGCTGCCACCCGGGCCGCTAGGGGTGCCGCTGGTCATTCAGGGCGGGAGAATGGGCAGGGCCCTCCGAGTCCATGGCGACACTCAACGGCCCCCCCATCCAAAACGCTTGAGCCCATGCTCCTGCTCCTCAGTGCCCTCACCTTGGCCCGCCCCTCCACTCGCTGCAGAGCCGGTGGATGAGGCCTGCCCTCCTCCTGGAGGCTACCCATAACCCTAGGTTGGCCCCTGAGGGGCCCCTCTGAAGGGGCCTGACACCACAATGCCTGAGATTGGGGACACCCGAGCCCCAGCGCCGGACTCACCGTGTCGCCCTGCCACCACCCAGGCCACTAGGAGCACTGTCGGTCATTTAGGGAGGGAGAACGGGCAGATCCCTCCAAGCCCCTGGCAACATTCGAAGGCCCCCCGTGCCAAAACGCTTGGGCCCACACTCCCGCTCGACAGCGCCCTCACCTAGGCCTGCCCCTCTGCTCGACACACAGCCGGCAGATCGGGTCTGCCAGCCTCCTGGGGGCTAACAGTAATGCTTGGTCAGCCCCCTAGAGCCCTTCCGAAGGGGCCTGGCACCCCAACGCCGAGGACTGGGGACCCCGAGCCCCAGCGCTAGACTCACCCTACCGCCCCTCCTCTAACTGGGCCGCCAGGGTAGTCGCCTGTCATTCAGGGCGGAAGAACGTGAACGGCCCTCTGAGCACCTGGCGACCTTCGAAGGACCCCCCCTCGAAAACTCCTGGGCCCATGCTCCTGCTCGCCAGCGGCCTCACCTCCGCCCGACCCTCCGCTCGCCACACAGCTGGCGAATCGGGCCTGAGGGCCTCCTGGGGGCTAACCCTAACACTAGGTCGCACCCGAGGGGCCCCTCCCAAGGGGCCTGGCGCTGCAACACCGGGGATTGGAGACCCCTGAGCCCTAGCACCGGACTCACACTGCTGCCCCTCTGCAACCCGGGCCGCTAGGTGCGCCGTCGGGCATTCAGGGCAGAAGAACATGCAGGGCCCTCCGAGCCCCCGGCGACCTTTGAAGGCCCCAGCACCAAAACGCTTGGGTCCACGCTCCTGCTCGCCAGCTCCCTCATCTCAGCCCACCCCTCCGCTCCTTGCAGAGCGGGTGGATCCGGACTTCCAGCCTCCTCGGTGCAAACTCTAACCCTAGGTCGGCCACTGAGGGGCCCATCCCAAGTCGCCTATCGCCGCAACACCTGGGATTGGGGACCCCAAAGCCCCAGCGCCAGACTCTACCCTGCTGCCCTGCCGCAACCCGGGCCACTAGGCGTGCTGCCGGTCTTTCAGGGTGGGAGAACGGGCAGGGCCCTCCGAGCCCCCGGCGACCTTCAAAGGCCGCCTGCGCCAGAACGCTTGGGCCCACGCTCCCACTCCCCAGCGCCCTCACCTTGGCCCGCCCCTCCGGTCGCTGCACAGCCGGCACATCAGGCCTGCCCGCCTCCTGGGGGCTAACACTACCCCTAGGGTGGCCTATGAGGGGCCCTTTCGAAGGGGCCTGGTGCCTCAGTGCCAGGGATTGGTGACCCCCGAGCCCAAGCCAGGACTCACTTTGCCGTCCCGCTGCAAACCAGGCCACTAGGCGTGCTGCCGGTCTTTCAGGGCGGGAGAACGGGCAGGGCCCTCCGAGTCCCAGTGAACTTCTAAGCCCCCATGCGCCAAAATGCTTGGGCCCATGCTCCTGCTCACCAGCGCCCTGACCTCGGCCCGCCCCTCTGCTCACGCACAGCCAGCGGATCGGGCCTGCCAGCCTCCTGGGGGCTAACCCTAACCCTAGGTTGGCCCCCGAGCGGAACCTCACAAGGGGCCTGGCACAGCAACGCCAGGGATTGGGGACCCCCGAGCCCCAGTGCTATACTCACCGTGCCGCCCTGCCACCACCCGGGCCGCTAAGGGCGCCTCTGGCCATTCAGGGCGGGAGAACCGGCAGGGCCCTCCAATCCCCCGGCGACCTTCCAAGGCCCCCCCGTGCCAAAATGCTTGGGCCCATGCTCCAGCTCGCTGGCATCTTCACCTCGGCCTGGCCTTCTGCTACCGCACAGCTGGCGGATCATGCCTGCCGGACTCCTGGGTGCTAACACTAACCCTAGGACGGCCCTAGAGGGGCCCCTCCCAAGGGGCCTTGAGCTGCAACGCACAGCATTGGGGACACCTAAACCGCATTGCCAGACTCACACTGCCACCCCGCCACCACACGGGTCGCTAGGGGCGCCTCCGGTCATTCAGGGCGGGAGAACGGGCAGGGACCTCCGAGCCTCTAGTGACGTAAAAGGCCCCTCGCGCCAAAACACTGCATACTATTCCCTCGCTCGCCAGCGCCCTCACCTCGGCCCACACCTCCGCTCGCCGCACAGCTGGCGCATCAGTCCTGCTGGCCTACTGGGGTCTAACACTAACCCTAAACCCTAACCCATAACCTTAAACCCTGAACCTTAAACCCTAATCCTAACCGTAACTCTAACCCCTAACCCTTACCCTAAGCCTAACCCTACCCTAAACCTAACCCTAAACCTTAATCCTTAAACCTTAAACCCTAACATTAACACTAAACCCTAAACCCTAAGCCCTAACCCTAATCCCGAAACCCTAAACATGAAACCCTAACCCTAACCACTAACCCCAAACCCCAAACACTAACCCTAAACCCTAACCCTACCCCGACCCCTACCATACCCCTAACACTACCCCTCACCCTACCCCTTCAGCTAACCCTACCCCTAACCCGTAACCTAACCCTAATCCTAACCCTAACCCGTACCCTCACCCGTACCCTAACCCTAACCCTAACCTGTACCCTAACTCTAACCGTAACCGTAACACGTACTCTAACCCATACCTTAACCCGTACCCTAACTTTAACCCTAAACTGTACCCTAACCCATAACTTAAACCGTACCCTAACCTTAACCGTAACCCTAACAAGTACCTTAACCTGTACCCTAACCTTAACCCTAAACCCCAAACCCGGACTCTAACCCATACCCTAACTCGTACCATAAACCGTACCCTAACCCTACCCGTACCCTAACCCTAACCTGTACCCTAACCGTAACCCTAAACCCTAAACTGTAACCCGTACCTTAACCCTAACCAGTACCCTTACCTTAACCTTAACCCATACCCTAACCCGTACCCAAACCCATACCCTAACCCGTGCCCTATCCCTAACCCGGACCCTAACCCATACCTAACCCTAACCTGTACCCTAGCCCGAACCCTAACCCATACACTAACTATAAACCATACCCTATCCCTATCCCTAACCCGTTCCCTAACGCGTACCCTAACCCCAACCCTAAACCGTAACCTAACCTGTACCATAACCCTAAACTATACCCTAACCCTAACCCGTACCGTAACCCTAACCCGTACCCTAAACCATACCCAAATCCGTATGTCAACACTTACCCTAAATCGTACACTAACCCGTACCCTAAACTGTACCCTAACGCGTACCCTAACCCGTACCCTAACCCTAACCTGTACCCTAAACCTAACCCGTACTCCAACCCTAACCCTAACCCTAAACCCAAACCCTAAACCCTAACCCATACCCTAAACCCTAATCTGTACCCTAACCCATAACCTCTAACCTGTAACCCCTAAACTCAACCTTAACCCGTACCCTCTCCTTACCCTAACCCTAACCCCTACACTCACCCGTACTCTAACCGTAACCCATACCCTAACCTTAATCCATACCCTGATCCATACCCTAACCCCGGGGATTGGGTACACCTGAGCCCCACCACGGGACTCAGCCTGCCACCCCTCAGGAAACCATGCCCCTTGGGGCGCCACAGAGCATCCCGTGCAAGAGAACTGGTAGGGCCCCCCTGAGACCCAAGCGATCCTCGGTGGCCCCCTACACCCCAACCCTGAGGCCCACGCTCATCCCGCCCCACGCCTTCCCTTCAGCTTGCCACCGAGCTCGTCGCAGAGCTGGCAGATCAGGCCTGTCGGGTTCCTGGGGCCTAGACCTGTCCTTATGTCAGCTGGGTAGGGCCCCTCCCCTGGGGCCCGGTGCCACAGCCCCAGGGACTGGGGACACCTGAGCCCCACTGCAGGATAAAGCGTGCCAGCTCACAGGAAACAGTGCCCCTTGGGAGGCTGTAGAGCATTCAGGGCGGGAGAACCAGGAGGGCTCCCAGAGCCCCAGGCGAACTTCGGCGATTCCTAAACCCAACCTTGAAGCCCATGCTCACCCCACCCCGCACCCTCACCTCAGACCGCGGTGGAGCTCGCCACATAGCGGGCGGATCTGGCCTGCGGGGTTCCTGGGCCCCAACCCTAACCCTAGTTCATTTGTGGAGGGGCCCCTCCCCAGGAGCCTGAAGTCGCAGCCGCGGGGATTCGGGACACCTGAGCCCCACAGCAGGAATCAGTCTGCCACCACGCAGGAAACCGTGCACCTTGGGAGGCCATAGAGCATTCAGGGTGGGAGAACCAGGAGGGCCCTCCTGAGCCACCAGCGAACAACGGCGGCCTCCCGCACCCCAACCCTGAGGCCCACGCTCACCCTCCCCACACCCTCACCTCAGCCCGGGTAACTAGCCATACAGCCAGCAGATCAGGCCTGCGGGGTTCCTGGGGCCTAACCCTAGCCCTAGCTCGGCCGTGGGTGTGGGGGTCTCCCCAGGAGGCTTACACTGCAGCCCTGGGGAATTGGGATACCTGTGCCCCACCGCAGGACTCAGCTTGCCACCCGACAGGAAACCGTGCCCCTGGGGGCTCTACGGAGCCTACAGGGCACGAGAATTTGGGGAGGCCCCCGGAGCCCGTCCCCACTTTTGGCAGTCCCCCGTGCCCCAACCCTGAGGCCCATGCTCACCCTCCCCCATAGCCTCCTCTCAGCCCTCCACAGAGCTCGCCGCACAGCCTGCAGTATGTCCCTGCCGGGCTCCTGGACCCTAACCCTTACCCTAGGTTGGCCACAGAGGGGTCCCTCCCCAGGGTCCTGGCACCCCACTCTGGGGGATTGGGGACACCCAAGCACCACCGTAGGACTCAGCCTGCAGCCCACAGTTAACTGCACCATTTTGGGGAACAGAGCATTCAGGGCAAGAATTGGGGCAACCCCTGAGAGCCCCTTCTGGTGAACCCCGACCTTTGTGGGCCCTTCCGGATGAAACCCCAAGGCTCACACTCACCCGCCCTTGTGCCCTCATCTCACTCGGCCTGGGAGCTCTCTGAGCACTGGGCAGTTCAGACCTGCTGTCCTTGAGGCCTAACCTAACCCTGGGTCTTCTGCTGAGGGTCCCTCCCCGTTTGCCTGCCTCCAAGGCACCAGGCATTGGGCTCACCTCTGCACGACTAGAGGACTCAGCCTGCCCCACAGCAGGAAACTGTCCATTTGGGGCTGCAGCAAGGATTCATAGGAAAATCGGAGGGCCCCCCTCAGCCCATCCCAGGCAATCCCCACTTTCAGAGATCTCCCCAGGTCCAATTAGTAGCTTCACACTGACCTTTAAACTTGCTCTCCATGGAGATCTTTTGAAATTCTCCACACTTCCAACCGATGGCATCATCCAGCTTCAGAGACTTACCCAGCTTTAGGTCTTGAGATGGATTAAAATGAGAAGTCACTTCACTAATGATGAGGTAGCGGTGACCAAAAGATACATGCATAAATGCTTCATATCACTTGGCTTCAGGGAAATGCAAATCTAAACCACTATAGATGCCATATCACACGAGGCCGAATATCTAAAAATAAGAAGAAATGAAACTACACATCTTGGAGAGGATGTGGAGAAACGGGAACCCTCTTACACCCCTGTGCGAATGCAGTCCGGTACAGCCACTCTTGAAAATGGTACGGAGTTTCCTCAAGAAGTTATAAATAAAGCTACCCTATGTCCCAGCAATTGCCCTACTGGGTATCGACCCCAAAGAGACAGAGGTAGTGAAGACGGGACACATGCACCCCAGTATTCATAGCAGCAATATCCATCATAGACAAACTGTGGAAGGAGTGCAGATGATCATGGACAGATGAATGGATAAAGAAGATGTGGATCATATATATAATAGAATATTACTCAGATATCAGAAAGGATGAGTACTTACCATCACACCGACCTGGGTGGAGCTGGAGGGTATTATGCTGAGTGGAATAAGTCAATGAAAGAAAGGCAATGATCATATGCTTTCACTCCTATGTGGAATATCAGAAACAAGGAAGATGACCATAGGGGAAGGAAGGGAAAATAGAATGGGAAGTCATCAGAGAGGGAGAAAACCCATGATGGACTCTTAACTATCGCAAGAAACTGATGATTGCTGGAAGAGAAGTTGGGAGGGGTAACTGGGTGACTAGCATTAAGGAGGTCACACGGTACAATGAGCACTGGGTGTTACACACGACTGAAAATTTATTGAAGACTACATCTGAAACTAATGATGTACTGTAAGTTGGCTAATTGAATTTAAATTAAAGAACAAAAGACCTCGAATAAACAATCCTAAACATTTGTATGGAACCACTAAAGATTCCAAACAGCCAGTGCAATGTGGAAAAGAAAAACAAAGCTGGAGGACTCACAATTTCAGATTTCAGGTTATACTACAAAGCTGCAGTCATCCTAACAAGACAGTACGGCACAAAACTGGACACAGCGACCAAAGGAACAGGATACAAGTTCAGACAGAAACCCATAATTATGTGGTCCATGAATCTTCCACAAAGCAAGCAACGATATCAAAAGGGAAATGGACAGTCACTACAACAAATGGTGTTGGGAAAACTAGACAGCTATGCACAAAAGGATGAAATTAGACTGCTTTCTTACACAATACAGACAAACACAAAACAGTTTCAAGACCTCAATATAAGACCTGAATCCATTAAAATCCTACAGGAGGGAAGACAGTAACTTCTTGACATGGACCATACCAACGTTTTTCTAGACTGTGTCCTGAGGCAAAGGAAATGAAAGCAAAAATAAACTATTGGGAATACAGCAAAATAAATAGTTTCCACATGGCAGAAGAACAATGAAAACGTAAAAATCATAAGACAACCTACTCAAAGGGAGAAGATATTTGCAAACATCATATGCAATAAAGGGATAGTGTCCAAAACATATAGAACTGATACTACTCGACCCCCAAAAAACAAATAATTCAGTTAAAAAATAGGCAGAAGACATGGACAGACATTTCTCCAAAGAAGAAATACAAATGGCCAACAGTCCCGTGAAAAGATGTTCACCATCACCCATCATCAGGAAAATGTAATTCCAAAGGACAATGAGGTAATACCTCAAACCTGTCAGAATGGCTAACATCAAAAGCACAACAAAGAGCAGGTGTTGGGAGGATGTGGATAAAGGGGAATCCTCCTGAACTGTGGGTGGGAATGCAAACTGTGGTGGCCACCGTGGAAAACAGTATGATGGTTCCTCAAAAAATTAAAAATAGAACTACCCTATGATCCAACAATCACACTACACATATTTACCCAAAGAATAGGAAAACAGTAACTTAAAAGGATACGTGCACCCCTATGTGTCTTGCACCATTATTTACAATATCACAATATGGAAGCAACCCAAGTGTCTGTAGAAAAATTTACAAATGAGATGATAGATGTGTGTATTCACACACACACACACACACACACACAGAGACACACACACATACACACACAATGGAGTATTACTCGGCTTGAAAAAGAATGAAACCTTGCCATTTGCAGCCACATGGATGGAGCTAGAGAGTATTATCCTAACTAAAGTCAGTCAGTCAGAGAAAGACAAATCCCATACGATGTCACTCTAATAGGGAATTTAAGAAACAAACAAAAATAAATAACTAAAAGAGAAAAAGGAGACACACCAAAATACAAACTCTTAACAACAGAGAACAAACGGATGGTTACCAGAGAGGAGGTGAATAGAGGGATGAGTGAAATAGATGAAGGGGATTAAGAGGACGCTTTTCTTGACGACCACTGAGTAATATATGGAATTACTGAATCACTATTGGACACCTGAAACGAATGTAACACTGTATGTTAGCTCTACTGGAATTAAAATAAATTTTAAAAAAAGATTTTTCTTTCAGGAACCTCTTTGAAAAAGCTTTCCCTGTGCACTGTGCATAAGCCGTACTTCGGAGGATTCACTCTACAATAATTATTCACTCTATGCCTTGAATTCAGATTTCACTGAGTTCTTACCATGGATCCCAGCCCACGGGAGCCATGGTCCTTTTCTGTCCAGGCTCAGCACCTATGCATTCAAGATTGGAAGTAGAGACACATGTCACTTTACAGTCCAGAAAGCTATTATTGTTTCTGTTTCAGTGTGAGAGAGTCACAGACTTTGGGACAGGTTTCAGAGCAGGTTTATTATGGATCCTGGATCTCTACTTCAATGTTCATTGCCTGGATCCATTTGGCTAATAGGTTCCCTGTGGATGGGCTTGCTTCCAAGCACATACATGAAAGATGCAAAGGTGGGTGGGCTTGGTGCGGGACAGGAAGAAGACCTAAAACAGAGAGGGTCCGACCCCTCCTCTGATCCACGAACTGCTACAGAAGAGGGTACAGGAGGTAGAATCCATGGGAAACTCCAAGGTCACCAGCTGAACACAGGAAGCACAGGTCAAGGGATCTGGAGATGTAGGGGTTGAAGGCTGCTCTGAGCTACCTCTGGGAGGAAGGGAGGGAAGGAATGAGAAGGAGACACTGCCTGTCCCTGGCCCATGCCAGCTGCCCACCGCTCCAACACACATCTGTCTATGAGCTGACACAGCTTGGGCTCAGGATGGGCTGGTTCGGGTCCCTCAATCCTCAGTGGGACAGCTGGCCCCAGGGCTCAGAGACATGCTGAGGGAGATGAGAGGGAAAGCTGCCCTGCCCAGGTCATCCCCTCCTTGAGCAGACAGCCCTTCAGAACTGCTAAAAAAAAAAAAAAACCCACTAACGGGGTTGAAAGACATGCCATGGATGAACTAAGGCATAGATTTATGTAAAATAACATTCATTTTTAAGTTCAGAGCTGTCATCTCAGGAAGTGGGGAGAGCTTCCCTGAACAAGACTGAGGGGTGGGCAGGCCATGCTGAAAAGGGATACATGGCTCTCCTGATGGGGATCTGCAGCCCCCTTTTAGGGAAGGGCATCATCCTAGCATCACACGAGATCCATGGAAGTGTTCCATCAGGGCCAGATGTTTGTCTCAAGAAGGCTACCCTGGCATCGGACTGCACAGGGCACCGGGGAAGAGGGACAGCTAGAGGACGGACAATACCGCGGAGGCCATGGGGCAAGAGCAGAGGCACATGACCTTGAAGATGATGATGAAATGCAGGAGGTGGCAGCATGGATCCGGCCCGAAAGTACCATGGGAGCAGTGCCCACAGCTACACTGACTGGATGCCTTCTGTGCTCGGTGTGGTTGACTTCAGTGTGCTCCAGACTAGTCCTGAACACAAGTCTAGGAAGTGTGCACTACCCCCGGCCTCCTCTCCCCTTGCAGCTGCTAGGAATCATGGTCACAGACCCTGGTCAGCTTTCGTGGAAACCAAGCAGTGGCTCCCCTGCACGCTGCACCTCTGGTGGTGGTCCAGTGCAACCCTCGTGCCTGGCCAGACACTGATGTCTACCTGTCTCCACACAAATCCACAGAGAGGAGGGTGTCCCTGAATTCCACAGCACATGATGAGACAGATCCACAGAACCCAACACCCAGTGGGTCACTCGGGACCTCACCTATGGTCATGGAGCTCACCATACCTTATTTCTGTCACTTCCCACAGAAAGCCTGTTTCTGATCACCCACAATACCATACATCCTTGTTGCTGACCTGGGGTCATGCCATGAACCCACATGGCACCTTTCTTTAAGTGAAGGCTATGCCTACACCTCCTAGAAAATATTTCTAATGAAGTACAAGTCCATCAGGACTATGGTGTGAACATTGGCATACAGCCTGCATGGTACTAGTCAGTAATTCTAACAAGGGTTAACCCCACCCCCGTCTCACAAAACCTTCCTCCGTCCCACGGAACTCATGGTCTGCCCGCAGAAAACCCTCCAGGAAACAAACCTTTCATCTGAATATTCTCTTCACCTTCTGCTTCAAATCTTGTCCAACCACAATGATATGAACATAGAAATCAGTCTCAAGAAAAAAATGAGACAGTCAAAAATAGGTGGAGATTTTTGGGGCCTGGGTGGCTCAGTCGTTAAGGATCTGCTTTCAGCTCAGGTCGTGATCCCAGGATCCTTGCTCAGTGGGAAGCCCGCTTCTCCCTCTCCCACCCCCGTGCTTGCGTTCCCTCTCTTGCTGTCTCACTCTCTGTCAGATACTTAAAGAATCTTAAATAAATATGTGGAGATTTAACAACATGCTACAGAACAACCAACAGTCAAAGAAGAAATCAAAAAAATTTTAGAAGTACCTTGACCCTGATGAAAAAGACAACCTACAAAACTTATGGGATGCAGCAAAAGTAGCTTTATGGGGGACATTCATAGAAACTCAAGTCTTCATCAATCCATATGATGCTCTCCAAAAAACAACCTGATTTATTTGGTAAAGAAGTAGAAAATAAAACAACAAACAAAGCCCCAAATTAGTAGAAATAAGGAAATAACAAAAAGGATGCATAAATAAATCCAACGGAGACTAAAAAGACAAAAAAAAAAAAAAACAAACAAACAATGAAAATGAGAGCTGCCTTTTTTGGAAAGAGAAACAAAACTGACACTTAGGTAGACTCACCAAGAAAGACAGAGGGCTCGAATACAATCAGGACAGAAATATAATGGATTCCTGTCTCATATCAAAATCAAAAGAACTCTTCAACCTTGGACACAACAACTTCTTGCAAGCCACGTCTCTAAAGGCAAAGGAAATAAAAGCAAAAATGAAGTATTGGAACTTCATCAGGATAAAAAGATTCTGCTCGGCAAAGCAAATGATCAACAAAACAAAAAGGCAACCTATGAAATCGAAGAAGATATCTGCAAATGATATTACAGATAAAGGGCTGGTATCCAAGATCTATAAAGAAGTCCTCAAACTCAACACCCAAAAAATGGGCAGAAGACACAAAGAGATACAAATGGCCAACAGACATATGAAAAAATGCTCCACATCACTTGCCATCAGGCAAATACAAATCAAAACGACAATGAGATACCACCTTACACCAGTTAGAATGGTTAAATTTAACAAGGCAGGGGGCACCTGGGTGGCACCGTGGTTAAGCGTCTGCCTTCGACTCAGGGCGTGATCCTGGCATTATGGGATTGAGCCCCACATCAGGCTCCTCCGTTATGAGCCTGCTTCTACCTCTCCAACTCCCCTGCTTGTGTTCCTTCTCTTGCTGGCTGTCTCTATCTCTGTCGAATAAGTAAATAAATTCTTTAAAAGAAAAAAGGAGGGCACGTGTCATAATGAGCACTAGGTGTTATATGCAAACAATGAATCATGGAACACTACATCAAAAACAAATGAAGTACTGTAGGTTGAATAACAATTTTTAAAAAAGGGAAAGATATGAAATCCATAAGGAAACTGTCACAATTTGCAAATGACAGGAAATCCGGAAAGATTCCTCAAAAAAAAAAAAACCTGTTAGAATAAACAAATTCAAGAAAGCTGCAGGATATAAAGTCAATATACAAAGATCTGTTGTCTTTATTTATTTCAGATTTTATTTATTTATTTGACAGGAAGAGAAAAAGCACGAGCAGGGGGAGTGTCAGAAAGAGGGAGAAGCAGACCCTCACTAAGTGGGGAGCACAACACGGGGCTCAATCCCAGAACTCTGGGATCATGACCTGAGCTGAAGGCAGACGCTTCACATATGGAGCCACCCAGATGACCCAACTTCTTGCATTTCTGTATACTGATGACACACTTTCGCCAAGAGAAATTAAAAAAACAATGCCATTTACAATTGCATCAAAAAATCTAGAAATAAAAGTAACCAAGAATGAGAAAGACATAGTACACTCAACACATGGCAGAAAAGAAATGAAAAATATGTGTGTCCAGGGGGGCAGAATGTATGGGTCAAAGATTTGGAAGGCAACACAAACAAATGGTAGCATACGCCATGCTCCTTAACTGGAAGAGTTAATTATGTGAACATGTCCATCGTACCCAAAGCAATCGACAGATGTGATGAAATGTCTGTCTGAATTCCAGTGGCATTACTCGAGGAAATAGAAAACAGTCCTCAAACTTGTATGGAATCACAAAAGACCCCAAATACCCAAAGCAACGTGAAGAAAGAAAGGTGCAGTCAACACACTCCTGGATTTCAAGCTACATTACAAAGCTGTTGTCATCAAAACAGGATGGTACTGGCATAAACACAGACACCAGGTCAGTGGAACAGTAGAGAAAGCTCAGAAACTTACCCACACGTAGATGATCCTAACTTACGACACAGCAGCAGAAGATATGACATGAGGGAAGGACTGTGTCTTCAGTGAGCGGTAACAGGCAAACTGGACACTAAATGCAGAAGAATATAACTGGGTCACTTTCTTACACCACACACAAAATTTTTAATGATGAATGATTTGAACATAAGACCTGAATCCATAAACTTCCAAGAAGACACAGGTACTAAGTCTCTCGACATTGGTTTTGGCAAAGAGTCTTCAGATCGGACACCAAATGCAAAGGCAACAAAAGCAAAAATAAACAAGTGGAACAACATCAAACTGAAATCTTCCACACAGCAAAAGAAACCATCAAAAGCTTAAAAGGCCACTGACCCAATAAGAAAAAATTATCTGTGAATCATATGTGTGAGAAGAGGCTAATATCCAAAATACACACAACACTCATACAAATCAAAACAAAAAAACTATTAAAAAAAATGGGAGGAATATGTGAATAGATACTTTCCAAAGATGGCACACAGGTGCCAACAGACAGAAGGAGTTGTTCGACATCACTATCATCGTCAGGGAAACATCAGTCAAACCCACAATCGGCTATCCTCTCTCAACTGTTGGAACAGCAATTGTGCCAGAGACAGACACCAGGTGGGGTCAAGGGTGTACAGACGAGGAGACACTGTGCACTGTTGGTGGGAATGGAAATTGGTGCAGCCTCTATGACAAATGGTATGGAGGTTCCTGAAAAATTTAATGCAACTACCCCATGACCCAGTAGTGGCTCTACTGAGAATTGATTTGAAGAACACAAAAATGCTGCCTCAAAAAGACAGATGAACTCCCACGTTCACTGCAGCATTATTCACAAGAACCAGACATGGAAACACAGACCTTGGGGGCCTTATGCCAAGTAACTCAGACACAGAAAGACCAATACCAGATGCTCTCATGTACATTCCACGTGGAATAAATAAATACTGAACGCATAGATAATGAGAGCAGATTGGTAGGTGCCAGATTCAGGGATGGGGTGGTAGAAACGGGTGAAGGCGGTCAAAGTCTCAATGTTTGAGTGAGAAAATCCGACAGTCATGAAATGTTCTGTCCAGCATGGAGACTAAACTAACCATTCAGCATGGGGTATAGGTTTCCCTGCTCTTTGAAAGTACAGGGCTTCTGAGAAACCATGCACACCAGAAATGGTGTCAAGAAGGAATGACCATTAATTTACACGAACAATTAGACAGTGTGCTCAGACTCCAAAATTCCTTCTCTTTGGCTTTTCTTAGGCCTCAGCACACAAGTTTCCAATGGAGGCCCAGCATAAATGAAGATAAAGCACAGCAAAGGCTCACAGACACAATTCAAAGTGCTGGTGGCTGGATGCGGAGAGCGGTTCCCAGAGGAAGGAGCTGGTTGGGGTGCACGCTGCCTCTGTTGTGCTTCTTCCCAAAACAGATGCTGAACGCGATTCTCACTGTTCACCTTTTTTCATAAGAGGGAAATCCTCTTCAGGTCTCTTCCTCTTACTGAACCTGGGTAATAATGTAGTTCTTTCAAGAAAGCCCAGTGTCTTTGTGAACGTTTAAAAAGTGGGGGATACTTGTACTTCAGCATTGCTGAGGGAGTAGATGTGAAAGGTCCTCCCAGACACAACCCTCAGCAGATCCACCGGAAAGGCACCTTCCTCAGCATGCAGAACACGGACTACCTCCTACCCCCCGAGAAACCCTCTCCTTCCCCTTCATCAGGACAACACACAACAGCTGGGAGTTACCCCAATTCCTCTGTTCTCCTGCTCCTAATAGCTAACCCATCAGCAAATCCTGTGAGCTCCATCTTCAAAATGGACCCAGAAGAGGTCTAACCACTCCATCCAAGGCCACCTGTCTGGTCCATAGTGTCTGAGTTCCTGGAAAAGCTTCGTCCTTGACCTGCCTTGCCATCTTCAACCCTCTGTCATCTGTTCTCAACACTGTAGCCAGGATGGCCCAGTGAAACAGCGTCTCATGGGGTTATAGCCCTGGAATAGCTTTCTGTCACCCTCTGTCACCTCTCTGAGCTCATGTCCTAAGCTGTCTCCTGTGGCCACAGGGCCTTCTTGCTGCTCCTGGACATACCTGGAATTCTCCTGCCCCAGAGCCTTTGCACATGCTTTCCCTTCTGTTCAGAATGCTCTTGATGTGTTCTCACTCACCTTCGGAGAAGTCTGAATTGGAGTGACAGGGACAGAAGATGAGGCTGTGTGTGTTGGGTGAAGCTGGTGGCCCAGAAGAAGGTTCTCTGCCAGCTCTCCGCCTGTGCCTCACTTGTCCTCAGCCAGGAACTTGCACACAGCCCTCACCTGTCACAACTCTCACCCAGGAGACTCACAGCCACCCCTGGAGCCCACCCTGAACACACCCTGCTGCAGAATGCATTCAGCTCTCCTCTGGGACCCCTGTCAGCTTTACCCAGACCTGGAACTCCCCCCTGTCTCCTGCAAAGCTCCCGATTCCCCCGCTGCTTCCAAAATCACACTGGTGCAAGTTTTTCATGAGAGAGCTATAACGCTAACTAATGAAAGGTTCACACCTACTTTCTCCTTCTGTTTCTTTTCTCTCCACCTTCTTTCCTACCTGTGCAAACTGTAACATATCAGTGGAACACGAACATGCTCTGAGATCTGAATCTTTCATTGCAGCTTTCTGAGGACTCCTTATGTGATAAGACTCTATTGTATCCTACAACAGGGTGTTTTACATCTATCCTCTATAGAATAGTACAGCCCAAATCACTACAATTTTACCTCACTCTTCATGAAGCAGAACACTTTTTCCATTCTTCTTTTACTTAAATTCCAGTTAGTTCACATGCCATGGAATATTTGCTTCAGGAGTAGGATTTAGTGATTCCTCACCTGCATACAGTACCCGGTGCTCATCACAAGTGCCCTCCTTAATACCCCTCACCCATTTAACACTTCCCCCCACACCCTTGCCCTGCAGCAACACTCAGTTTGTTCTCCACGGTTGAGTCTATTTCCTTGTTTGCCTCTCTCATCACCCCTCCACTCTGTTCATCTGTTTTTTTTCTGAAATTCCAGAAGCGTGAGAGTATAGGATATTTGTCTTTCCTCACTGATTTTGCTTAGCTTAATACACTCTAGATCCATCCACATCCTTGCAAATTGTAAGATTTCATTCTTTTTGAAGCTGGGTCATATTCCATTATTTATATGTATCCCACATCTGCTTTATCCATTCATCAGTGCATGGACTTTGGGATTCTCTCCATAGTTTGGCTACTGCGGACATTACTGCCATGAACATCATGGTGCATGGACCCCCTTCGAATCTGCATTTCTGTATCCTTTGGGTAAATACCTAGGAGAGCAATTGCTGGATCATGTGGTTGTTCAATGTTTAACTTTTTGAGGAACCCCCAGACTTTTCCCAGACTGGCTGCACCACTTTGCATTCCCACCAATAGGATGGGAGGGTTCCCCTTTAAGCAGAACATTATCTGCGGGCAATTTAATAAGAGGAAACAAACCCTCTGGGAGATGCACCCAGGGTCAGGCAAGCAGTTGCAGACTTCACCCCAAGGCTCCTGACGCCAAGCCCCTTGAAGCCACCAGCATGCCACTATCCAAAAGAATTCCCAGACTCTCCTTCTGACTCCACCACCAAAGAAACTACAGAGAGAATATGGCACCTCAAAATATCGAGATAATACATTTAGTAAAACTAGAAAGTCAAGCTCAACTTTTAAACAGGAGCAGGCTGCTTTGGATAATTTTCAATTTTCCCTCCACACTAATTTTATCTCTTCTGATGAATAAACTAATCAATGATGAAACATCAACTTTGTCAAATGACATCACCCAAGTCTGTATCAGATGAAAAAAAGCCACCTAACTCTAGATGCTGGCCACTCAACCATATCTTAGACCCGATTGAATAAACACTGTTAGATGAAGGAACAAATTAGATGTTACAAACAGGCACAGAGTGAATCTCACCTTCCCTTTCTAATAAAAGAGGGTTCCTAGGAAACAGATGGTCAAAATACATGTGTAAGCAATAAATGGACAGAGAAATTGTGATCCCCTGCAAAGTTCTACCAGCAGGGAAACTAAGTAATTCTTGCACCAAACGCAGAATGCTGACAGCTACTTCAATTTTACTTTGTGGCTCAGCTAGAGAAAAGAGAGAAGCCCAGGAGGTTTTGGGATAATGAGAGGTTTTACCTCCAGCCCTGACATAGTTAGGACATTTTGCCAAACATTCCTGTGCTTTCTCTGAACACTGCGTCCTGTGACAAGCTGCCTCGCTGACTCCGATGCTGACGTTCAAACCTCGGGTGTCTTGGAGCCAGAGCAAAGAAGTGCTGTCAGCTGGGGAGAAGAAGGCACCTCTGACCTAAAGCCTGCACACCTGCTTTGGTTTCTGGGCAAAGAGGCAACACATACTTGTTGTTTACCAGTAATTATCTTCATTCTCAATAGACCAATGACCTTGCCTTTTCTGGATAGCAGACTTACTCTTCTAAAGAAACCCTAAATTCGTTTATTCCCAATGCAACTAGAGTGGAACATTTATTTCTCACTTAAATAGAAAACACTGTTATTGTCGACACTGCATGAATGAACTTTTAAAAACATTTTAGAGAGAAAGGAAGAAACCTTTATTCAAACCCAAGTCAGGACAACCGTCTGGGAGACACAATCTTCACCAAGAAGGGAGTGCTCCGGGGAAGGAACATTTGGGGCAGGCTTATATATTTTTTTCTGTTTTGTTTTACATACAGAGTTACACACTACAGTGAGGATCTTCTTAGATCCAGAAAGTGACAGATTCTTTCTTATGTTTTCAGTATGTACATGTCAGTATGACCTTAATCTTATGGGAGCCAAAGATGTTCTTTATTTTTTCTTATCTTTATGTTGGCATTTTTGGTTATTGTTTTCTCCTCGAAGCAGATGTACAACATGTGCTTGGGGCAGAAATAGGGCCCATGCTTTTAGGTTTTTGCCCAGTCATTTTGAGCTGGGTAAAATGTTAAAGGATAGCTTCCCTGGAAGCCCAGGATCAGGGCCCACAGATGATATAAGATAAAAATTACTTTCATCATTATAATTACTCCTAAATGGAGGAATTTGAGACAAAAGCACCTTCACAAGAGTACCAAGAAATCAAAATGATACCCACGAAAGGCTGCCTGCTCCATGGTCAGCACAGGTAACAGAAGTGTTCACAGTCTCTGGACTCCTGCCCTTTTCCTGCCCAAATCTCTGAAGCACACAGACCACTTAAAATTAGAATTGTAGAACTGCTAGACAACTTAGAGATGTCTGGCACCATTCCCTTGGACTGCAGAATAAAACACAGTAGCTCGTTGTCACAAACTAATTTCAACATGAAGTGCCCCCTGGATGCAGTAAGTTCTTTCTCTGCAAATGTTGACTAATATAAGTCACAGTCATACCATATAAACACTATGATGGCTGGGAAGTCATCGTAGGTAAGGGAATATTTTAGCCATGTTTATAAGCATTGGCTCACTTTGTAGAAGAGGCTGAGCTGAGTGTTTTTAAACACTATTTCAGACCTGTTTTACAGCACCCTCTGAACATACCAGAGCCAGAATGGACTAAAAAAGATAGTTGGTTTCAGTAACTTTAATACCAGAAATATATTATACTGTCTGTATTCCTAAGGATCTTTGAGTATCTTACCCAGAGGTCCTCCACTGAGATAATGATCTTAATGATCACCATGGGCAGAGGTGAAAAGGCCCGCTGAATTCGTTCCATTTGTCCACATGACAAGAAAATCCTGATACTTGATAGGTTTCCAGATCGAGAAGACCAGAGTTAAGAGGAAGATAGTACCCTGTATGGAACAACAAGGGATTTGGAGTCAATTTGGGAATCCCACTTATGTTTCTGACACTAAAATCCTCTGTGACTCATATCATCCGAGTCCCTGTCTAACCACCTGAAAATGTGCCTAAAAATATCTACACCCTAGTTGAGAAGTTTAAGAGGCAGAATGCTACAAAGAGCCAGTATGATGTGTCTCAAGAACAGGTGCTCAGGAAGCCATAATTGCTATTGGGTCTATTTCTTTTCAGAAGAAAGAACACATGTTGAATCCATATTTCTAATAGATGACTCACCAGATGATTTTCAAACCTGAAGGAAGGCCAAGAAGTCACTCTTGTGTCATAGTTCACTCAGAAATCATGTTGTTGGACTGGTGAGGATGATACGATAGCAACGTCATCACTAAGAGTGGGAAGCTTCTAATTTCCATACGGCCATGTTGACCCCCTTAGCTCAGAGCCACCTGAATGGGCAGCTGGGGAGGGGGCACCATCATCACTATGAGTGGGGAGCTTCCCATTTCCATATGGCCATGTTGACCCCCTTAGCTCAGGGCCGCCAGAAAGGAGAGCTGAGGGGCACCACAGGCCAAGGCTGCCAGGTGTGGCTGGGGCAGGAAGAACTCAGACTTAAGGCTCAACTCCTGTCTAGGTTATTATAATGCTCTTCACAAAGAAAGTGCCATTGTGTGTGAGCCCTCATGTAGAAAAGTTTCAGAATTTCCATTGAGATTCCCTCTCTGACCTTTAGGATATGTAGCAAAGTTCCATTTAATTTTAAACATTGAAGGACTTCTTGATTTTCTTTTCGCTATGACTGTGGCTCAATTCCCCTGTGGTCTAAGAATAGAATCTAGTTAATTTCAGGGTTTAACATTTGTAGACTTCATTCGTGGCCCCACCTATCATCTATTTGGGTAAAGAGTCTATGACCACTTGAAAATAATGTATTCTGCACTTATTATGGAATGTTCCCTATATGTCAATTAGGTCACATTTGTTACCAATGTTTTGTCTGCTTTTTCTTTCAGATATTGAGAAAGGTATATTAAAATCTTCAAACAATGCTGCTCTATTCAACGTTGCATCGGAGAATCTACCAGTGTTAGAAGGCAAGAGAAACAAAAAGTATAAGAATTGAGGGGATAAATGTGACTATTCACAGATAATACAATTGTGTACATAGAAAATCCAAAACAGTCTATAAATACCCTATTAGAATTAAAAATGCAATTTATAAATTTGAGATGGATTGTAGCTTCCCATTGGACAGTTTCTGAAAGAAAATGTAGAACCTGTCAATCTTGGGGTAGGACATAGGGTGCTTTAACCATTTAAAAGAATTCAGTGGGACTTCATAAAAATGTGACATTTCTCCTTAACTTATGACCATAAGAAAATGAAATAGTGAACCGCAGGCTGGGAAGTAAAGATTTGCAATACACACACTGACAAAGACTTGTCAATAAAGAATTCCTGCTCATCAACCATAGAAAGTCTATTTATAAACGAATACTTCACAAAAGATTGACTGATGGCCAATAACAACAGGAAAGGGTGCTCTACAGTATTATTTTAAGGAAGAGCAAGGCCTTTCCTAAAATGAAAACATACACACAAACTAGTATTCCCTAGATGGATGACGTCCTTATTTCTGAGGACAGCTTGAAGAACAGACTAGCATCAAAGTAAAGTGATGGAATTCCTGACACTCAGAGGATGGACAATTGACCTCAAACTACAGTACAATTTCTAGGCATCATTCAGTCCTCTGAAGGCAGACAACTACCACACCCCTTCCTCCACCACACAGGTTGCTTCCCAACACCTACCATAAAAGAAGAAGATGAGAAACAGATAGGACTAGTAGGAAATAGCAAAAATCACATGTGGGGATTATCCTGAAACACACTGATCACATAACTAGTGTAAGGAAGTGTAGGGAACTGACAAGGACAGAGACTCAAGAGGTACTTCTTTGGGAAATGCTGTCTGAAATCGTCACACCTTGGTACCAGCTAATGAGGGCTCTGACCATACCCTAGGGTTTGCTCACAAGGGTCTGCAACACCATCGCTGAGGACTTCAAGACCTCAAAGCTTGCCTGATTGACTATTGGACTAAGAGATTCCCATGTTCTGAAAACAGATACCAACTCATTGAAAGGTTCACCTGGGCTCTCTCGGAGGCCCTACAAGGAGCTGAACCATTCACTGAAAATCAATTACACACACACACACACACACACACACACACCTGTCATTTCACCAATTACTTAAACATTCAAGGTTCTACCTACCTTTTCTTTTACACATTGATATTTATACTCACATGAAATGTCATCATTTCTAATGAACACTGTTGTCAAAATAGAGATCCATTGACACAATATTCACAAAATGAAACTTCCCTGCTGTAATTTTCAATATAGCATTTTTTAAAGATCATACATATTTTAGATTTTTGGTAACTTTTACAGGAGAAGATCAGCATTGAAAAACTCTGAATACTTGACAATGAGTTTTAAGCCTAGAGAACAAAAATTGTCCAATTTCATAGATAATAAGGAACCAAAGGGAAAGCATGGAAGCTGTAGTCGAATAATTTTACACATATGTATCCTCTCTTATTCTACTACTGAGGGGCGTGTTTTATTACCACTATACATGCATCAATTGTCTTCCACGTGCACCTTCACAGGTATAATGAATTACTACAGTAGAATGAAATGTCTGGGAACTACTTGGCGGCATCTATAATGAACAATGAAATTTTGATCTTATATTTGGTGAACTTCCACTGTCTGTCCCTTTAGACAATGGACCCTAAACAGAAGGGGGAATGAACCACGAGAGACTATGGACTCTGGGAAACAAACTGAGGGCTTCAGAGGGGAGAGGGGTGGGGGATTGGGATGGGCCAGTGATGGGTATTAAGGAAGGTACATATTGCATGGAGCACTGGGTGTTATATGCAAATAATGAATCACGGAACACTACATCAAAATCTAAGGAAATACTGTATAGTGACTAACATATCATAATAAAAAATTATTATTAGAAAAAAAATTAAAGGTAAAAAAATACCAATACAGCTTCTCTGTTTCAAGAACAATCACAATTGAGAAAAAACTAACTTCCAATCCCTAAAGCAAAACACAGACCAAGTTCCATTTCACTCCCCTTTATTCACATTCTCTGTGGGTTCTAAGCTATTTCCCTACCTCCTTTCCAGCTGAGCAGGGAACCCGGGCTCGATCCCAGAACCCTGGGATCATAACCTGAGCCAAAGGCACATGCTTAACTGGCTGAGCAAGCCAGGAGCCCCAGCTCCATGTTTTTCTTAAGCAAAAGGACACTTTCTCACAATGCCTTCACATGACTTCACATGGTACCAGAGACCTGCATTTGCTTCTAGGAGGTTGCAGATGAAGGCAATTGCAAACTCTTACAGTGGTTTATCAAATACAGTGACCTGCCTGGTGACAGTGAAACCCTTATGAGCCCACGAGAGGGTGCTGTGACACTCAGCTGTGGCTGGGCTGGCACAGAGAACCAAATCCATTTCCCTGCCTGATGTCTGTGAGGAACAGATGCCCCCACTGTGAATGAGACCCTGCCACTGAGCTGTCCAGAGATGGCCATCCTCACGGAGGATGAGGATAAAGGACAATGCCTGAGGAGACCTCATCTGTCTCTTTTATCTTTTCATATTTTCGACAGTGGACAAATCACTGCCTAGGAGTCCCCAACTACCTTAGTCTCATCTGTGAATGGCCAAGAGGTTTTACAAAACACTTAAGATTTTGACCTCACAAATGCCTACAACCACTTACCATAGGGATTCAACATTAAGCAAAGATACTGTTCCTTGGAAGAGAGGTCCTGCCCACTGTTGTTTCTCACTTATATGCTCATCTTCCTTACCTCATGGTAACATAACCACCTTGATTCCTGCTGCCGTCTTCAGGAAGGCTGATGTGACTTGTCGGGCATTACTCTGACATCGTTCTTTCTTAGCAATAAGATGTGGACATTTCCCTAGTCCTACACACCCAAAGTTGAATCGGAATCAGGATTGAGGAGGCTGATGAGAGTTGAAGGTGTTTTCCTGTACACGGTGGTTTATTACCAATAAGGATGGGTCAGAGTCCTCGAAATTCCAGAACCTTTTCATTAATGCTTCCTACTTGTGAAAGATGATGTACATTGGTCTTTCCCTGTATAGTGTGGTGACTCAGAGAAAAGTGCTTAGCCCTTTCGTCAGACTTCCACGACCACCTTGGGGCTGGCTTCCATATTCAGAAAGGATGATGTTAGGGCTAAGAGCGTTCCTGTACACTGTTATTTCTTACAGATAAGTGTATGGCATTTTTGTTACATTGCCAGAACCACTTAGCGCGGGCTTGCCGGCCTCCTGGGGACGAACCCTAACCCTAGGTCGGCCCCCGAGGGGCCTCTCCCAAGGGGCCTGGCACCACAACGCCAGGGATTGGGGATCCCTGAGCCCAGCGCCGGAGTCACCCTGCCACCCCACAGCAACCCGGGTTGCTAGGGGGGCCGCCAGTCTTTCAGGGCGAGAGAAAGGGCAGGGCCCTCCAAGCCCCCAGCGACTTTTGAAGTCCCCCCGCGCCAAAATGCTTGGGTCCACACTCCCTCTCGCCAGTGCCCTCACCTCGGCCTGCCCCTACACCTGCCGCAGAGCTGGGGAAACGTGCCTGCTGCACTCCTGGGGGCTAACACTTACCCTAGGTCGGTCCCTGAGGTGCCCCTCCCAAGGAGCCTGGCACCTCAATGCCGGGGATTTGGGAACCCCGAGCCCCAGTGCTGGACTCACTCTGCCACCCCCAAGCTCCCAGGGCGCTAGGGTCGTTGCCAGTCATTCAGGAAGGGAGAACGGGCAGGGCCCTCTGATCTGCCTGCGACCTTCAAAGGCCCCCCATGCAAAAACTCTGGCTCCCACTCTCCTGCTCGCCAGCACCCTAACCTCGGCCCACCCCTAAGCTTGCTGCAGAGCTGGCGGATCAGGCCTGCTGGCTTCCTGGGGGCTAACCCTATCCCTTGGTCGCCCTCAAATGGCCCCTCCCAAGTGGCCTGGCGCCGCATGCCAGGGATTGGGGACTCCCAAGTCCCAGTGCCGGACGCACCCTGCCGCCCCACCACCACGTGGGGCACTAGGGGCTTCGCCAGTCCTTCAGGGCAACAGAACGGGCAGGACCCTCCGAGTCACCTGTGACCTTCGAAGGCACCCCGAGCCAAAGCCAAAATGCTCTGGCCCACGCTCCCGCTCGCCAGCGCCCTCACCTTGGCCTGCCCCTCCACTCGCCCCACAGCTGGTGGAGCAAGCCTGCCAGCCTCCTGTGCGCTAACCCTAACCCTAGGGCGGCGCCGAAGAGGCCGGGTACCGCAACGCCAGGGATGGGGTGCCCCCGAGCCCCTGCACCGGACTCAACTTGCCACCACCCGGCCACCCAGTTTGCTAGGGGCGCCGTGCGTCATTCAGGGCAGGAGAATGGGCAGGGCCCTCCGAGCCTTCTGCGACCTTTGAAGCCCCCCATGCCAAAACGCTTGGGCCCACACTCCTTCTCACCAGCGCCCTCATCTCGGCCTGCCCCTCCGCTCGCCTGACAGCCGGCTGATCAGGCCTGCCGGCCTCCTGTGGGCTAACACTATCACTAGGGCGGCCCCCGAGGGGCCCCTCCCAAGGGGCCTGGCACCGCAAAGCCGGGGATTTGGGACCACAGAGCCCCAGCGTTAGACTCAACCTGCCGCCCTGCCACTACCCGGGCCGCTAGGGGCACCGCCGGTCATTCAGGGCGGAAGAATGGGAAGGGCCTTTCGAGCCCCCGGCCACCTTTGAAGGCCCCCCACGCCAAAACGCTTGGGCACACGCTCCCGCTCTCCAGCGCCCACACCTCGGCCTGCCCCTCCGCTCGCTGCACAGCCGGCGGATCGGGCCTCTGGCCCCCTGGGGGCTAACCCTAAACCTAGGTCGGCCCTCGAGGGGCTCATCCGATGGGGCCTGGCGCCACGTCTCTGATTGCTGAACCCCGAGCTGCAGCGCCAGACTCACTGTGCTGCCCCACCGACACCCGGGCCGCTAGCGGCGCCGCCGGTCATTCAGGGCGTGAGAACGGGCAGGGCCCTCCAAGCCCCAGACGACCTTCAAAGGTACCTCCGCCAAAATGCTTCAGCCCACACTCCCGCTCGCCAGCGCCCTCACCTCGGCCCGTCCCTCCACTCGCCACACAACTGGCAGATCGGGCCTGCCGGCCTCCTGGGGGCTAATCCTAATCCTAGGTCAGCCCCCGAGGAGCCCCTCCCAAGGGGCCTAGAGCCGCAACGCCGGGGATTGGGGACCCCTGAGCCCCAGTGTCAGACTCACCCTGCCGGACCGCCGCCACCCGGGCCACTATGGGCGCCACTGGTCACTCAGGGCGGGAGAACGGGCAGGGCCCTCCGAGCCCCTGGCGACTTTCGAAGGTCACCCGCACCAAAACGCTTGGGCCCGGGCTCACTCTCTCCAGCGCCCTCACATCGGCCCGTCCCTCCGTTCGCCACACAGCCAGCGGATCGGGCCTACCGGCCTCCTGGGGGTTAACCCTAAGCCTAGGTCGGCCCCCGAGGGGCACCTCCCAAGGGGCCTGGCGCCACAACACCGGGGATTGGGGACCCCAGAGCCCCAGTGTTGGACTCAACCTGCCACCCCGCCGCCACCCGGGCCAGTAGGGGCGCTGCCGGTCATTCAGGGCGGAGGAATGTGAAGGGCCCTCCGAGCCACCGGAGACCTTCGAAGGCCCCCCGCGCCAAAACACTTGGGCCCACGCTCCCGCTAGTCAGTGCCCTCACTTCGGCCCGCCCCTCTGCTCGCCGCACAGCTGGCAGATCGGGCCTGCCGGCTTCCTGGGGGCTAACCCTAACCCTTGGTCGGCCCCCGAGTGGTCCATTCCAAGGAGCCTGGCAGCACAACACCAGAGATTGGGACCCCCGAGCCCCAGCCAGGACTCACCTTGCTGTCCCGCTGCCACCTGGACCGCTAGGGGCACCGCCGGTCATTCAGAGCGGGAGAACAAGCGGGGCTCTCCTAGCCCATGACGACATTCGAAGGAGCCCCGTGCCAAAATGCTTGGGCCCACGGTCCCATTCGCCAGTGCCCTCACTTCGGCCCGCCCCTCCCCTCGCCCCACAGCCGGCAGATCGGGCCTGCCGGCCTCCTGGGGGCTAACCCTAACCCTAGGTTGGCCCCGGAGGGGCTCGTACGATGGGGCCTGGCGCCACAACGTGTCTGATTGCTGACCCCCGAGCCGCAGCGCCAGACTCACCTTGCCGCCCCGCCAACACCCAGGCCACTAGCGGCGCCACTGATCATTCAGGGTGTGAGAACAGGCAGGGCCTTCTAAGCCCCGGATGGCCTTCGAAGGCACCCCGCGCCAAAACGCTTGGGCCCACGATCACGCTTGCCTGTGCCCTCAGCTCGGCCTGCCCCTCCACTCGCTGCACAGATGGAGGATCTGGGCTGCTGGCCTCCAGGGGGCTAACCCTAACCCTAGGTTGGCCCCCAAGGAGCCCCTCCCAAGGGGCCTGGCCTTGCAACGCAGGGATTGCGAACCCCCGAACCCGAGCTCAGAACACACCATGCCGCCCCGCCGCCACCCGGCCTGCTAGGGGCGCCGCCGGTCATTCAGGGCGGGAGAATGGGTAGGTCCCTCCAAGCCCCTGGCGAACTTCAAAGTCTCCCCGCGCCAAAACGCTTGGGCCCACGCTCCCGCTCGCCAACGCTTCACCTCGGCCCGCCCCTCCGATCGCCACGCAGCCGGGGGATCAGGCCTGCCAGCATATTTGGGACTAACCCTAACACTAGGTCGGCCCCTGAGGGGCCCTTCCCAAGGGGCCTGGCCCACAACATCAGGGATTCGGACCCCCGAGCCCCAGCGCCGGACTCACCCTGCGGCTCAACTGCCACCCAAGCCGCTAGGGGCTCCGCCGGTCATTCAGGGCGGGAGAACGGGCAGGGCCCTCCAAGTCCCCAGCGACTTTCGAATGCACCCCACGCCAAAACCCTTTGGCCCACGCTCCCGCTCGCCAGCACCCTTACCTCGGCCCGCCCCTCCGCTCACCTCACAGCTGCTGGATCGGAACTGCCGGCCTCCTGGGGGCTCACCCTTACCCTAGGACGGGCCCGGAGCTGCCCCTCCCAAAGGGCCTGGTGCCGCAATGCCGGGGAGTGGGGACCCCCGAGCCCCAGCGCCGGACTCACCCTGCCGCCCCACTGACACCCAGTCCGCTAGGGGTGCCACTGGTCATTCAGGGTGGGAGAACGGACAGGGCCCTCCGAGCCCGCGGCGACATTCGAAGGCCTCCCCATCCAAAACGCTTGAGCCCACGCTCCCGCCCCTCAGCGCCCTCACCTCGGCCTGACCCTCCGCTTGCCGGAGAGCTGGCAGATGAAGCCTGCCCTCCTCCTGGTGACTACCCATATGCCCTAGGTGGGCCCCTGAGGGGCCTGTCCGAACGGGCCTGGCACCGCAATGCCTGGGATTGGGGACCCCCGAGCCCCACCGCCGGACTCACCGTGTCACCCCGCCGCCACCCGGGCCGCTAGGGGCGCCGCCGGTCATTCAGGGAGCGAGAACGGGCAGGGCCCTCCGATCCCCTGGCGATCTTCGAAGGCAACCTGCGCCAAAATGCTTGGGTCCACGCTCCCGCTCACCAATGCCCTCACCTAAGCCCACCCCTCCGCTCGCTGCACAGCTGGCAGATTGGGCCTAACAGGCTCTTGGGGGATAACCCTAACCCTAGGTCGGCCCCCGAGGGAATCTCCCAAGGGGCCTGGCTGCCCAACGCCAGGGATTGGGACCCCCAAGCCCCAGCGCCGGACTCACACGGCCGCCGCGATGCCACCGGGCTGCTAGGGGTGCCGCTGGTCATTCAGGGTGGCAGAACGGGCAAGCCCTTCCGAGCCACCTGCGACCTTCGAAGGACCCCCGCACAAAAATGCTTGGGTCCACGCTCCCGCTCGCCAGCGCCCTCACCTCGGCCCGCCCCTCCACTCGTCACACAGCTGGTGGATCGGGCCTGCCTGCCTCCTGGGTGCTAACCCTAACCCTTGGTCGGCCCCCGATGGGCCCCTCCCAAGGGGCCTGGTGCCACAATACAGGGATTGGGGACACCGAGCCCCAGAGCCAAACTCACGCTGCTGCCCCGCCGTCATCCGGGCCGCTAGGGGTGCCACAGGTCATTCAGAGCGGGAGAACGGGTAGGGCCCTCCGAGCCCCTGGCGAACTTCGAAGGCCCCCCGCGCCAAAACGCTTAGGACTATGCTCCCGCTCTCCAGCGCCTGCCCCTCGGCCCGCCCCTCCGCTTGCCACACAGCTGGCGGATTGTGCCTGCCAGCCTCCTGGGGGCTAACCCTAACCCTAGGTCGGACCCGAGGGGCCCCTCCCACGGGGCTTGGCGCCTCAATGTCGGGGATTGGGGACCCCCGAGCCCCAGGGCCCAACTCAACCTACTGCCCCTCCGCCACCCGGGCTGCTTGGGGCGGCGCCGGTCATTCAGGGCGGGAGAATGGGCAGGGCCCTCCGAGCCCCCGGCGACCTTCAAAGGCCATCTGCGCCAAAACGCTTGGGCCCACGCTCCTGTTCGCCACCGCCGTCACCTCGGCTAGCCCCTCCGCTCACCGCACATACGGCAGATCGGGCCTGCTGGCATCCTTTAGGCTAACCCTACCCTAGGTCGGCCCCCGAGAGACCACTCCCAAGCGCCTGGCGCTGCCATGCCGGGGTTTGGGGACCCGCGAGCACTTGTTGCGGGCTCACCCTGCCGCCCCTCCACGACCCAGCCTGCTAGGAGCAATGTCCTCATGGGGCGTGAAAATGGGCAGGGCCCTCCGAGCCCCCGGCGAATGTCCAAGGCCTCCTGCACCAAAACGCTTGGGCCAACGCTACCACTCACCAGCGCCCTCACTTCGGACCGTCCCTCCACTCTCTGCACAGCTGGTGGATCGGGCCTGCCATTCTCCTGGGGGCTAACCCTAACCCTAGGTCGGTCTCAGAGGGGACCGTCCCAAGGGGTCTGGCACTGCCACGCCGGGGATTGGGGACCCCCGAGCCACAACACCAGATGCACCCTGCCACTCCGCCGCCACCCGGGCCGCTAGGGGCGCCACCGGTCATTCGGGGCTGGAGAACATGCAGAGCCTTCCGAGCCACCCTCGAACTTCGAAGGCCCCTGTGCCAAAACACCTGGGACCATGCTCCCGCTCGCCAGAGCCCTCACCTTGGCCCACCACTCCGTAATCCGCTCAGCCGGTGGATGGGGCCTGCCGGCCTCCTTTGGGCTAACCCTAACCCCAGGTCGGCTCACGAGGGGCCCCTCCCAAGGGGCCTGGCGCTGCCACGCCAGGGATTGGGGACCCCCGAGCACCAGGGCTGAACTCACCCTGCCGCCCCGCTGCGACCCGGCCCGCTAGGGGCACCTTCCTCATTCAGGGCGGGAGATCGGGCAGGGCCCTACGAGCCCCTGGCAACCTTCGAAGGCCCCCGCGCCAAAACTATTGGGCCCAAGCTCCTGTTCGCCAGTGCCCTCACCTCGGCCCATCCTCCGCTCGTCACACAGCTGGCGGAAAGGGCCTGCCGGCCTCCTGGGGGCTAACCCTAAACCTAGGTTGGCCCCCAAGGGGCCCCTCCCAAGGTGCCTGGCACCATCACGCCTGGGATTGGGGTCCCCCAAGCCCCCTCGCCTGACTCACCCTGCCGCCCCGCCGCCACCCGGGCCGCTAGGGGCGCCGCCGTTCATTCAGGGCGTTAGAACGGGCAGGGCTCTCCGAGCCCCCTGCAATCTTTGAAACCCTCTCGCCAAAACGCTTGGGCCCACACTCCCACTTGCCAGTGCATTCACGTCGACCTGTCCTTCGGCTCGCAGTACAGCCTACGGATAGGTCCTGCCGGCCTCCTGGAGCTAACACAAACCCTACGTCGGTGCCCAAGGGGCCCCTCCCAAGGGGCCTGGCTCTGCCATGCCGGGGCTCAGGGACCCCCGAGCCCCCGCGGCAGTCTCACCCTGCCACCGCGCCGTGACCTGGCACACTTGGGGCGCTGTCCTCATTCAGGTGGGAGAACGGGCAGGGCCCTCAGAGCCCCGGGCGACATTCGAAGACCCCCGCGCCAAAACGCTTGGGCCCACGGTCCAGCTCGCCAGCGCCCTCACCTAGGCCAGCCCCTCCGCACACCGCACATGTGGCGGATCGGGCCTGCCAGCTTCCTGGGGGCTAACCCAAACCCTACATCAGCCCCCAAGGGGCCCCTCCCAATGGGCCTGGCGCCGCCACGCCGGGGATTGGGGACCCCAGATCCCCAAATCTGGAGCCACCCTACCGCCCCGCCTCCACCCGGGCCGTTAGGGGTGCTGCCAGTCATTCAGGGCGGGAGAACGGGCAGGGCCCTCCGAGCCCCCGGCGACCTTCGAAGGCCACCCTTGCCAAAATACTTGGGCCCATGCTCCCGCTCGCCAACACCCTCAACTCGGCCCGCCCCTCCACTCGCCGCACAGCCAGCGGATCGGGCCTGCCGGCCTCCTGGGGGCTAACCCTAAACCTAAGTCAGCCCCCGAGGGGCCTCTCCCAAGGTGCCTGGCGCCACAACGCCGGGGTTTCGTGTCCCCCGAGCCCCATTGCCAGACTCACCCTCCCGCCCCGCTGCACCCGGGCCACCAGGGTCCCCGCCGGTCATTAAGGGCGGGAGAACAGGCAGGGCCCTCCGAGCCAACGGCGACCTTCGAAGGCCCCCGTGCGAAAACACTCGGGCCCACGCTCCCGCTCGCCAGAACCCTCACTCCAGCCCGCCACATCACTCGCCGTACAGCGGGCAGATCGGGGCTGCTGGCCTCCGGGGGGATAACTCTAAGCCTAGGTCGGCACCCAAGGGGCCCCTCCCAAGGGGCCTGGCACCGCCATGCCAGGGATTGGGGACTCCCGAGCCCCAGTGCCGGACTCACCGTACCGCCTCACTGTGACCCGGCCCGCTAGGGGCAACGTCCTCATTCAGGGCGGGAGATCGGGCAGGGCCCTCCGAGTCCCCGGCGACCTTTGAACCCCCCCCACGCAAAAACGCTTGGGCCCATGCTCCCGCTCGCCAGCAACCTCACCTCTGCCCGACCATCCACTCGCTGCACAGCTGGCAGATCCGGCCTGCTGGCCTCCTGGAGGCTAACCCAAACCCTAAGTCAGGCCCGAGGGACACCTCCCAAGGGGTCTGGTGCCGAAACGCCAGGGATTGGGGATTCCCGAGCCCCAGCACTGGACTCACCCTGCCGCCCCTCTGCAACCCGAGCCACTAGGTGCGCCATCGGGCTTTCAGCGCAGTAGAACCCGAAGTGCACTCTGAACCCCCGGTGACTTTCGAATGCCCCCACGCCAAAACGCTTGGGCCCACGCTCCCGCTCTACAGTGCCCTCACCTCGGCCTGCCCCACTGCTCGCTACACAGCTGGCGGATCAGGTCTGCCGTCCTCTTGGGGGCTAACACTAACGCTGGTTCGGACCCCGAGGGCCCTTCCCAAGGGGCCTGGCGCCCCAACGCCGAGTATTGGGGACCCCCGCGCCCCAGCGCCGGACTTACCATGCCGCCCCACCGCAACCCGGGCCACTAGGGGCATCGCCGGTCATTCAGGTCGGGAGAACGGGCAAGGCCTTCCGAGCCCCCAGGGACTTTCGAAGGCCCCCCGCGCCAAAAGGCTGGGCCCACGCCCCCGTACGCCAGCGCCCTCACCTCGGTGCGCCGCTCTGCTCACAGCACAGCCAGCGGATGAGGCCTGCCAGCTTCCTGGGGGCTAACCCTAAACCTAGGTTGGCCCCCGATGGGCCCCTCCCAAGGAGCCTGGAGCTGCAAGGCCTGGGATTGGGGACCCCCGAGTCCCAGCACCGGACTCACCCGGCCACCCCACCACAACCCAGGGCACCAGGGGCGCAGCTGGTTACTCAGGGCGGTAGAATGGGCAGGGCCCTCCGAGCCCCCGGCAACTTTTGAAGGCCCCCCACGCCAAAACGCTTGGGCCCATGCTCCCACTCACCAGCGCCCTCACCTCAGCCCGCACCACCGTCGCCACACAGCCGGCGGATCGGGCCTGCCAGTGCCCTGGGGGATAACCCTAACTCTAGGTCGGCGCCCGAGGGGCCCCTCCCAAGGGGCCTGGCACCACAACGACAGAGATTGGGGACCCCCGAGCCCCAACTCTGAACACACCCTGCAGCCCCGCCGTCACCCGGCCCGCTAGGGGCGCCGCAGGTCATTCAGGGCGGGAGAACGGGCAGGGTCCTTCCGAGCCCCCGGCGAACTTCGAAGGCCCCCTCGCCAAAACGCTTGGGCCCACGCTCCTGCTTGCCAGCGCCCTGACCTCGGCCCGCCACTCCCCTCACTGCACAGCTGGTGTATCGGGCCTGATGGCCTCCTTTGAGCTAACCCTAACCCTAGGTCAGCCCCTGAGGTTCCCCCCCAAGTGCCTGGAGCCGCCACACCGGGGATTGGGAACCCCTGTGCCCCAGCTCCAGACTCACCCTGCTGCCACCATGGCCGCTAGAGGCGCCGCCGGTCATTCAGGGTGGGAGAACTGGCAAGGCCCTCCGAGCCCCTGGCGAACATCCAAGGCCTCCCGCACCAAAACGCTTGGGCCAAGCTACCACTCACCAGTGCCCTCACGTCGGCCAGCCCTTCCACTCTCTGAACAGCTGGCGGATCGGGCCTGCAATCCTCCTGGGGGCTAACCCTAACCCTAGGTCGGCCCCAGAGGGGCCTGTCCCAAGGGGCCTGGCACTGCCACGCCAGGGATTGGGGACACCTGAGCCGCAACACCAGACGCACCCTGCCGCCCCGCCGCCACCAGGGCCGCTAGGGGCGCCGCCGGTCATTCCCGGCTGGAGAACGTGCAGAGCCTTCCGAGCCACCCTCGATCTTCGAAGGCCCCCACGCCAAAACGCCTGGGCCCACGCTCCTGCTCTCCAGCACCTTTACCTCAGCCTGCCCCTCTGCACGCCGCACAGCTGGCAGATCGGGCCTGCCGGCCTCCTGGGGGCTAACACAAACCCTATGTCAGCCCCCGAGGTGCCCCTCCCAAGGGGCGTGGAACCGCCATGCCCCTGCTTGGGGACCCCCAAGCACCAGCGCCGAACTCACCCTGCCACCCTGCAGCCACCCGGGCTGCTAGGGGCGCCGACACTCATTCAGGGCAGGAGAACAGGCAGGGACCTCTGAGCCCCCGGCGACCTTGGAAGGCCCCCCGTGCAAAAACACTTGGGCCCATGCTCCCGCTAGCCAGAGCCCTCACCTTGGCCTGCCACTCCATAATCCGCACAGCCGGTGGATGGGGCTTGCTGGCCTCCATTGAGCTAACCCTAACGCTAGGTCGGCACCCAAGGGACCACTCCCAAGTGCCCGGCGCTGCCACGCCGGGGATTGGGGACCCCCGAGCCCCAGCTCCAGACTCACGCTGCTGGCCCACCACCACACCGGCCGCTAGGGGAGCCACCGGTCTTTCAAGGCGGGAGAACGGGCAGGGCCTTCCGAGCCCCCGGTGACATTCGAAGGCCCCCTGTGCCAAAATGCTTGGGCCCACGCTCCCGGTCGCCAACGTGCTCACCTCAGTCCACCCCTCGCTCGCCGCACAGCCGGCAGATCGGGTCTGCTGGCCTCCTGGGGGCTAAACCTTCCCTAGGTCAGCTCACCAGAGGCCCCTTCCAAGGGGCCTGGCGCTGCCACGCTGGTGATTGGGGACCCCCGAGCCAAACCACCAGACACACCCTGCCACCCCACCGACACCCAGGCCGCTAGGGGCGCCACCGGTCGTCTAGGTTGGAGAACGGGCAGGGCCCTCCAAGCCCCCGGTGACATTCGAAGGCCCCCCGCGCCAAAATGCTTTGGCCCACGCTTCTGCTCACCAATGCCCTCACCTTGGCCAGCCCCTCCGCAAGCTGCACAACCAGCGGATAGGGCCTGGCGGCCTCCTGGGGTCTAACCCTAACCCTAGGTTGGCTGTCGAGGGGCCCCTCCCAAGGGGTCTGGCACCACCACGCCGGGGATTGGGAACCCCCGAGCACCAGTGCCGGACTCACCCTGGTGCCCTGCGAAGACCTGGCTTGCTAGGGTCGCCGTCCTCATTCAGAGTGGGAGAACTTGCAGGGCCCTCCGTGCCCCCTGAGACCTTCAAAGGCAACGTGCGCCAAAACGCTTGGGCCCCCGCTCCTGTTCACCATTGCCCTCACCTGGGCCCCACCCTCCGCTCACCACACAGCCAGTGGATCGGATCGGGCCTGCCAGCCTCCTGGGGGCTAACCCTAACCCTAATTCAGCCCCTGAGGAGCCCCTCCCAAGGGGACTGGCGCCATCACTCTGGGGATTGGGGACAATCGAGCCCCAGCGCCAGACTTTCACTGCCACCCCGCCGCCACCCGGGCTGCTAGGGGCGCCGCCGGTCCTTCAGGGCAGAGGAAGGGGCAGGGCCCTCTGAGCCCCCGGTGACCTTCGAAGGCCACTGCGCCAAAACGCTTGGGCCCACGCTCCTGCTCGCCAGTGCGCTCACCTCAGCCCTCCACTCCGCTCGCAACACAGTTGGCGGATCGGGCCTGCCGGGCTCCTGGGGGCTAACCCTAAACCTAGGTCGGCCCCCGAGGGGCCCTTCCCAAGGGTACTGGCTCTGCAAGGCCAGATATTGGGGACCCACGAGCATGAGCGCCAGACTCACCCAGCCTCCCCGCCGCCACCCGGGCTGCTAGGGGCGCCGCCAGTCATTCAGGGCGGGAGAAGGGGCATGGATCTCTGAGCCCCCGGCGACTTTTGAAGGAGTCCCGCGCCAAAACCCTTGGGCCCACGCTCCCGCTCGCCAGTGCCCTCACCTTGGACCACCACTCCTCTCACCGCACAGCCGGCAGAACGGGCCTGCCGGCCTCCTTTGGGCTAACCCTAACCCTAGGTAGGCCCCCGAGGGACCACTCCCAAGTGCCTGGCGCCGCCACACTGGGGATTGGGGACCCACGAGCCCTAGCTCCAGACTCACCCTGCCACCCCGCCGTGACCCGGCATGCTAGGGGCAACGTCATCACAGGTCGAGAGAACAGGCAGGGCCCTCTGAGCCCCTGGTGACCTTTGAAGGCCCCCCACGCCAAAACACTTGGGCCCACGCTCCGGCTCGCCAGCGCATTCACTTCGGCCCGCCCCTCCGCTCGACGCACAGCCAGCGGATCAGGCTGCTGGACTCCTGGGGGTAACCCTAAAGCTAGTCAGGCCCCAGAGGGGCCCCTCCCAAGGGGCCTGTGGCCACCAAGCCTGGGACTAGGACCACAGGCCCCATCGCCAGACTCACCCTGCCTCCCTGCTGCCACTCAGGCCACTAGGGGCGCCGCCGGTCATTCAGGGCGCAAGAACGGACAGGGTCCTCCAAGCCACTGGCGACCTTCGAAGGCTCCCCGTGCCAAAACCCTGGTGCCCACGCTCCCGCTCCCCAGCGCCCTCACCTCGGCCCGCCCCTCCGCTCCCTGCACAGAGGGTGGATCCACCCTGCCGGCCTTGTGGGGGCTAACCCTAACTGTAGGTCGGCCCTCCAGGGTCCCTCCCAAGGATTCTTGTGCCTATGCGCCGGGGATCGGGGACTCCAAGACCCAGAACCAGACTCATGCTGCCGCAACGCCGCCACCCAGGCCACTAGGGGCGCCACCACTCATTCAGGGCGGGAGAAGGGACAGGGCCCTGGAGAAACTGGCGACATTTGAAGCCTCCCGCGCCAAAATGCAGGGGCCCACGCTCCCGCTCCCCAGGGCCTTTACCTCCGCCCACCCACCTCTTGCCAACCAGCCAGAGGATTGGGCCTGCTGGCCTCCTGGGTGCTAACTCTAACCCTAGGTCGGCCCAGGAGGAGCCCCTCCCAAAGGGCCTGGCCCCACAATGCTGGGGATTGGGGATCCCTGAGCCGCAGCTCAGGACTCACCCTGCAACCCCACCGCAATGGAGCCGCTAAGGGCGCCGCTGGTTCTTCAGGTCAGGAGAATGGGCAGGGCCCTCCGAGACATGGCAACATTCAAAGGCCCAGGACGCCAAAATGCTGAGGCCCACGCTCCCTCTCCGCATCCCCCCCAACTCGGCCCACACCTCCACTCCTCGCACAGCCGGCGACTCGGGCCTGCCAGCCTCCTGGGCGCTAACCTTAACCCTAGGACGGCCCCTGAGGGTCCCTTCCTAAGGAGCCTTGCAGTGCAACGCCGGAGATTGGCGACCAGCAAGCCCCAGCGCCGGACGCACGCTGCCGCCCCGCCCCACACGGGCCGCTAGGGGCGCTGCCATTCATTCGTGGTGGGAGAACTGGCAGGGCCCTCCGAAACCCCGCCGACCTTCGAAGGCGCCCAGAACCAAAACGCTTGGGCCCAGGCTCATGTTCACCAGCACCCTCACTTAGGCCCAACTGTCCTCTCTATGCACAGGCGGTGTATCGGGCCTGCTGGCCTCCTGAGGGCTAACCCTAACTGTAGGTCGGCCACGGAGGGGCCCTTCCCAAGTGGCCTGGCGCCACAATGCCGGGAATGGGGACCCCAACCCAAGTGCCGGTCTCAACCTGCTGCCTTTCAGGCCCCGGAGCCTCTAGGGGCCCCGCCGGTCATTCAGAGCGGGAGAACGGGCAGGTCCTTCTGACCCGCACCGACCTTCGAAGACCCCCCGCACTAAAACACTTGGGATCATGCTCAGTCTCGCCAGCGCCCTCACCTTGGCCCAACCCTCCGCGTGCTGCACAGCCGCTGATCGGGTCCACCGGCTTGCTGGGGGCTAACCGTAACCCTAGATCGACCCCCAAGGGCCCCTCCCAAGGGCCCTGGCACCGCAACACCGGGAATTGTGGACCCCTGTGCCCCAGCGCCAGACTCACCCTGCCGCCCTGCCGCCACACAGGCCGCTAGGAGTGTAGCCGGTCATTCAGGGCGGGAGAACGGGTAGGGCCCTCCAAGCCCCCACCTACATTTGAAGGTGCCCCGAATCAAAACGCTTGGGCCCAGGCTCATGTTCACCAGCACCCTCAACTCGGCCCGCACCTCCGCTCCTTGCACAGCCGGCGACTCGGGCCTGCCGGCCTCTTGGGCGTTAACTAGAACCCTAGGACGGCCCCTGAGGGTCCCTTCCTACGGGGCCTGGCACCGCAACGCCGGGGATTGGGTACCCCCAATCCCCGGCGCCGGATGCACGCTGCCGCCCCACCCCACACGGGCCGCTAGGGGCGCCGCCATTCATTCAGGGTGGGAGTACTGGCAGGGCCCTCCGAACCCCCGCCGACCTTCGAAGGCGCACCGAACCAAAACGCTTGGACCCAGGCTCATGTTCACCAGCACCCTCACTTCGGCCCAACTGTCCTCTCGATGCACAGGTGGTGTATCGGGCCTGCGTGGCTCCTGGGGGCTAACCCTAACCCTAGGTCGACCACCGAGGGGCCCTTCCCAAGGGGCCTGGCATCGCAATGCGGGGATTGGGGAGCCCCAAACCCCAGCACCAGACTAACCTTACTGCTCTGCCGGCGGCCGGGCCGCTAGGGGCGCCACCGGTCATTTAGGGCGGGAGAATGTGTAGGGCCCTCCAAGCCCCCTGTGACATTCGAAGGCCCTCCATCCCAAAACGCTTAGGCCCATGCTCCTTCTCGCCAGCGCCCTCACCTCGGCCCACGCCTCCCCTCGCAGCACAGCCGGCGGATCGGGCCTGCTGGCCTCCTGGGGGTTAACCCTAACCATAGTTCGGCCCACGAGGGCCCCTCCCAAGGGGCTTGGTGCGGCACGTGGGGATTGGGGACCCCTGAGACCCTGCGCCAGACTCAATGTGTTGCCCCGCCTCCACTCTGGCCGATAGGGGCGCCGCTGGTCATTCAGGGCAGGAGAACGGGCAGGGCCCTCAGAGCACCCAGAGACCTTTGAAGGCTCCCAGCACCAAAATCCTTGGGCCCGTGCTCCCGCTTGCCAGCAGCCTCACCTCGGCCCGCCCCTCCGCTCACCGCACAGCTGGCTGATTGGGCCTGAAGGCCTCCTGGGAGCTAACCCAAACCATACGTCGGCCCAAGAGGGGCCCCTCCCAATGGGCCTGGCACCGCTAAGCCGGGGCTTGGCGACCCCCGAGCACCAGTGCAAGACACCCTGTCACCTCGCCAGGACCCGGCCCGCTAGGAGCGCTGTCCTCATTCAGGGCGGGAGAACGTGCGGGGACCTCAGAGCCACCAGCGACCTTCGAAGGCCCTCCGTGCCAAAACGCTTGGGCCCACGCTCCCGATCGCGAGCGCCCTCACCTCGGCCAACCACTCCGCTCGCCGCAGAGCTGGCGGATCAGGCCTGTGGGCCTCCTGGGGGCTAACCCTAACACTAGGTCGCACCCGAGGGGCCCCTCCCAAGGGGCCTGGCGCTGCAACACCGGGGATTGGGGACCCCGAGCCCCAGCACCAGACTCACTCTGCCGCCCCTCTGCAACCCGAGCCGCTAGGTGCACCGTCGGGCTTTCAGCGCAGTAGAACCGGAAGTGCGCTCTGAACCCCTGGCAACTTTTGAATGCCCCCACGCCAAAACGCTTGGGCCCATGCTCCCGCTCTACAGTGCCCTCACCTTGGCCTGCCCCACTGCTCTCTACACAGCTAGCGGATCGGCCTGCCGGCTTCCTGGGGGCTAATACTAACGCTGGTTAGGACCCCGAGGGCCCTTCCCAAGGGGCCTGGCGCCCCAACGCAGAGTATTGGGGACCCCCATGCCCCAGCTCCGGACTTACCGTGCTGCCCCACCGCAACCCGGGCCACTAGGGGCACCACCGGTCTTTCAGGTCGGGAGAACGGGCAGGGCTTTCCGAGCCCCCAGCGACTTTCGAAGGCCCCGCACGCCAAAAGGCTGGGCCCACGCCTCCGTATGCCAGCGCCCTCACCTCAGCGCGCTGCTCTGCTCACAGCACAGCCAGTGGATGAGGCCTGCCAGCTTCATGGGGGCTAACCCTAAACCTAGGTTGGCCCCCAGTGGGCCCCTCCCACGGAGCCTGGAGCTGCAAGGCCTGGGATTGGGGGCCTCCGAGCCCCAGCACCGGACTCACCCAGCCACCCCACCACAACCCGCGGCACCAGGGGCGCCGCCGGTTATTCAGGGCGGGAGAACGGGCAGGGCCCTCCAGTCCCCTGGCAACTTTTGAAGGCCCCCCACGCCAAAACGCTTGGGCCCACGCTCCCACTCACCAGCGCCCTCACCTCAGCCCACCCCACCGTTGCCACACACTGGCGGATCGGGCCTGCCGGTGCCCTGGGAAATAACCCTAAATCTAGGTCGGCGTTCGAGGGGCCCCTCCCAAGGGGCCTGGCACCGCAACGACAGAGATTGGGGACCCCCGAGCCCCAGCTCCAAACACACCCTGCAGGCCCACCGCCAACGGAGCTGCTAGGGGTGCCGCTGGTTATTCAGGGCAGGAGAATGGGCAGGGCCCTCTGAGACATGGCAACATTCGAAGGCCCAGGACGCCAAAATGCTGGGGCCCCCACTCCCGCTCGGCATCCCCCTCAACTCGGCCCACACCTCCACTCCTCGCACAGCTGGCGGATCGGGCCTGCCGGCCTCCTGGGCGCTAACCCTAACCCTAGGATGGCCCCTGAGGGTCCCATCCTAAGGAGCCTTGCGGCGGAACTCTGGGGATTGGCAACCCCCAAGCCCCAGCGCCCAGTACACCCTGCCGCCCCGCCCCACACAGGCCGCTAGGGGCGCCGCCATTCATTCTGGGTGGGAGAACTGGCAGAGTCCTCCGAACCCCCAGTGGCGCCCAGAACCAAAATGCTTGTGCCCAGGCTCATGTTCACCAGAAACCTCACCTCGGCCCAACTCTCCGCTCCACGCACAGGTGGTGTATAGGGCCTGCCAGCCTCCTGGGAGCTAACCCTAACTGTAGGTCGGCCCCCGAGGGGCCCTTCCCAAGTGGCCTGGTGCCCCAACGCCAGGGATGGGGCAACCGAGCCCAAGTGCCGGACTCACCCTGCTGCCCTTCAGCCACCTGAGCCACTAGGGGCCCCGCCGGTCATTCAGAGTGGGAGAATGGGCAGGTCCCTCCGAGCCCCCACTGACCTTCGAAGACCCCCCACGCTAAAACGCTTGGGCTCATGCTCAGGCTCGCCAGTGCCCTCACCTCGGCCCACCCTGCTGCGTGCCACTCAGATGCTGATCGGGTCCACCAGCCTCCGGGGGGCTAACTGTAACCCTAGATCGACCCCCGAGGGGCCCCTACCAAGGGGCCTGGCGCCGCAATGCCGGGGATTGGGGACCCTGAGCCTCAGCACCTGACTCACCCTGCCACCCAGCCGCCACCCAGGGGCTTGGGGTGCTGCCGTTCATTCAGGGCGGGAGAACGGGCAGGGCCCTCTGAGACACGGTGACTTTCGAGTCCCCCCCACGCCAAAACGCCCGGGCCCTCGCACCCAAACACCAGCGCCCTCACCTCGGTCCGCCGCTCCACTCTCCACGCAGCTGGCGAATAGGACCTGCCGAGTTCTTAGGGGCTAAACCTAACCCTAAGTTGTCATCCGAGGGGCCCCACCCAAAGGGCCTGGCACCGCATCCCTGGGGATTGGAGATACCCGAGCTGCAGGGCCTAACTCACCCTGCCACCCCTTACCACCTGGGCCGCTAGGGGCGCCGCCATTCATTCAGGGTGGGAGAACCTGCAGGGCACTTCGAACCCCCGCCGACCTTTGAAGGCGTTCTGAACCAAAACGCTTGGGCCCAGGCTCATGTTCACCACCACCCTCACCTCGGCCCAACTCTCTGCTTCATTCAGACCCGTTGGAAAGGGCCTGCCGGGCTCTTGGTTCTAAGGAAAACCCTAGGTCGGCCCCGTGGGGCACATCCCAAGGGGCCTGGCTCCGCAACGCTGGGGATTGGTGACTCAGAGCCCCAGAGCCGGACTCACCCTGCCGCACTATCGCCACCTGGGCCTCTAGGGGCGCCACCGGTCATGCATGGTGAGAGAAGGGCAGGGCCTTCTGAGTCCCCAGTGACCTTCAAAGGTTCCCCGCGCCAGAACACTGGTGCCCATGCTCCCGCTCCCCAGCGCCCTCACCTCGGCCCGCCCCTCCGTTTGCTGCAGAGCCAGTGGATAGTGCCTGCCATGCTCCTGGGGGCTAACTAAAACCCTAGGTCGGCCCCGTGGGGCACATCCCAAGGGGTCTGGCTCTGCAATGCTTGGGATTGGTGACTCAGAGCCCAAGAGCCAGACTCACCCTACCACACTGTCGCCACCCAGGCAGCTAGGGGCGCCGCTGGTCATTCAGGGCGAGAGAAGTGGCAGGTCCTTCAGAGTCCCCAGTGACCTTCAGGGTCTCCCTGCACCAAAACACCTAGGTCCACCCTCCCACTCACCAGTGCCCTCACCTAGGTCTGCCACTCTGCTCTCCACACAGCTGGCGAATAGGGCCTGCTGGCCTCCTAGGGGCTAAACCTATCCCTAGGTTGGCCCCCGAAGGGCCCCTCCCAAGGGGCCTGGTGCCACAATGCCGGAGATTGGGGACCCCCAAGCCCCAGCGCCGGATGCACCCTGTCGCCACTCCCCATCCAGGCCGCTAGGGGCACCGCCATTCATTCAGGGTGGGAGGATAGACAGGGCCCTCCGAATCCCCGCCAACTTTCGAAGGCGCCCCGAACCAAAACGCTTGGGCCCAGGCTCATGTTCACCAGCACCCTCACCTCGCCCCAACTCTCCCCTCGACGCACAGGTGGTGTATCGGGCCTGCGGGGCTCCTGGAGGCTAACCCTAACCATAGGTCGGCCCCCGAGGGGCCCTTCCAAAGGGGCCTGGCGTCGCAACGCTGGGGATGGGGACCCCGAGCCCATGTGCCGGACGCACCCTGCTGCCCTTCAGCCACCCAAGCCGCTAGGGGACCACGGGTCAATCAGGACAGGAGAACGAGCAGGGACCTCCGAGCCCATGCTGACCTTCGAAGGCCCCGTGCGCAAAATCGTTGGCTCCCATGCTCCTGCTCCTAGAGCCCTCACCTCGGCCCGCCCCTCCGCTTGATTCAGAGCCAGTGGATAGGGCCTGCTGGGCTCCGGGGGGCTAACCAAAACCCTAGGTCTGCCCCATGGGGCACATCCCAAGTGGCCTGGCTCTGCAACACTGGGGATTGGTGACTCAGAGCCCCAGAGCCAGACTCACCCTGCTGCACTATCGCCACCTGGGCCACTAGGGGCGCCGCCGGTCATTCGGGGGAGAAAAGGGGCAGGGACTTCTGAGCCCACGGTGACCTTCAAAGGCTCCCCGCACCAAAACGCTGGTGCCCACACTCACACTCCCCAGCGCCCTCACCTTGGCCCACCCTTCTACTCGCCGCACAGCGGGCAGATAGGGCCTGCCGGCCTCCTGGGGGCTAACCCTAACCCTAGGTCGGCCCCCCAGGGGCCCCTCCCAAGGGTCCTGGTGCCGCTACGCCAGGGATCGGGGACCCCAAGCCCCAGAGCCAGACTCACCCTGCCGCAACCCTGCCACCCAGGCCGCTAGGGGCACCGCCAGTCATTCAGGGCGGGAGAAGGGACAGGGCCCTGGAGAAATCGGAGATATTTGAAGCCTCCCGTGCCAAAATGCAGAGGCCCAGGCTCCCGCTCGCCAGCGCCTTTACCTCCTCCCACCCACCTCTCCCCTCCCAGCCAGAGGATTGGGCCTGCCGGCCTCATGGGGGCTAACTCTAACCCTAGGTCGGCCCACGAGGAGCCCTTCCCAAGGGGCCTGGCCCCGCAACGCTGGGGATTGGGGATCCCTGAACCGCAGAGCAGGACTCACCCTGCCGCCCCACTGCCAACCGAGCCCCTAGGGGCGTCGCTCGTTATTCAGGGCAGGAGACAGGGCAGGGCCCTCCGAGCCATGGCAACATTCGAAGGCCCAGGGCGCCAAAATGCTGGGGACCACGCTCCTGCTGGGCATCGCCCTCAACCTGGCCCGCACCTCTGCTCCTCGCACAGCCTGCGACTGGGGCCTGCCGGCCTCCTGGGCGCTAACCCTAACCCTAGGACAGCCCCTGAAGCTCCCTTCCTAAGGGGTCTGGAGCCGCAACGCCGGGGATTGGGGACCCCCAGGCCCCAGCGCCAGTTGCACGCTGCCGCCCCACCCCACACGGGCCGCTAGGGGCGCCGCCATTCATTCAGGGTAGGAGAAGTGGAGGGCCCTCCGAACCCCTACAGACATTCGAAGGCACACCAAACCAAAACGCTTGGGCCCAGGCTCATGTTCACCAGCACCCTCACCTCGCCCCAACTATCCCCTCGACGCACAGGTGGTGTATCGGGCCTGCGGTGCTCCTGGAGACTAACCCTAACCATACATCAGCCCCCGAGGAGCCCTTCCCAAGGGGCCTGGCGTCGCAACTCTGGGGATGGGGATCCCGAGCCCATGTGCCTGACTCACCCTGCTGCCCTTCAGCCACCCGAGCCACTAGAGGCCCCGCTGGTCAATCAGGGCAGGAGATTGGGCAGGGCCCTCTGAGCCCACGCTGACCTTTGAAGGCTCCCCGCGCAAAAACGTTGGCTCCCAGGATCCTGCTCACCAGCGCCCTCACCTAGGCCCACCCCACCGCTTGCTTCAGAGCCGGTGGATAGGGCCTGCTGGGCTCCTGGCAGCTAATCAAAACCCTAGGTCGGCCCTGTGGGGACATCCCAAGGGGCCTGGCTCTGCAATTCTGGGGATTGGTGTCTCAGAGCCCCAGAGCCAGAGTCACCCTGCCGCACTGTACCCACCCGGGTCACTAGGGGAGCTGTCGGTCATAGAGAGCGAGAGAAGGGCAGGGCCTGCTGAGCCACAGGTGACCTTCACAGGCTCCCCACACCATAACGCTGGTGCCCACGCTCCCGCTCCCCATTGCCCTCTCCTCGGCCCACACCTCCGCTCGCCGCACAGTGTGCGGATTAGGCCTGAAGGTCTCCTTGGGGCTAATCCTAACCCTAGGTTGGCCTCCCAGGGGCCCCTCCCAAGGGTCCTGGTGCCACTACGCCCGGGATCTGGGACTCCAAGCCCCAGAGCCAGACTCACCCTCCCACAACGCTGCCACCCAGGCCGCTAGGGGCACCGCCGGTCATTCAGGGCGGGAGAAGGGACAAGGCCCTGGAGAAACCGGAGATATTTGAAGCCTCCAGCGCCAAAATGCAGGGGCCCACAATCCTGCTCCCCAGCGCCCTCACCTCGGCCCACCCCTCCGCTCGCCCCACAGCCATCGTATTGGGACTGCAGGCCTCCTGGGGGCTAACCCTAACCCTAGGTCGGCCCCCGAAGGGCACTCCCAAAGGGCCTGGCACCGCGATGCCGGACATTGGGGACCCCCAAGCCCCAGCGATGTACTCAAAATGCCCCTCCGCTGCCACCCGGGCCACTTGGGGCGCCGCCGGTCATTCAGGGTGGGGGAATGGGCAGGACCCTCCAAGCCAAAGAATAGGAAAACAGTAAGTAAAAAGGATACGTGCACCTCTATGTTTCTTGCACCATTATTTACAATGTCACAATATGTAAGCAACCCAAGTGTCTGTAGAAAAATTGACAAATGAGATGATAGATGTGAGTATTCACACACACACACACACACAGACACAGACACACACACACACACACACATACACACACACAATGGAGTATTACTCGGATTGCAAAAGATTGAAACCTTGCCATTTGCAGACACATGGATGGAGCTAGAGAGTATTATCCAAACTAAAATCAGTCAGTCAGAGAAAGACAAATCCCATATGATGTCACTCTAATGGGGAATTTAAAAAACAAACAAAAATAAATAACTAAAAGAGAAAAAGGAGACACACCAAAATACAAACTCTTAACAATAGAGAACAAACGGATGGTTACCAGAGAGGAGGTGGATAGAGGGATGAGTGGAATAGATGAAGGGGATTAAGAGGACACTTCTTGATGACCACTGAGTAATATATAGAAATACTGAATCACTCTACTGTACACCTGAAACTAATGTAACACTGTATGTTAGCTTTAATGGAACTAAAATAAATTTTAAAAAAAGATTTTTCTTTCAGAAACCTCTTTGAAAAAGCTTTTCCTGTGCAATGTGCAAAAGCCCTACTTGGGAGGATTCACTCTACTATAATTATTCACTTAATGCCTAAAATTCAGATTTCACTGAGTTCTTACCATGGATCCCAGCCCACGGGAGCCATGGTCCTTTTCAGTCCAGGCTCAGCACCTATGCATTCAAGATTGGAAGTAGAGACACATATCACTTCACAGTCCAGATAGCTATTATTGTTTCTGTTTCAGTGTGAGAGAGTCACAGACTTTGGGACAGGTTTCAGAGCAGGTTTATTATGGATCCTGGATCTCTACTTCAATGTTCATTGCCTGGATCCATTTGGCTAATAGGTTCTCTGTGGATGGGCTTGCTTCCAAGCACATACATGGAAGATGCAAAGGTGGGTGGGCTTGGTGCGGGACAGGAAGAAGACCAAAAGCAGACAAGGGTCCGATCCCTCCCCTGATCCAGGAACTGCTATGGGAGAGGGTACGGGAGGTAGAATCCATGTGAAATTCCAAGGTCACCAGCTGAACACAGGAGGCATAGGTCAAGGGATCTGGAGATGCAGGGGTTGAAGGCTGCTCTGAGCTACCTCTGGGAGGAAGGGAGGGAAGGAATGAGAAGGAGACACTGCCTGCCCCTGGCCCATGCCATCTGCCCACCACTCCGACACGCATCAGTCTATGAGCTGACACAGCCTGGGCTCAGGATGGGCTGGCTTGAGTCCCTCAATCCTCAGTAGGACAGCTGGCCCCAGGGCTCAGAGACATGCTGAGGGAGATGAGAGGGAAAGCTGCCCCACCCAGGTCATCCCCTCTTTGAGCAGACAGCCCTTCAGAACTGCTAAAAAAACCCCACTAACGGGGTTGAAAGACATTCCATGGATGAACTAAGGCATAGAGATATGTAAAATAACATTCATTTTTAAGTTCAGAGCTGTCATCTCAGGAAGTGGGGAGAGCTTCCCTGAAGAAGACTGAGGGGAGGGCAGGCCATGCTGAAAAGGGAGACATGGCTGTCCTGATTGGGGACCTGCAGCCCCCTTCCAGGGCAGGTCATCATCCTCGCATCACCCGAGATCCATGGAAGTGTTCCATCAGGGCCAGATGTTTGTCTCGAGAAGGCTACCCTGGCATCGGACTGCACAGGGCACCAGGGACGAGGGCCAGATGGAGGACGGACAATACCCCGGAGGCCATGGGGCAAGAGCAGAGGCACATGACCTTGAAGATGATGATGAAAAGCAGGAGGTTGCAGCATGGACCTGGCCCAAAAGTGCCATGGGAGCAGTGCCCAGAGCTACACTGACTGGGTGCCTTCTGTGCCCGGTGTGGCTAACTTCAGTGGGGTCCAGACTAGTCCTGACCACAAGTCTAGGAAGTGTGCACCACCCCCGGCCTCCTCTCCCCTTGCAACTGCTAGGAATCACGGTCACAGACCATGGTCAGCTTTCATGGAAACCAAGCAGTGGCTCCCCCGCACGCTGCACCTCTGGTCGTGGTCCAGTGCGACCCTCGTGCCTGGCCAGACAGTGATGTCTACCTGTCTCCACACAAATCCACAGACAGGAGGGTGTCCCTGAATTCCACAGCACCTGATGAGACAGATCCACAGAACCCAACACCCAGTGGGTCACTCGGGACCTCACCTATGGTCATGGAGCTCACCATACCTTATTTCTGTCACTTCCCACAGAAAGCCTGGTTCTGATACCCCAAAATACCGTACATTCTGGTTGCTGACCTGGGGTCATGCCATGAACCCACATGACACCTTTCTTTAAGTGAAGGCTATGCCTATATCTCCTAGAAAATATTTAATGAAGTACAAGTCCAACAGGACTATGGTGTGAACAGTAGCACACAGCCTGCATGGTAGTAGTCAGTAATTCTAACAAGTGTTAACCCCACCCCCCGTCTCACAAAGCCTTCCTCCATCCCCACTGAACTCATGGTCTACCCTCAGAAAACCCTCCAGGAAACAAACCTTTCATCTGAGTGCTCTCTTCACCTTCTGCTTCAAATCTTGTCCAACCACAATGATAGGAAATTAGAAATCAGTCTCAAGAAAAAAATGGGACAGTCAAAAATAGGTGGAGATTTTTGGGGCCTGGGTGGCTCTGTCGTTAAGGATGTGCTTTCAGCTCAGGTCTTGACCCCGGATCCTGGGATCTAGCCCCAAATCAGGTCCTTGCTCAGTGGGAAGCCCGCTTCTCCCTCTCCCACCCCCCTGCTTGCGTTCCCTCTCTCGCTGTCTCACTCTCTGTCAGATACTTAAATAATCTTAAAAAATATGTGGAGATTTAACAACATGCTACTGAACAACCAACAGTCAAAGAAGAAATCAAAAAAATTTTAGAAGTACCTTGACATTGATGAAAAAGACAACCTACAAAAACTTATGGGATGCAGCAAAAGTAGCTTTATGGGGGACATTCATAGAAATTCAGATCTTCATCAATCCATGAAAATGCTCTCCAATAAACAACCGGATTTATGTGGTAAAGAAGTAGAAAAAAAATAACAAAGCCCCAAATTAGTAGAAATAAGGAAATAACAAAAACGAATACATAAATAAATCCAGCAGAGACTAAAAAGAAAAAAAAATGAAAATGAGAGCAGCCTTTTTTGGAAAGATAAACAAAACTGACAAACTTAGCTAGACTCACCAAGAAAGACAGAGCACTCGAATACAATCAGGAAAGAAAGATAATGGATTCCTGTCTCATATCAAAATCAAAAGAACCCTTCAACCTTGGACACAACAACATCTTGTAAGCCACGTCTCTAAAGGCAAAGGAATATAAAAGCAAAAAATGAACTATTGGCACTTCATCAGGATAAAAAGCTTCTGCTCGGCAAAGCAAATGATCAAAAAACAAAAAGGCAACCTATGGAATTGAAGAAGATATCTGCAAATGATATTACAGATAAAGGGTTGGTATCCAAGATCTATAAAGAACTCTTCAAACTCGACACCCAAAAAATGGGCAGAAGACAAAAAGAGATACTTCTCCAGAGAAGACATACAAATGGCCAACAGACACATGAAAAAATGCTCCACATCACTTGCCACCAGGCAAATATAAATCAAAATGACAATGAGATACCACCTTACACCAGTTAGAATGGTTAAAATTAACAAGGCAGGGGGCACCTGGGTGGCACAGAGGTTAAGCATCTGCCTTCGGCTAAGGGCGTGATCCTGGCATTATGGGATCGAACCCCACATCAGGCTCCTCCTTTATGAGCCTGCTTATTCCTCTCCCACTCCCCCTGCTTGTGTTCCCTCTCTCGCTGGCTGTCTCTATCTCTGTGGAATGAATACATAAAATCTTGAAAAAAAATTAACAAGACAGAAATAAAAAAAAAGTCAGAGAGGATGTGAAGAAAGGGGAGCCCTCTTACACTACTCGTGAGAATTCAAGCTGGAACAGCCACTTTTGAAAACAATATGGAGGTTCCTCAAGACGTTAAACACAGAGCTATCCTATGACCCACCAATTGCACTACTGGGTATTTACCCCATCGACACAGAGTAATGAAAAGAAGGGGCACCTGTATCCCAATGTTCATAGCAGCAATGTCCATAATAGCCAAACTGTGGAAGGAGCCAAGATGTCCTTCAGCAGATGAATGGACAAAGAAGATGTGGTTCATCTATACAATGGAATATTACTCAGTCATCAGAAAGGATGAATACCCCCCATTTGCACCAACGTGGATGGACCAGGAGGGGATTATGCTAAGTGAAATTAAGTCAAGCAGAGAAAGACAATTATCATATGGTTTCACTCCTATGTGGAACGGAAGGAATAGCATGGAGGACATTAGAAGAAGGAAGGGAAAACTGAAGGGGTGGGAATGAGAGGGGAAGATGAACCATGAGAGACTACTGACACTGGGAAACAAACTGAAGGTTGCAGAAAGGGAGGGGAAGAGGAATGAGTTATCCTGGTGATGGGTATTAAGGAGGGCACGTGTTGGGGCGCCTGGGTGGCACAGCGGTTAAGCGTCTGCCTTCGGTTCAGGGCGTGATCCCGGCGTTATGGGATTGAGCCCCACAACAGGCTCCTCCGCTGTGAGCCTGCTTCTTCCTCTCCCACTCCCCCTGCTTGTGTTCCCTCTCTCGCTGGCAGTCTCCATATCTGTCGAATAAATAAATAAATTCTTTTAAAAAAAAAGGAGGGCACGTGTCATAATGAGCACTAGGTGTTATATGGAAACAATGAATCATGGAACACTACATCAAAAACAAATGAAGTACGGTAGGGTGACATCATTTTAAAAAAAGAAAGATATGAAATCCATACAGGAAAACTGTCACTATTTGCAAATGACATGAAATCCCGAAAGATTCCACAAAAAAAAAAAAAAAAACTGTAAGAATAAACAAATTCAAGAAAGCTGCAGGATATAAAGTCAATATACAGAGACCTGTTGTCTTTATTTATTTTCAAATTTTATGTATTTATTTGACAGGAAGAGAAAAAGCACAAGCAGTGGGAGTGTCAGAAAGAGGGAGAAGCAGACCCTCGCTAAGCGGGGAGCACAACACGGGGCTCGATCCCAGAACTCTGGGTTCATGACCTGAGCTGAAGGCAGACGCTTCACCTATGGGGCCACCCAGATGACCCAACTTCTTTCATTTCTGTATACTGATGACACACTGTCGTAAAGAGAAATTAAAAAAGCAATGCCATTTACAATTGCATAAAAAAAATCTAGGAATAAAAGTAACCAAGAATGAGAAAGACATAGTACACTCAACACATGGCAGAAAAGAAATGAAAAGCATGTGTGTCGAGGGGGGCAGGATGAATGGGTCAAAGATTTGGAAGGCAACACAAACAAATGGAAGCATACGCCATGCTCCTTAACTGGAAGAGTTAATTATGTGAACATGTCCATCGTACCCAAAGCAATCGACAGATGTGATGAAATCCCTATCTGAATTCCAGTGGCATTATTCCAGCAAGTAGAAAACAGTCCTCAAACTTGTATGGAATCACAAAACACCCCAAATACCCAAAGGAACCTGGAGAAAGAAAGGTGCAGTCAACACACACCTGTATTTCAAGCTAGATTACAAAGCTGTTGTCATCAAAACAGGATGGTACTGGCATAAACACAGACACCAGGTCAGTGGAACAGAACAGAAAGCTCAGAAACTTACCCACACGTAGATGATCCTAACTTATGACACAGCAGCAGAAGATATGCCATGAGGGAAGGACTGTCTCTTCAGTGAGCGGTAACAGGCAAACTGGACACTAAATGCAGAAGAATATAACTGGGTCACTTTCTTACACCACACACAAAATTTTTACTGGATGAATGATATGAATGTAAGACCTGAATCCATAAACCTCCAAGAAGACACAGGTACTAAGTCTCTCGACATTGGTTTTGACAAAGTGTCTTCAGATCGGACACCAAATGCAACGGCAACAAAAGCAAAAATAAACAAGTGGAACAACTTCAAAGTGAAATCTTCCACGCGGAAAAAGAAACCAGCAAAAACTTACAAGGCCACAGACCCAATAAGAAAAAAAATATCTGTGAATCATATGTGTGAGAAGACGCTAATATCCAAAATATACACAACACTCATACAATCAAAACAAACAAACAAAAAAAAAAACGGTATAAAAAATGTGGGGAATATGTGAATAGATACTTTCCAAAGACGGCACACAGGTGCCAACAGACAGAAAAAGTTGTTCCACATCACTAAATATCGTCAGGGAAACGTCACAACTGTTGGAACACCTATTGTCCCAGAGACAGACACCAGGTGGGGTCAAGGGTGTGCAGAAGAGGAGACTCTGTGCACTGTTGGTGGGAATGGAAATTGGTGCAGCCACTGTGACAAACGGTATGGAGGTTCCTGAAAACATAAAAGCAACTACGACATGACCCAATAATGGCTCTACTGAGTATTGATTCGGAGAACACAAAAATACTGCCTCAAAAAGACAGATGCACTCCCACGTTCACTGCAGCATTATTCACAAGAACCAGACATGGAAACACAGACCTTGGGGGCCTTATGCCAAGTAACTCAGACACAGAAAGACCAATACCAGATGCTCTCATGTACATTCCACGAGGAATAAACAAATACTGAACGCATAGACACTGAGAGCAGATTGGTAGGTGCCAGATTCAGGGTTGGGGTGGTAGAAACGGGTAAAGGTGGTCAAAGTCTCAATGTTTGAGTGAGAAAATCCGACAGTCATGAAATGTTCTGTCCAGCATGGAGACTAAAACTAACCCCGCAGTATGAGGTATAGGTTTCCCTGCTCTTTGAAAGTACAGGGCTTCTGAGAAACCTTGCACAGCAGAAATGGTGTCAAGAAGGAATGGCCATTAATTTACACGGAACAATTAGACAGTGCGCTCAAACACCAAAATTCCTTCTCTTTGGCTTTTCTTAGGCCTCAGCACACAAGTTTCTAAGGGAGGCCCAGCATAAATGATGATAAAGCACAGCAGAGGCTCACAGACACCATTCAAAGTGCTGGTGGCTGGATGCGGAGAGCGGTTCCCTGCGGAAGGAGCTGGTTGGGGTGCACGCCGCCTCTGTTGTGCTTCTCCCCAAAACAGATGCTGAACGTGATTCTCACTGTTCACCTTTTTTCATAAGAGGGAAATCCTCTTCAGGTCTCTTCCTCTTACTGAAGCTGGGTAATAACATAGTTCTTTCAAGAAAGCCCAATGTCTTACTGTGAACGTTTAAAAAGTGGGGGACACTTGTACTTGAGCATTACTGAGGGAGGAGATGTGAAAGGTTCTCCTAGACACAAATCTCAGCAGATCCACCGGGAAAGGCACCTTCCTCAGCATGCGGAACATGGACTACATCCTACCCCCAGAAACCCTCTCCTTCCCCTCGATCAGGACAACCCACACCAGCTGGGAGTTACCCCAACTCCTCCGTTCTCCTGCTCCTAATAGCTAACCGATCAGCAAATCCTGTGAGCTCCATCTTCAAAATGGACCCCGAATAGTCTAACCACTCCATCCAAGGCCACCTGTCTGGTCCACAGTGCCTGAGTTCCTGGAAAAGCTTCGTCATTGACGTGCCTTGCCGTCTTCAACACTCTGTCATCTGTTCTCAACACTGTAGCCAGGATGGCCCAGTGAAACAGGGTCTCATGGGGTTATAGCCCTGGAATGCCTTTCTTTCACCTCTCTGAGGTAATGTCCTAAGCTGTCTCCTGTGGCCACAGGGCCTTCTTGCTGCTCCTGGACATACCTGGAATTCTCCTTCCCCAGAGCCTTTGCACATGCTTTCCCTTCTGTTAAGAATGCTCTTGATGTGTTCTCACTCACCTTCGGAGAAGTCTGAATTGGAGTGACAGGGACAGAAGATGAGCCTGTGTGTGTTGGGTGAGGCTGGTGGCCCAGAAGAGGGTTCTCTGCCAGCTCTCCGCCTGTGCCTCACTTGTCCTCAGCCAGGAACTTGCACAGAGCCCTCACCTGTCACAACTCTCACCCAGGAGACCCACAGCCACCCTTGGAGCCCACCCTGCCCATACCCTGCTGCAGAATGCATTCAGCTCTCATCTGGGAACCCTGTCAGCTTTACCCAGACCTGGAACTCCCCCATCTCTTGCAATGCTCCTGGATTCCCCCTCTTCTTCCAAAATCACACTGGCGCAAGGCTTTCATGAGAAAGATATAATGCTAACTAATGAAAGGTTCACACCTACTTTCCCCTTCTGTTGCCTTTCTCTCCACCTTCTTTCCTACCTGTGCAAATTGTAACATATCAGTGGAACATGAACATGCTCTGAGACCTGAATCTTTCATTGCAGCTTTCTGAGGACTCCTTATGTGATAAGAAACTAGTGTATCTTACAACAGGGTGTTTTACAACTCTCATCTATAGAATAGTACAGCCCAAATCACTACAATTTTACCTCACTCTTCATGAAGCAGAACACTTTTTCCTTTCTTCTCTTACTTAAATTCCAGTTAGTTCACATGCCATGGAATATTCGCTTCAGGGGTAGGATTTAGTGATTCCTCACCTGCATACAGTACCCGGTGCTCATCACAAGTACCATCCTTAATACCCCTCACCCATTTAACTCTTCCCCCCACGCCCCTGTCCTGCAGCAACACTCAGTTTGTTCTCCAAGGTTGAGTCTATTTCCTTGTTTGCCTCTCTCATCACCCCTCCACTCTGTTCATCTGTTTTTTTTTTTTCTGAAATTCCACAAGTGTGAGAGCATAGGATATTTGTCTTTCCTCACTGATTCTGCTTAGCTTAATACACTCTAGGTCCATGCACATCCTTGCAAATGGTAAGATTTCATTCTTTTTGAAGCTGGGTCATATTCCATTATATATAGGTATCCCACATCTGCTTTATCCATTCATCAGTGCATGGACTTTGGGATTCTCTCCATAGTTTGGCTACTGTGGACATTACTGCCATAAACATCATTGTGCATGGACCCCCTTCGAATCTGCATTTCTGTATCCTTTGGGTAATTACATAGGAGAGCAATTGCTGAATCATGGGGTTTTTCAATGTTTAACTTTTTGAGGAACCCCCACACTGTTTCCCAGACTGGCTGAACCACTTTGCATTGCCACCAACAGGATGGGAGGGTTCCCCTTTAAGCAGAATATTATCTGCCAGCAATTTCATAAGAGGAAACAAAACCTCTGTGAGATGCACCCAGGGTCAGGCAAGCAGTTGCAGACTTCACCCCAAGGCTCCTGACGCCAAGCCCCTTGAAGCCACCAGCATGCCACTATCCAAAAGAATTCCCAGACTCTCCTTCTGACTCCACCACCAAAGAAACTACAGAGAGAATATGGCACCTCAAAATATCGAGATAATACATTTAGTAAAACTAGAAAGTCAAGCTCAACTTTTAAACAGGAGCAGGCTGCTTTGGATAATTTTCAATTTTCCCTCCACCCTAATTTTAACTCTTCTGACGAATAAACTAATCAATGATGAAACATCACCTTTGTCAAATGACATCATCCAAGTCTGTATCAGATGAAAAAAAAAGCCACCTAACTCTAGATGCTGGCCACTCAACCATATCTTAGGCCCAATTGAATAAACACTGTTAGATGAAGGAACAATTTAGATGTTACAAACAGGCACAGAGTGAATCTCACCTTCCCTTTCTAATAAAAGAGGGTTCCTAGGAAACAGAGGGTCAAAATACATTTGTAAGCAATAAATGGACAGAGAAATTGTGATCCCCTGCAAAGTTCTACCTGCAGGGAAACTAAGTAATTCTTGCACCAAACCCAGAATCCTGACAGCTACTTCAATTTTACTTTGTGGCTCAACTAGAGAAAAGAGAAAAGCCCAGGGGGTTTTGGGATAATGAGAGGTTTTACCTCCAGCCCTGACATAGATAGGACATTTTGCCAAACATACCTGTGCTTTCTCTGAACACTGGCGTCCTGTGACAAGCTGCCTCGCTGACTCCGATGCTAACGTTCAAAACCTCGGGTGTCTTGGAGCCAGAGCAGAGAAGTGTTGTCAGCTGGGGACAAGAAGGCACCTCTGACCTAAAGCCTGCACACCTGCTTCGGTTTCTGGGTGAAGGGGCAACACATACTTGTTGTTTGTCAGTAATTATCTTCATTCTCAACAGACCAATGACCTTGCCTTTTCTGGAAAGCAGACTTACTCTTCTAAAGAAACCCTCAATTCATCTATTCCCAATGCAACTAGAGTGGGGTCTGGTTTACGCACGCCTCCAGGCCCCCACCTGGAGGATTTTCCTGCATGATTCTAATAGCCAATTACCACTAACCCGGGGGCACAGGGGGCATAATGCTGAAGTTGGGGGATGGCTCTGGGGCTTGATACTGCCACACCTGTGCCTGGGGGACCAGGGCACACCCTGCTGAACTCGGGGTACTGCTCAAGAGGCATCACCTGGACTGTGTCAGAGAACTAAATGTGGGGATTGTGTGAGGTCCTTTCCCGCACTCTTCCAGGGGAACAGGGGAAACCCTGAAATTCTGCAACCAATCCCACCAAAGCTCAGGGGAGCGGGCGCCCTGGAGTTCACGGGTATGGAGATAAGGCCAGTTGAGGACATGGGGCAGAAGAGACTTTAAAGGGAAAAAGAAAACTCACCTGAGTCCCCACAATGAACCCTCTCCATGTGCCCTTCCAGAACCCTGCCTCCCACCTGAGGCGCACCCTACCCCCGGACCCCCACCCCAGTGCATGCTGCTCACTCACCAGCAGGGATCTCCACAGGGCAACTCTCTCTCTCTCAGTGCCCCTTCTTCTGCCCCAAGTCTGCAACCCACTGCAAATCTGGGCCAGCCCACAGTGATGTAGCTCCACCCCCAAGTGGTGAATGGTCTGGGAGGGTGGTGCCTGAGCTCCTTGGATGCTGCGCAACCAGTCCTCAAGCCCCTGGAACCCTGAAAGTGCAGGGGGCACAAGAGGAGCCTCCTCTACCCAACACCAGGCACAGGCATGGGTGGGCTCGTGGGCTGGGGCCCCCACACAACCTGGCCCCTTCTAGGGACCTCTCTAGCTGTAGACCACCCTCAGAGTCCTGCCCCTTCCCTTTCTGCACCAGCCCTCCCTGCTGGGGTGTGCCTGGTTCTGGGCATAGTCAGTGACTATCAGACCCTCCAAGACTTGGGCTTTAGGAAATGCAATGATTTCATGCATTTTCAGTATGCACATGTCAGTATGACTTTAATCTTATGGGAGCCAAAGAGGTTCTTTATTTTCTCTTATCTTTATGTTGGCATTTTTGGTTATTGTTTTCTTCTCGAAGCAGATGTACAACATGTGCTTGGGGCAGAAATAGGTATCATGCTTTCAGGTTTTGCCCAGTCATTTTGAGCTGGGTAAAATGTTAAAGGATAGCTTACCTGGGAGCCCAGGATCAGGGCCCACAGATGATATAAGATAAAAATTACTTTCATCATTATAATTACTCCTAAATGGAGGAATGTGAGACAAAAGCACCTTTCCCAAGAGTACCAAGAAATCAAAATGATGTCCACAGAAGGCGGCCTGCTCCATGGTCAGCACAGGTAACAGAAGTGTTCACAGTCTCTGAACTCCTGCCCTTCTCCTGCCCAAATCTCTGAAGCACACAGACCACTTAAAATCAGAATTGTAGAACTGCTAGACACCTTAGAGATGTCTGGCACCATTCCCTTGGACTGCAGAATAAAACACAGTAGCTCGTTGTCACAAACTAATTTCAACATGAAGTGCCCCCTGGATGCACTAAGTTCTTTCTCTGCAAATGTTGACTAATGTAAGTCACAGTCATACCATATGAACACTACGATGGCTGGGAAGTCATCGTAGGTAAGGGAATATTTTAGCCATGTTTATAAGCATTGGCTCACGTTGTAGAAGAGGCTGAGCTGAGTGTTTTTAAATACTATTTCAGACCTGTTTTACAGCACCCTCTGAACATACCAGAGCCTGAATCGACTAAAAGAGATAGTTGGTTTCAGTAACTTTAATACCAGGAAAATATTATACTGTCTGTATTCCTAAGGATCTTTGAGTATCTTACCCAGAGGTCCTCCACTGAGATAATGATCTTAATGATCACCATGGGCAGAGGTGAAAAGGCCCGCTGAATTCGTTCCAGTTGTCCACATGACAAGAAAATCCTGATACTTGATAGGTTTCCAGATCGAGAAGACCAGAGATAAGAGGGAAATAGTACCCTGTATGGAACAACAGGGGATTTGGAGTCAATTTGGGGATCCCACTTAGGTTTCTGACACTAAAATCCTCTGTGACTCATATCATCTAAGTCCCTGTCTAACCACCTGAACATGTGCCTAAAAATATCTACACCCTAGTTGAGAAGTTTAAGGGAGAATGCTACAAAGAGCCAGTATGATGTGTCTCAAGAACAGGTGCTCAGGAAGCCATAATTGCTATTGGGTCTATTTCTTTTCCAGAAGAAAGAACACATGTTGAATCCATATTCCTAATAGATGACTCACCAGATGATTTTCAAACCTGAAGGAAGGCCAAGAAGTCGCTCTTGTGTCATATTTCACTCAAAAATCATGTTGTTGGACTGGTGAGGATGATACGATAGCAATGTCATCACTAAGAGTGGGGAGCTTCTAATTTCCATATGGCCATGTTGACCCCCTTAGCTCAGAGCCACCAGAAAGGGCAGCTGGGGAGGGGGCACTGCCATCACTATGAGTGGGGAGCTTCCCATTTCCATATGGCCATGATGACCCCCTTAGCTCAGGACCACCAGAAAGGACAGCTGAGGGGGACCACAGGCCAAGCCTGCCAGGTGTGGCTGGGGCAGGCAGAACTCTGACTTAAGGCTCAACACCTGTCTAGGATATTATAATGCTCTTCACAAATAAAGTACCATTGTGTGTAAGCCCTCATAGAAAAGGTTCAGAATTTCCATTGAGATTCCCTCTCTGACCTTTAGGATATGTAGCAAACTTCCATTTAATTTTTAAACATTAAAGGACTTCCTGGTTTTCTTTTCGCTATGACTGTGGCTCAATTCCCCTGTGGTCTAAGAACAGAATCTAGTTAATATCAGGGTTTAACATTTGTAGCCTTGATTCGTGGCCCCACCTATCATCTATTTGGGTAAAGAGTCTATGACCACTTGAAAATAATGTATTCTGCACTTATTATGGAATGTTCCCTATATGTCAATTAGGTCACATTTGTTACCAATGTTTTGTCTGCTTTTTCTGTCAGATATTGAGAAAGGTATATTAAAATCTTCAAACAATGCTGCTCTATTCAACGTGGCATCAGAGAATCTACCAGTGTTAGAAGGCAAGAAAAACAAAAAGTATAAGAATTGAGGGGATAATTTGACTATTCACAGATAATACGATTGTGTACATAGAAAATCCAAAACAGTCTATAAATACCCTATTAGAATTAAAAATGTAATTTATAAATTTGAGATGAATTGTGTTTCCCATTGGACAGTTTCTGAAAGAAAACGTAGAACCTGTCAATCTTGGGGTAGGACATAGGGTGCACTAACCATTTAAAAGAATTCAGTGGGACTTCATAAAAATGTGACATTTCTCCTTATCTTATGACCATAAGAAAGTGAAAAAGTGAACCGCAGGCTGGAAAGTAAAGATTTGCAATACACACACTGACAAAGACTTGTCAATAAAGAATTCCTGCTCATCAACCATAAAAAGTCTATTTATAAACAAATACTTCACAAAAGATTGACTGATGGCCAATAAGTACAGGAAAGGGTGCTCTGCAGTATTATTTTCAGGAACATCAAGGCCTTTCCTAAAATGAAAACATACACGCAAACCAGTATTCCCTAGATGGATGGCGTCCTTATTTCTGAGGACTGCTTGAAGAGCAGACTAGCATCAAAGTAAAGTGATGGAATTCCTGACACTCAGAGGATGGACAATTGACCTCAAACTACAGTACAATTTCTAGGCATCATTCGGTCCTCTGAAGGCAGACAACTACCACATCCCTTCCTACGCCACACAGGTTGCTTCCCAACCCCTACCATAAAAGAAGATGAGAAACAGATAGGACTAGTGGGAAATAGCAAAAATCACATGTGGGGATTATCCTGAAACACTGATCACATAACTAGTGTAAGGAAGTGTAGGGAACTGACAAGGACAGAGACTCAAGAGGTACTTCTTTGGGAAATGCTGTCTGAAATTGTCACACATTGGTACCAGCTAATGAGGGCTCTGAACATACCCTAGGGTTTACTCACAAGGGTCTGCAACACCATCGCTGAGGACTGAAACTCTTCAAGACCTCAAAGCTTGCCTGATTGACTATTGGACTAAGAGATTCCCATGTTCTGAAAACAGATACCAACTCATTGAAAGGTTCACCTGGGCTCTCTCGGAGGTCCTACAAGAAGCTGAACCATTCATTGAAAATCAATTACACACACACACACACACACACACACACACACACACACACACACACCTGTCATTTCCCCAATTACTTAAACATTCAAGGTTCTTCCTACCTTTTCTTTTTCACATTGATATTTATACTCACATGAAATGTCATCATTTCTAATGAACACTGATGTCAAAATAGAGATCCATTGACACAATATTCACAAAATGGAACTTCCCTGCTGTCATTTTCAATATAGCGTTTTTTAAAGTTCATACATATTTTAGGTTTTTGGTAACTTATACAGGAGAAGATCAGCATTGAAAAACTCTAAATACTGACAATGAGTTTTAAGCCTAGAGAACAAAAATTGTCCAATTTCATAGATAATAAGGAACGAAAGGGAAAGCACGGAAGCTGTAGTCGAATAATTTTACACATGTGCATCCTCTATTATTCTACTGCTGAGGGGCGTGTTTTATTACCACTCTGCATGCATCAATTGTCTTCCACGTGCACCTGCACAGGTATAATGAATTACTACAGTAGAATGAAATGTCGGGGAACTACGTGGTGGTATCTATAATGAACAATGAAATTTCGATCTTATATTTGGTGAACTTCCACTGTCTGTCCCTTTAGACAATGGACCCTAAACAGAAGGGGGAATGAACCACGAGAGACTATGGACTCTGGGAAACAAACTGAGGGCTTCAGAGGGGAGAGGGGTGGGGGATTGGGATGGGCCAGTGATGGGTATTAAGGAAGGTACATATTGCATGGAGCACTGGGTGTTATATGCAAATAATGAATCACGGAACACTACATCAAAATCTAAGGAAATACTGTATAGTGACTAACATATCATAATAAAAAATTATTATTAGAAAAAAATTAAAGGAAAAAAAATACAGGTTTTCTGTTTCAAGAACAATCACAATTGAGAAAAAACTAACTTCCAATCCCTAAAGCAAAACACAGACCAAGTTCCATTTCACTCCCCTTTATTCACATTCTCTGTGGGTTCTAAGCTATTTCCCTACCTCCTTTCCTGCTGAGCAGGGAGCCTCGGCTCGATCCCAGAACCCTGGGATCATAACCTGAGCCAAAGGCACATGCTTAACTGGCTGAGCCAGCCAGGAGCCCCAGCCATGTTTTTCTTTAGCAAAAGGACACTTTCTCACAATGCCTTCACATGACTTCACATGGTATCAGAGACCTGCATTTGCTTCTAGGAGGTTGCAGATGAAGGCAATTGCAAACTCTCACAGTGGTTTATCAAATACAATGACCTGCCTGGTGACAGTGAAACTCTTATGAGCCCACGAGAGGGTGCTGTGACACTCAGCTGTGGCTGGGCTGGCACAGAGAACAAAATCCATTTCCCTGCCTGATGTCTGTGAGGAACAGATGCCCCCACTGTGAATGAGACCCTGTCACTGAGCTGTCCAGAGATGACCATCCTCACGGAGGATGAGGATAAAGGACAATGCCTGAGGAGACCTCATCTGTCTCTTATCTTTTCATATTTTTGACAGTGGACAAATCACTTCCTAGGAGTCCCCAACTACCTTAGTCTCATATGTGTATGGCCAAGAGGTTTTACAAAACACTCAAGATTTTGACCTCACAAATGCCCACAACCACTTACCATAGGGATTTAACATTAAGCAAAGATAATGTTCGTTGGAAGAGAGGTCCTGCCCACTGTTGTTTCTCACTTATATGCTCATCTTCCTTACCTCATGGTAACATAACCAGCTTGATTCCTGCTGCCGTCTTCAGGAAGGCTGATGTGACTTGAAGGGCATTACCCTGACATCGATCTTTCTTAGCAATAAGGTGTGGACATTTCCCTAGTCCTACACCCCCAAAGTTGAATCAGAATCAGGATTGAGGAGGCTGATGAGAGTTGAAGGTGTTTTCCTGTACACGGTGGTTTATTACCAATAAGGATGGGTCAGAGTCCTCGAAATTTCAGAACCTTTTCATTAATGCTTCCTACTCGTGAAAGATGATGTACATTGGTCTTTCCCTGTATAGTGTGGTGACTCAGAGAAAAGTGCTTAGCGCGTTCGTCAGACTTCCACAACCACTTTGGGGCTGGCTTCCATATTCACAAAGGATGATGTTAGGGCTAAGAGGGTTCCTGGACAGTGTTATTTCTTACAGATAAGTGTATGGCATTTTTGTTACATTGCCAGAACCACTTAGCGCGGGCTTGCCGGCCTCCTGGGGACAAACCCTAACCCTAGGTCGGCCCCCGAGGGGCCCCTCCCAAGGGGCCTGGTGCCACAGTGCCGGGGATTGGGGACCCCCGAGGCCAGCGCCGGAGTCACCCTGCTGCCCCCAGCAACCCGGGCTGCTAGGGGCGCCGCCAGTCTTTCAGGGTGAGAGAACGGGCAGGGCCCTCCAAGCCCCCGGGACTTTTGAAGGCCCCCTGCACCAAAACGCTTGGGCCCACACTCCCTTTCGCCATTGCCCTCACCTCGGCCTGCCCCTCTGCTTGCTGCAGAGCTGGTGGAAGGGGCCTGCTGGACTCCTGGGGGCTAACACTTACCCTAGGTCGGCCCCCGAGGGGCCCCTCCCAAGGAGCCTGGCACTGCAATGCTGGGGATTTGGGACCCCCGAGCCCCAGTGCTGGACTCACTCTGCCACCCAGCAAGCACCCAGGGCGCTAGGGGCGTTGCCAGTCATTCCGGAAGGGAGAACGGGCAGGGCCCTCCGATCCCCCTGCGACCTTCGAAGGACCCCCGCGCAAAAACTCTGGCTCCCAAGCACCTGCTCGCCTGCTCCCTAACCTCGGCCCACCCCTCCGCTCACTGCAGAGCTGGCGGATCGGGCCTGCTGGCTTCCTGGGGACTAACCTTATCCCTAGGTCGCCCCCAAGGGCCCCTCCCAAGAGGCCTGGCGCCACAATGCTGGGGATTGGGGATACCCAAGTCACAGTGCCTGACTCACCCTGCCGCCCCGCCACCACCTAGGCTGCTAGGGGCGCTGCCATTCACTCAGGGAGGAGAATGGGCAGGGCCCGTCGAGTCCCCAGAAACATTCGAAAGCCCCTGGCGCCAAAATCCTTGAGCCCAAGCTCCCGCTCGACAGAGATCTCACCTCGACCCACCCCTCAATTCTCCGCACAGCTGGCGGATTGAGCCTGCCAGCGTCCTGGGGGCTAAGCCTAACCCTAGGTCATCCCCCAAGGGGCCCCTCACAAGGGGCCTGGCGCCGCAACGCGGTGTATTGGGAACCTCTGAGCCCCAGCGCCGGACTCACCTGCCGCCCTGCCACCAACCGGGCCGCTAGGGGCGCCACTGGTCATTCAGGGTGGGAGAAGGGACAGGGCCCTGGAGAAATCAGCGAAATTTGAAGCCTCCCACGCCAAAATGCAGGGGCCCACGCTTCCGCTGGGCAGGGCCTTTACCTCTGCCCGCCCACCTCTCGCCGCCCAGCCAGAGGATTGGGCTTGCCAGCCTCCTGGGGGCTAACTCTAACCCTAGGTCGCCCACGAGGAGCCCCTCCCAAGGAGCCTGGCACAGCAGCGCCGGGGATTGGGGATCCCCGACCCAAAGTGCAGGACTCACCCTGCCGCCCCACTGCCAACGGAGCCGCTAGGAGCGCCACTGGTTACTCAGGGCAGGAGATCGGGCAGGACCCTCTGAGCCATGACAACATTCGAAGGCCCAGGGCACCAAAACCCTGGGGACCACGCTCCCACTCGCCATCGCCCTCAAACCGGCCCACACTTCCGCTCCTCGCAGAGCCGGCTACTTGGGCCTGCTGGCCTCCTGGGCGCTAACCTTAACACTAGGACGGCCCCTGAGGGTCCCTTCCTAAGGGGCCTGGCGCCACAATGCCAGGGATTGGGGACCCCCAAGCCCCAGTGCCTGATGCACCCTGCCACCCCGCCCCACACGGGCTGCTAGGGGCGCTGCCATTCATTCAGGGTGGGAGAACTGGCAGGGCCCTCCGAACCCCCGCCGACCTTCGAAGTTGCCCCGAACCAAAACGCTTGGGCTCAGGCTCATGTTCACCAGCACCCTCACCTCGGCCCAACTCTCCGCTCGACACACAGGTGGTGTATCGGGCCTGCCGGACTCCTGAGGGCTAACCCTAACCATAGGTCGGCCCCCCAGGGTCCCTTCCCAAGGTGCCTGGTGTCGCAACGCTGGATGGTGACACCGAGCCCAAGTGCCGGACTCACCCTGCTGCCCTTCAGCCACCCGAGCCGCTAGGGGCCCACTGGTCAATCAGTGCAGGAGAAAGGTTAGGGCCCTCCGAGCTCCTGCTGACCTTCAAAGGACCCCCACCCTAAAACGCTTGGGCTCATGCTCAGTCTCGCCAGCGCCCTCACCTCGGGGCAACCCTCCACGTGTTGCACAGCCGCTGATCGGGTCCACCGGTCTTCTGGGGGCTAACCGTAACCCTAGATTGACCCCCGAGTGCGGTAGAACGGGAAGGGTGCTCTGAGCCCCCGGCAACTTTTGAATGCCCCCCACGCCAAAACTCTTGGGCCCAGGATTCCGCTCAACAGCGCCCTCACCTTGGCCCGCCCCTCTGCTCACCATACAGCTGGCAGATCGGGTCTGCCGGCCTCCTGGGGGCTAACAGTAATGCTCGGTCGGCCCCTAGACCCCTTCTGAAGGGGCCTGGAGCTCCAACGCCAAGGATTGGGGACCCCAAGCCCCAGCCCCTGACTCACCATACCGCCCATCCTCTACCCGGGCCGCTAGGGTAGCCGCCGGTCATTCAGGGCAGAAGAATGTGCAGGGCCCTCTGAGCCTCAGGCGACTTTTGAAGGACCCCCATGCCAAAACGCCTGGGCCCATGCTCCCACTCGCCAGTGGCCTCACCTCCGCCTGACCCTCCATTCGCCGCACAACTGGTGGATCGGGCCTGCCGGCCTCCTGGAGGCTAACCCAAACCCTATGTCAGCCCCCGAGGGGCCCCTCCCAAGGGGTCTGGTGCTGCAATGCCGGTGATTAGGGATCCCTGAGCCCCAGCACTGTACTCACCCTGCCGCCCCTCCGCAACCTGAGCCGCTAGGTATGCCGTCCGGCTTTCAGCAAGGTAGAACAGGAAGTGCGCTCTTAACCCCCGGTGATTTTCGAATGCCCCGACGCCAAAATGCTTGGGCCCACGCTCCCGCTCAACAGCGCCCTCACCTCGGCCTGCCCCTCTGCTCGCTACACAGCCAGCGGATCAGGCCTGCCAGCTTCCTGGGGGCTAACCCTAAACCTAGGTTGGCCCCCGATGGGCCCCTCCCAACGAGCCTGGAGCTGCAAGGCCTGGGATTGGGGACCCCTGAGCCCCAGCGCCAGACTCATACGGCCGCCCCACGGTAACCCGGGGCACTAGGGGCGCCGCCGGTTATTCAGGGCAGGAGAATGGGCAGGGCCCTCCAAGCCCCCGCCGACTTTTGAAGGCCCCCCACACCAAAACGCTTGGGCCCACACTCCTGCTCCCCAGCGCCCCCACCTCGGCCCACCCCTCCGCTCGACGCGCAGGTGGTGTATCGGGCCTGCTGGCCTCCTGGGGGATAACCCTAACTACAGGTCAGCCCCCGATGGGCCCTTCCCAAGGGACCTGGCGTCGCAACGCTGGCAATGGGGACCCTGAGCCCAAGTGGCGGACTCACCCTGCTGCCCTTCAGCCACCCGAGCCGCTAGGGGCCAACCGGTCAATCAGGGAAGGAGAACGGGCAGGACCCTCCGAGCCCCCACCAAACTTCAAAAGCCCCCCACGATAAAACACTTGGGCTCATGCTCAGGCTCGGCAGCACCCTCACCTCGGCCCAACCCTCTGCGTGTTGCACAGACGCTGATCGGGTCCACAGGCCTTCTGGAGGTAACCGTAACCCTAGATCGACCCCCGAAGGGCCCCTCCCAAGGGGTCTGACGCCGCAACGCCGGGGATTGGGGACCTCAGCACTGGATTCACCCTGCCAGCCAGCCGCCACCCGGGTCTTGGGGTGCTGCCGTTCATTCAGGGCGGGAGAACGGGCAGGGTCCTCCGAGACACGGAAACGTTCAAAGCCTCCCCGAGACAAAACACCCAGGCCCACGCTCCCACTCACCAGCGCCCTCACCTCGGTCCGCCACTCCAGTCTCCAAAAAGCTGGTGAATAGGGCCTGCCAGCCTCCTCGGGGCTAAACCTAAACCTAGGTTGGCCCCCTTGGGGCCCCTCCCAAGGGGCCTGGCGCTGCAACGCCGGGGATTGGGGACCCCCAAGCCCCAGCGCCGGATGCACCCTGCCACCCCCGCCCCACCCGGGCCGCTAGGGCGCCGCCGTTCATTCAGGGTGGGAGAACGGGCAGGGCCTTCCGAACCCCCGCCAACCTTCGAAGGCACCCCGAACCAAAACGCTTGGACCCAGGCTCATGTTCACCAGCACCCTCACCTCGGCCCAACTCTCCACTCAATGCACAGGTGGTGTATCTGGCCTGCCGGCCTCTTGTGGGCTAACCCTAACCATAGGTTGGCCACCGAGGGGACTTCCCAGGGGGCCTTGCGTCGCAACGCTGGGGATGGGGACCCCGAGCCCAAGTGCTGGACTCACCCTGCTTCCCTTCAGCCACCCGAGCCGCTAGGGGCCCCCCGCTCAATTAGGGCAGGAGAACCCACAGGGCCCTCCGAGACCCCGCTGACCTTCGAAGGCCCCCCGCGCAAAAACCTTGGCTCCCATGCTCCTGCTCACCAGCGCCCTCACCTCGGCCCGCCCCTCCTCTTGGTTCGTAGCCGGTGGATAGGGCCTGCCGGGCTCCTGGGGGCTAACCGAAACCCTAGGTCGGCCCCGTGGGGCACATCCCAAGGGGCCTGGCTCTGCAACGCTGGGGATTGGTGACTCAGAGCCCCAGAGTCGAACTCACCCTGATGCACTGTCGCCACCCAGGCCGCTAGGGGCGCCGCTGGTGATTCAGGGAGAGAGAAGGGGCAGGGCCTTCGGAGCCCCAGGTTACCTTCAAAGGCCCCCTGCACCAAAATGCCCCAGCACATGCTCCCGCTCCCCAGCACCCTCACCTTGGCCCACCCCTCCGCTCCCCGCACAGTGGGCAGATGGGGCCTTCCGGCCTCCTGGGGGCTAACCCTAACCCTAGGTCGGCCCCCCAGGGGCCACTCCCAAGGGTCCTGGTACCACTACGCTGGGGATCGGGGACCCCAAGGCCCAGAGCCAGACTCACCCTGCCGCAACGCTGCCACCCAGGCCGCTAGGGGCGCCACCGGTCATTCAGGGCTGGAGAAGGGACAGGGCCTTGGAGAAACCTGCAACATTTGAAGCCTCCTGCACCAAAATGCAAGGGACCAAGCTCCCGCTCCCCAGCACCTTTACTTCGGCCTGCCCACCTATCCCTGCCCAGCCTGAGGATTGGGCCTGCCAGCCTCCTGGGGGCTAACTCTAACCCTAGGTAGGCCCACGAGGAGCCCCTCCCATGGGGCCTGCCCCCACAACGCTGGGGATTGGGAACACCAGAGCCTCAGCACTGGACTCACCCTGCCACCCAGGCGCCACCCGGGGACTTGGGGTGGTGCCATTCATTCAGGGCGGGAGAACGGGTAGGGCCCTCCGAGACACAGTGACATTCAAAGGCCCCCCACGCCAAAACGCCAGGCCCACCATCCCGCTCACCAGCGCCCTCACCTCGGTCGGCCACTCCGCTCTCCACACAGCTGGTGAATAGGGCCTGATGGCCTCCTAAGGGCTAAACCTAACCCTAGGTTAGCCCCTGAGGGGCCACTCCCAAGGAGCCTGGCGCCTCAACACTGGGTATTGGGGATACCCGAGCCAAAGCGCCTGACTCACCCTGCCTCCCCGCTGCCACCTATGCTGCTAGGGGCACCGCCGGTCATTCAGGGAGGAGAACGGTCAGGGCCCGCTGAGTCCCCTGAGACATTCGAAGGACCCCGGTGCCAAAACGCTTGGCCCCACGCTCCCACTCAACAGAGATCTCACCTCGACCCACCCCTCCATTCGCCACACAGCTGGCGGACTGAGCCTGCCAGCGTCCTGGAGGCTAACCCTAACCCTAGGTCAGCCCCCGAGGGGCCCCCACCAAGGAGCCTGATGCCGCAACGCGGTAGATTGGGGATCCCCGAGCCCCAGCGCCGGACTCACATGCTGCCCTGCCGCCACCTGGGCTGCTAGGTACGCCGCCGGTCATTCAGGGAGGAGAATGGGCAAGGCCATCTGAGTCCCCGGAGACATTCGAAGGCCCCAGGTGGCAAAACGCTTGGGCCCACGCTCTTGCTCTCCAGCGCCCTCACCTCGGCCTGCCCCTCCGCTCCCCTCACAGCGGGCGGATCCCGCCTGCAGGCCTCCTGGGTGCTAACCCTAACCCTAGGTCGGCCGCCCAGGGGCCCCTCCCAAGGGTCCTGGTGCCGCTTCGCTGGGGATCGGGGACCCCAAGCCCCAGAGCCAGGCCCAGCCTCCACCCGTGGGCTTGGGGTGCTGCCATTATTCAGGGTGGGAGAACGGGCACGGCCCTCCGAGGCACGGTGACCTTCAAAGGCCCCCCGCACCAAAACGCCCAGGCCCACGCTCCCAATCACCACCGCCCGCACCTCGGTCCGCCAGTTCGCTCTCCACACAGGTTGCGAAAAGGGCCTGCCGGCCTCCTGGGGGCTAACCCTAACCCTAGGTCGGCCCCCCAGGGGCCCCTCCCAAGGGTCCTGGTGCCGCTACGCCGGGGATCGGGGACCCCAAGCCCCAGAGCCAGACTCACCCTGCCACAACACTGCCACCCAGGCCGCTACAGGCACCGCCGGTCATTCAGGGAGGTAAATGGCTAGGGCCCGCCAAGTCCCCAGAGACATTCGAAGGACCCTGGCGCCAAAACGCTTCGGCCCGCGCACGCTCGACAGAGACCTCACATCGACCCACCCTTCCATTAGCCACACAGCTGGCGGATTGAGCCTGCTGGCATCCTGGGGGCTAACTCTAACCCTAGGCCGGCCCAGGAGGAGCCCTTCCCAAGGGGCCTGGTGTCACAACACCGGGGATTGGGGACCCCCAAGCCCCAGCGCCGGGTGCACCCTGCCGCCCCTCCGCACCCAGACTGCTAGGGGGGTAGCCGTTCATTCAGGCTGGGGGAACGGGCAGAGCACTCCAAACCCCTCCGACCTTCGAAGGCGCCCCGAACCAAAACGCTTGGACCCAGGCTCATGTTCACAAGCACCCTCAACTCGGCCCAACTTTCCGCTCGATGCACAGGTGGTGTATCGGGCCTGCAGGTCTCCTGGGGACTAACCTTAACCATAGGTCGGCCCCCAAGGGTCCCTTCCCAAGGGGCCTGGCGTCGCAACGCTGGGGATGGGGACACCGAGCCCAAGTGCCGGACTCACCCTGCTGTCCTTCAGCCACCGGAGCCACTAGGGGCCCACCGGTCAATCAGTGTAGGAGAATGGTTAGGGCCCTCCGAGCATCTGCTGACGTTCATAGGCCCCCCGCGCTAAAACGCTTAGGCTCATGCTCAGGCTAGCCAGCATCCTCACCTCGGCCCAACCCTCCGCGTGTTGTACAGCCGCTGATCGGGTCCACTGGCCTTCTGGGGGCTAACTGAAACGCTAGATCGACCCCGAGCAGCCCCTCCCAAGGGGCCTGGCGCCGCAACACCGGGGATTGGGGATGGCCAAGCCTCAGCACTGGACTCATCCTGCCGCCCAGCTGCCACGCGGGGGCTTGGGGTGGTGCCGTTCATTCAGGGCCGGAGAATGGGCAGGGCCATCCAAGACACGGAGACCTTCAAAGGCTCCCCAGGCCAAAACAACGGGGCCCATGCTCCTGCTCACCAGCGCCCTCACCTCGGTCTGCCACTCCAGTCTCCACACAGCTGGGGAATAGGGCCTGCGGGCCTCCTAGGGGCTAAACCTAACCCTAGGTTGGCCCCGAGGGGCCCTCCCAAGGGGCCTGGCGCCGCAACACTGGGGATTGGGGATACCCAAGCCACAGTGCCTGACTGACCCTGCCACCCCGCCACCACCTGGGCTGCTGGGGGCGCTGCCAGTCACTCAGGGAGGAGATTGGGCACGGCACGGCGAGTCCCCGGAGACATTCGAAGGCCTCTGGCGCCAAAACGCTTGGGCCCATGCTCCCGCTCAACAGAGGCCTCACCTCGACCCACCACTCCATTCGCCGCACAGCTGGCAGATTGAACCTGCCGGGGTCCTGGGGGCTAACCCTAACCATAGGTCAGCCCCCGACGGGCCCCTCCCAAGGGGCCTGGCGGCGCAATGAGGTGGACTGGGGACCCCGAGCCCAGCGCCAGATTCACCTACCGCCCCTCCATCACTCAGGCCGCTAGGGGTGCTTCAGTTCATTCAGGGTGGGAGAACTGGCAGGGCCCTCCATTTCCCCTGCGGCCTTCGAAGGCCCCCCGCGCAAAATGTTGGCTCCCATGCTCCTGCTCGCCAGGGTCCTCACCTTGGCCTGCTCCTCTGCTTTATTCAGAGCTGGTGGATAGTGCCTCCCGGGCTCCTGGGGGCTAACCGAAACCCTAGGTCGGCCCCGTGGGGCAGATCCCAAGGGGCCTGGCTCTGCAATGCTTGGGATTGGAGACTCAGAACCCCAGAGCCAGACTCACCCTGCTGCACTGTCACCACCCAGGTCGCTGCGGGTGCCGCCGGTGATTCAGAGTGAAAGAAGTGGCAGGGCCTCCCGAGCCCCCTGTGACCTTCAAAGGCCCCCCACGCCAAACCACTGGTGCCCATGCTCCCGCTCCCCAGCGCCCTCACCTCGGACCACCCCTCCGCCCATCGCACAGGCGGCAGATCGGGCCTGCCGGCCTCCTGGGTGCCAACCCTAACCCTAGGACGGCCCCTGAGGGTCCCTTCCTAAGGGGCCTGGCGCCGCAAAGCCGGGCATTGGGGACCCCTGAGACCCAGCTCCGGATGCACCCTACCGCCCCGCAACACACATGCCGCTAGGGTCGCCACCATTCATTCAGTGTTGGAGAACTGGCAGGGCCCTCCTAACTCCCTCTGACCTTTGAAGGTGCCCCGAACCAAAACGCTTCGGCCCAGACACATGTTCACCAGCACCCTCACCTCGGCCCACCACTCCGCTCGCTGCACATGTGGTGTATCAAGCCTGCTGTCCTCCTGGGGACTAACCCTAACTGTAGGTCGGACCCCGAGAGGCCCTTCCCGAGTGGCCTGGCACCACAACGCTGGGGATAGGGACACTGAGGAATAGTGCCGGACTCACCCTGCTGCCCTTCAGCCACCCGAGCCGCTAGGGTCCCGCCGGTCATTCAGAGCGAGAGAATGGGCATGGCACTCCAAGCCCCGGGCGACTATCGAAGGCCCCCCCACAGCAAAATGCTTGGGCCAATGCTCCCGCTCACCAGCGCCTTCACGTCGGCCCACTCCTCCGCTCGCCTCACAGTCGGCTGATAGGGCGTGCCGGCCTCCTGGGGGCTATCCCTAACCGTAGGTCGGCCCTCGAAGGGCCACTCGCAAGGGGCCTGGAGTTGCAAAGCCGGGGATTGGGGACCCCCAAGCCCCAGCGCCGGATGCACCCTGCCACCCCGACTCACACAGGCCGCTAGGGGCGCCGCCATTCATTCAGGGTGGGAGAACTGCCAGGGCCCTCTGAACCCACGCCGACCTTCGAAGGTGCCCCGAACCAAAACGCTTGGGCCCAGGCTTATGTTCACCAGCACCCTCACCTCGGCCCAACTCGCCGCTCGACGCACAGGTGGTGTATCGGGACTGCCGGCCTCCTGGGGGCTATCCCTAACCCTAGGTCGGCCCTCGAGGGGCCCTTCCCAAGGGCCCTGGCGACTCAACGCTGGGGATGGGGACCCCGAGCCCAAGTACCAGACTCACCCTGCTGCCCTTCAGCCACCCGAGCCGCTAGGGGCCCCGCCGATCATTCAGAGCGGGAGAACGGGCAGGTCCCTCCGAGGCCCCGCCGACCTTCGAATGCCCCCCGCACTAAAAAGCTTGGGCTCATGCTCAGTCTCGCCAGTGCCCTCACCTCGTCCCAACCCTCTGCGTGCCGCACAGCTGCTGGTAGGGTCCACCGGCCTCCTGGGTGCTATCCATAAACCTAGATCGATCCCCAAAGGTCCACTCCCAAGGGGCTTGGCGCAGCAACGCCGGGGATTGGGGACCCCGAACCTCAGCACCTGACTCACCCTGCCGCCCAGCCGCCACCCGGGGGCTTGGGGTGTTGCCAATCATTCAGGGCGGGAGAACAGGCAGGGCCCTCCCAGACATGGCGACCTTCGAAGGCCCCCCGTGCAAAAACGGCAGACCCACCCTCCCACTCACCAGCGCCCTCACCTCCATCCGCCACTGCACTCTCCACACAGCTGGCGAATAGGGCCTGCCGGCCTCCTGGAGCCTAAACCTAACCCTAGGTTGCCCCCGAGCGTCCTCTCCCAAGGGGCCTGGCGCCGCATCGCCGGGGATTGGGGACCCCCAAGCCCCAGTGCCTGATGCACCCTGTCGCCCTTCCCCTCACAGGCCGCTAGGGGCGCCGCCATTCATTCAGGGTGGGAGAACGGGCAGGGCCCTCCGAACCCCCGCCTATGCTCGAAGGCGCCTGGAATCAAAACACTTGGGCCCACGCTCATGTTCACCAGCACCCTCAACTCGGCCCGCACCTCCGCTCCTCGCACAGCCCGCGACTCGGGCCTGCCGGCCTCCTGGGCGCTAACCCTAACCCTAGGACGGCCCACGAGGGGCCCTTCCCAAGGGTCCTGGTGACACAACGCTGGGGATGGGGACCCCGTGCCCAAGTGCCAGACTGACCCTGCTGCCGTTCAGCCACCCAAGTCGCTAGGGGACCACCGGTCCATCAGGACAGGAGAACGGGCAGGGACCTCCGAGACACGGTGACCTTTGAAGCCCCCCTGCGCAAAAACGGCAGACCCACCCTCCCACTCACCAGCGCCCTCACCTCCGTCCGCCACCCCACTCTCCACACAGCTGGCGAATAGGGCCTGCCGGCCTCCTGAGGGCTAAACCTAACACTAGGTTGCCCCCGAGGGGCCTCTCCCAAGGGGCCTGGTGCCCCATCACCGGGGATTGGGGACCCCCAAGCCCCAGCACAGGATGCACCCTGTCGCCCCTCCCTACCCGGGCTGCTAGGGGCGCCGCCGTTCATTCAGGGTGGGAGAACGGGCAGGGCCCTCCGAACCCCCGCCTATGCTCGAAGGAGCCCGGAATCAAAATGCTTGGGCCCACGCTCACGTTCACCAGCACCCTCAACTCGGCCCTCACCTCCGCTCCTTGCAGAGCCGGCGACTCGGGCCTGCTGGCCTCCTGGGCGCTGACCCTAACCCTAGGACGGCCCCTGAGGATCCCTTCCTAAGGGGCCCAGCGCGGCAATGCCGGAGATTGCGGACCCCCAAGCCCCAGCGCCGGATGCACGCCGCCGCCCCGCCCCACACGGGCCGCTAGGGGCGCCACCATTCATTCAGGGTGGGAGAACTGGCAGGGCCCTCAGAACCCACGTCGACTTTCGAAGGCGCCCCGAACCAAAACCCTTGGGCCCTGGCTCACGTTCACCAGCACCCTCACCTCGGCCCAACTGTCCTCTCGATGCACAGGTGGTGTATCGGGCCTGCGTGGCTCCTGGGGACTAACCCTAACCATAGGTCGGCCCCCGAGGGGCCCTTCCCAAGGGACCTGGTGACGCAACGCTGGGGATGGGGACCCCGTGCCCAAGTGCCAGACTCACCCTGCTGCCCTTCAGCCACCCAAGCCGCTAGGGGACCACCGGTCAATCAGGACAGGAGAACGGGCAGGGACCTCCGAGCCCCAGCTGACCTTCGAAGGCCCCCCCCGCAAAAACGTTGGCTCCCATGCTCTTGCTCCCAGTGCCCTCACCTCGGCCCGCCCCTCCACTTGATTCAGAGCCGGTGGATAGGGCCTGCCAAGCTCCTGGGGCTAACCAAAACCCTAGGTCCGCCCCGTGGGGCACATCCCAAGGGGCCTGGCTCTGCAACGCTGGGGATTGGTGACTCAGAGCCCCAGAACCGGACTCCCCTGCCGCACTGTCGCCGCCCAGGCCGCCTGGGGCGCCGCCGTTCATTCAGGGCGAATGTAGGGACAAGGCCCTGGAGAAACCGGCGACATTTGAAGCCTCCCGCCAAAATGCAGGGGCCCACGCTCCCCCTCGCCAGAGCCTTTACCTCGGCCCGCGCACCTCTCGCTGCCCAGCCACAGGATTGGGCCTGCCGCCTCCTGGGTGCTAACTCTAACCCTAGGTCGGCCCCCTACGAGCCCCTCCCAAGGGGCCTGGCCCCGCAACGCCGGGGATTGGGGATCCCCGAGCCGCAGCGTGGGACTCCCCCTGCCGCCCCACCTCCAACGGAGCCGCTAAGGGCGCCGCTAGTTATTCAGGGCAGGAGAACGGGCAGGGCCCTTCGAGCCATGGCAACATTCGAAGGCCCAGGGCCTGCCGGCCTCCTGGGAGCTAACCCTAACCATACATCAGCCCCTGAGGGGCCCTACCCAAGGTGCCTGTCGTCACAACACCGGGGATTGGGGACCCCCAAGATCCAGTGCCGGATGCACCCTGGCGCCCCGCCTCACACGGGGCGCTAGGGGCGCCGCCATTCATTCAGGGTGGGAGAACTGCCATGGCCTTCCAAACCCCCGCTGACCTTCGAAGGCCCCCCGCAATAAAAAGCTTGGGCTCATGTTCAGTCTCGCCAGTGCCCTCACCTCGTCCCAACCCTCCACGTGCCGCACAGCCGCTGATCGGGTCCACCGGCCACCTGGGGGCTAAGCATAACCCTAGATCGATCCCCAAAGGTCCACTCCCAAGGGGCTTGGCGCAGCAACGCCGGGGATTGGGGACCCCGAACCTCAGCACCTGACTCACGCTGCCGCCCAGCCACCACCGAGGGGCTTGGGGTGTTGTCGATCATTCAGGGCGGGAGAACAGGCAGGGCCCTCCCAGACACAGTGACCTTCGAAGGCCCCCCGCACAAAAACGGCAGACCCACCCTCCCACTCACCAGCGCCCTCACCTCCGTCCGCCACTCCACTCTCCACACAGCTGGCGAATAGGGCTTGCCAGCCTCCTGGGGGCTAAACCTAACCCTAGGTTGCTCCCGAGGGGCCTCTCCCAAGGGGCCTGGCGCCGCATCGCCGGGGATTGGGGACCCCCAAGCCCCAGCGCTGGATGCACCCTTTCACCCCTCCCCACTCGGCCGCTAGGGACGCCGCTGTTCATTCAGGGTGGGAGAAGGGGCAGGGCACTCCGAACCCCCGCCTATGCTCAAAGGTCCCCCGAATCAAAACGCTTGGGCCTACGCTCACGTTCACCAGCACCCTCAACTTGGTCTGCACCTCCGCTCCTCGCACAGCCGGCGACTTGGGCCTGCCGGCCTCCTGGGCGCTAACCCTAACCCTAGGACGGCCCCTGAGGATCCCTTCCCAAGGGGCCTGGCGCTGCAATGCCGGGGATTGCGGACCCCCAAGCCCCAGCGCAGGATGCACGCTGCCGCCCCGCCCCACACCCGACTCATCCTGATGCCCAGCCGCCACCCGGGGGCTTGGGGTGCTGCTGTTCATTCAGGGCAGGAGAACGGGCAGGGCCCTCCAAGATACAGTGACCTTCGAAGGCCCCCCGTGCCAAAACGCCCAGGCCCATGCTCCCAATCACCAGCTCCCTCACCTCGGTCTGCCACTTCACTCTCCACACAGGTTACGAATAGGGCCTGCCAGCCTCCTGGGGGCTAAATCGAAGGCTAGGTTGACCCCCGAGGGGTCCATCCCAGGGGCCTGGCGTCACAACACTGGGGATGGGGACCCCGAGCCGCAGCATGGGACTCACCCTCCCCCCCCACCGCCAACAGAGCCGCTAGGGCACCGCTGTTTATTTAGGGCAGGAGAAGGGGCAAGGCACTCCAAGCCATGGCAACATTCCGGGACCCAGTGCGCCAAAACGCTGGGGCTCAAGCTCTCGCTCGCCATCGCCCTCAACTCGGCCCATACCTCCGCTCCTTGCACAGCCGGCGGATCGGGCCTGCCGGCCTCCTGGGCGCTAACCCTAACCCTAGGACAGCCCCTGAGGTTCCCTTCCTAAGGGGCCTGGCGCTGCAACGCCGGGGATTGGGGACCCCCAAGCCCAAGCGCCAGATGCACCCTGCCGCCCCGCCCCACATGGGCCGCTAGGGGCGCCGCCATTCATTCAGGGAAGGAGAAATGGCAGGGCCCTCCGAGCCCCCGCTGACCTTCAAAGGCCTCCCGCACTAAAATGCTTGGGGTCATGCTCAGGCTCGCCAGCGCCCTCAACTCGGGGCAACCCTCCGCTTGTTGCACAGCCGCTGATCGGGTCCACTGGCCTTCTGGGGGCTAAACGCAACCCTAGAATGGCCTCCGAGCGGCCCTTCCCAATGGGCCTGGCGACACAACGCCGGGGATTGGGGACCCCTGAGCCCCAGCGCCGGACTCACCTTGCCGCCGAGCTGCCACCCAGGGTCTTGGGGTGCTGCCATTATTCAGGGAGGGAGAAAGGGCAGGGCCCTCAGAGACACGGTGACCTTCAAAGGCCCCCGGCGTCAAAACGCCCGGGCCCACGCTCCCACTCACCAGCGCCCTCAACTCAGTCCGCCACTCCGCTATCCACACAGCTGGTGAATAGGGCCTGCCTGCCTCCTAGGGGCTAAACCTAACCCTAGGTTGGCACCCGAGGGGCCGCTCCCAAGGGGCCTGGCACCGCAACGCTGGGGATTGGAGATACCAGAGCCAAAGCGCCTGACTCACCCTGCACCCCGCCGCCACCAGGGCAGCTAGGTGCGCCGCCGGTCATTCAGGGAGGAGAATGGGTAGGGCCCACCGAGTCCCCGAAGACATTCGAAGGCCCCCCGCGCCAAAACGCTTGGGCCCACGCTCCCGCTCCACAGAGACCTCACCTCGACACACTACACCTTTCTCCGCACAGCTGGCGGATTGAGCCTTCTGGCGTCCTGGGGTCTGACCCTAACCCTAGGTCAGCCCCCGAGGGCACCCTGCCAAGGGGCCTGGTGCAGCAACTCGGTGGATTGGAGACCCCTGAGCCCCAGCGCCGGACTCACCTGCCGCCCTGCCGCTACCCAGGCCGCTAGGGGCGCCACAGGTCATTCAGTTGGGAGAACTGGCAAGGCCTTCCATTTCCCCTGTGACCTTCGAAGGCCCCCCACTCAAAAAAGTTGGCTCCCAAGCTCCCAAGCTCCTGCTCCCCAGCGCCCTCACCTCGGCCCGCCCCTCCGCTTGCTGGAGCCAGTGGATAGTGCCTGCCAGGCTCCTGGGGGCTAACCGAAACCCAAGGGGCCTGGCTCTGCAACGCTTGAGATTGGTGACTCAGAGCCCCAGAGCCGGACTCACCCTGCCACACTGTCGCCACCCAGGGCGCTAGGGGCGCTGCCGGTCATTCAGGGTGGTAGAAAGGTCAGGGCCCTGGAGAAACCTGCCACATTTGAAGCCTCCTGCGCCAAAATGCAGGGGCCCATGCTCCTGCTTCCCAGCGCCTTTACCTCGGCCTTCCCACCTCTCACTGCCCAGCCAGAGGATTGGGCCTGCTGGCCTCCTGGGGGCTAACTCTAACCCTAGGTCAGCCCAGGAGGAGCCCCTTCCAAGGGGCCTGGCTCCGCAACACTGGGGATTGGGGATCCCGGAGCCACAGTGCGGGACTCACCCTGCCGCCCCACCACCAACGGATATGCTAGGGTCGCAGCTGCTTATTCAGGGCAGGAGAATGGGCAGGGCACTATGAGCCATGGCAACATTCGAAGGCCAAGGGCGCCAAAGTGCTGGGGACCAAGCTCCCACTCGCCATCGCCCAAAACTCAGCCCGCAACACCGCTCCTCACACAGCCAGCAGATCGGGCCTGCCAGCCTCCTGGGGGCCAACCCTAACCCTAGGTTGGCCCCCGAGGGGAACATCCCAAGGGGCCTGGTGCAGCAACGCCAGGGATTGGGGACCCACGAGCCCCCGCGCCGAACTCACCATGCCACCCCGCCACCCACAAGGCCACTACGGGCGCCGCTGGCCATTCAGGGAGGGAGAACCTGCAGGGCCCTCCAAACCCCAGCGACCTTCCAAGGCCCCTCGTGACATAATGCTTGGGCCCACGCTCCAGCTCGGTGGCGCCCTCACCTTGGCCTGGCCCTCCTCTACCGCACAGCTGGTGGATCATGCCTGCCAGGCTCCTGGGTGCTAACACTAACCCTAGGACGGCCCCAGAGGGGCCCCTCCCAAGGGGCCTTGCACTGCAACGCATAGCATTGGAGACCCCCAAACCGCAGTGCCAGACTCACACTGCCAACTCGCCACCACGCGGACCGCTCGGGGTGCCGCTGGTCATTCAGGGCAGGAGAACGGACAGGGCCCTCCAAGGCTCTAGCGACATTCAAAGGCCCCATGCGCCAAAACGCTGGATACCATAATCCCGCTCGCCAGCGCACTCACCTCGGCCCCCTCGTCCGTTCGCCGCACAGCCGGCGCATCAGTCCTGCTGGCATACTGGGGTCTAACCCTAACCCTAACCCCTAACCTTAAACCCTAAACCTTAACCCCTAATCCTAACCCTAACCCTAACCCTAACCCTAACCCTAACCCTACACTAAACCTAACCCTAAACCCTAATCCTTAAAACTAAACCCTAACATTAACACTAAACCCTAAACCCTAACCCCTAACCCTAATCCCGAAACCCTAAACACTAAACCCTAACCTTAACCACTAACCCCAAACCCCAAACACTAACCCTAAACCCTAACCCTACCCGGACCCCTACCATACCACTAATCCTACCCCTAACCCTACCCCTTCAGCTAACCCTATCCCTAACCCGTAACCTATCCCTAAACCTAACCCTAACCCGTAACCTAACCCGTACTCTAACCGTAACTCTAACCCGTACCCTAACCCTAACCCTAACATGTACCCTAACCCTAGCCGAAACCCTAACATGTACTCTAACCCGTACCCTAACCCGTACCATAACCCTAACCATAAACTGTACCTTAACCCGTAACTTAAACCGTACCCTAAACCTAACCGTAGCCCTAACAAGTACCCTAACCCGTACTATAACCTTAACCCTAAACCCTAAACCCTGACCCTAACCCATACCATAACTCATACCATAACCCGTAACCTAACCCTACCTGTATCCTAACCCTAATCCGTACCCTAACCGTAACCCTAAACGCTAAACTGTAACCCGTACCCTACCCCTAACCACTACCCTTACCTTAACCTTAACCCATACCCTAACCCGTACCCTATCCCTAACCCGGACCCTAACCCATATCCTAACCCATACCTAAAACTAACCTGTACCCTAACCAGTACCCTAACCCATACCCTAACCCTAAACCTTACCCTATACCTATCCCTAACCTGATCCCTAACCCGTACCCTCACCCTAACCCTAAACCGTAACCTAACCTGTACCATAACCGTAAACTGTACCCTAACCCTAACCCGTACACTAACCCTAACCTGTACCCTAAACCGTACCCATTTCCGTACGCCAACACTTACCCTAAACTGTACCCTAGCCCGTACCCTAAACCGTACCCTAATGCATACCCTAACCCATAACCTAACCCTAACCCCTACCCTAACCCTAACCCGTACTCCAACCCTAACCCTAACCCTAAACCCAAACCCTAAACCCTAACCCGTACCCTAAACCCTAATCTGTACCCTAACCCATAACCTCTAACCTAAACCCCTAAACCCAACCCTACCCTGTACCCTCTCCTTACCCTAACCTTAACCCCTACACTCACCCATACCCTAACCGTAACCCATACCCTAACCTTAACCCGTAACCTAATCCGTAACCTAACCCCGGGGATTGGGTACACATGAGCCCCACCACGGGACTCAGCCTGCCACCACTCAGGAAACCATGCCCCTTGGGGCGCCACAGAGCATACCGTGCAGGAGAACTGGTAGGGCCCCCCTGAGCCCCCAGTGATCCTGGGCGGCCCCCTACACCCCAACCCTGAGGCCCACGCTCATCCCGCCCCACGCCTTCCCTTCAGCTTGCCACCGAGCTCGTCGCAGAGCCGGCAGATCAGGCCTGCCGGGTTCCTGGGGCCTAGACCTGACCCTAGGTCGGCTGGGTAGGGACCATCCCCTGGGGCCCGGTGCCGCAGCCCCAGGGACTGGGGACACCTGAGCCCCACTGCAGGACAAAGCCTGCCAGCCTGCAGGAAACCGTGCCCCTTGGGAGGCTATAGAGCATTCAGCGCGGGAGAATCTGGAGGGCCCCCAGAGCCCCCAGCGAACTTCGGCGATCCCTAAACCCAAGCTTGAAGCCCATGCTCACCCCACCCCACACCCTCACCTCAGCCCGCAGTGGAGCTCACCACATAGTGGGCAGATCTGGCCTGCGGGGTACCTGGGCCCCAACCCTAACCCTAGTTCATCTGTGGAGGGCCCCCTCCCCAGGAGCCTGGAGCCACAGCTGCGGGGATTCGGGACACCTGAGCCCCACAGCAAGACTCAGTCTGCCACCCTGCAGGAAACCGTGCACCTTGGGAGGCCATAGAGCATTCAGGGCGGGAGAACAAGGAGGAGCATCCTGAGCCACCAGCGAACTTCGGCGGCCTCCCGCACCCCAACCCTGAGGCCCACGCTCACCCTCCCCACACCCTCACCTCAGCCCGTGTAGCTCGCCATACAGCCAGCAGATTGGGCCTGCGGGGCTCCTGGGGCCTAACCCTAGCCCTAGGTCGGCCGCGGGTGTGGGGGCCTCCCCAGGAGCCTTACACAGCAGCCCCGGGGAATTGGGTTACCTGGCCCCACCGCAGGACTCAGCTTGTCACCTGACAGGAAACCGTGCCCCTTGGGACTCTACGGAGCCTACAGGACACGAGAACTTGGGGAGGCCCCCAGAGCCCATCCCCACATTTGGCAGCCCCCCGTGCCCCAACCCTGAGTCCCACGCTCACCTTCCCCCATGGCCTCCTCTCAGCCCTCCACAGAGCTCGCTGCACAGCCTGCAGATTGTCCCTGGCAGGCTTCTGGACCCTAACCCTTACCCTAGGTTGGTGACAGAAGGGTCCCTCCCCAGGGTCCTGGCACCCCACTCTAGGGGATTTGGGACACCCAAGCCCCACCGTAGGACTCAGCCTGCAGCCCACAGTAAACTGTACCATTTTGGGGCACAACACAGCATTCAGGGCAAGAGAATTGGGGCACCCCTGAGAGCCCCTTCTGGTGAACCCCGACCTTTGTGGGCCCTTCCGGATGAAACCCAAAGGCTCACACTCACCCGCCCTTGTGCCCTCATCTCACTCGGCCTGGGAGTTCTCTGAGCACTGGGCAGTTCGGACCTGCTGTCTCTTGAGGCCTAACCTAACACTGGGTCTTCTGCTGAGGGTCCCTCCCTGTTTGCCTGCCTCCAAGGCAGCAGGCATTGGGCTCACCTCTGCACGACTAGAGGACTCAGCCTGCCCCACAGCAGGAAACTGTCCATTTGGGGCTGCAGCAAGGATTCATAGGAAAATCGGAGGGCCACCCTCAGCCTATCCCAGGCAACCCCCACTTTGAGAGATCTCCCCAGAACTAATTAGTAGCTTCACACTGACCTTTAAACTTGCTCTCCACGGTGATCTTTTGAAATTCTCCACAATTCCAACCGATGGCATCATCCAGCTTCAGTGCCTTACCCAGCTTTAGGTCTTGAGATGGATTAAAATGGGAAGTTATTTCACTGATGATGACGTACTGGTGACCAAAAGATACATGCATAAATGCTTCATATCACTTGGCTTAAGGGAAATGCAAATCTAAACCCCTATAGATGCCATATCACACGAGGGTGAATATCTAAAAATAAGAAGACATAAAACTATACATGTTGGAGAGGATGTGGTGAAACGGGAACCCTCTTACACACCTGTACGAATGCAGTCCGGTACAGCCACTCTTGAAAATGGTACGGAGTTTCCTCAAGAAGTTATAAATAAAGCTACCCTATGTCCCAGCAATTGCACTACTGGGTATTTACCCCAAAGAGACAGAGGTAGCGAAGTCGGGACACATGCACCCCAGTGTTCATAGCAGCAATATCCATAATAGACAAACTGTGGAAAGAATGCAGATGACCATCGACAGATGAATGGATAAAGAAGATGTGGAATATATATATATATATATATAATGGAATATTACTCAGCCATCAGAAAGGATGAATACTTACCATCACACCGACCTGGGTGGAGCTGGAGGGTATTATGCTGAGTGGAATAAGTCAATGAAAGAAAGACAATGATCATATGCTTTCACTCCTATGTGGAATATCAGAAACAAGGAAGAAGACCATAGGGCAAGGAAGGGAAAATAGAATGGGAAGTCATCAGAGAGGGAGAAAACCCATGATGGACTCTTAACTACCGCAAGAAACTGATGATTGTTGGAGGAGAAGTTGGGGGGGTAACTGGGTGAGTAGCATTAAGGAGGTCACGCGATACAATGAGCACTGGGTGTTACACACGACTGAAAATTTATTGAAGACTACATCTGAAACTAATGATGTACTGTAAGTTGGCTAATTGAATTTAAATTAAAGAACAAAAGACCTCGAATAAACAATCCTAAACATTTGTATGGAACCACTAAAGATTCCAAACAGCCAGTGCAATGTGGAAAAGAAAAACAAAGCTGGAGGACTCACAATTGCAGATTTCAGGTTATACTACAAAGCTGCAGTCATCCTAACAAGACAGTACAGCACAAAAATAGACACAGTGACCAAAGGAACAGGATACAAGTTTAGACAGAAACCCACAATTATGTGGTCCATGAATCTTCCACAAAGCAAGCAACGATATCAAAAGGGAAAAGGACAGTCTCTACAACAAATGGTGTTGGGAAAACTAGACAGCTACGTACAGAAGAATGCAATTAGACTCTTTTCTTACACAACAAAGACAAACGCAAAACAGTTTCAAGACCTCAATATGAGACCTGAATCCATAAAAATCCTACAGGAGGGAAGACAGTAACTTCTTGACATGGACCATACCAACGTTTTTCTAGACTGTCTCCTGAGGCAAAGGAAATGAAAGCAAAAATAAACTATTGGGAATACAGCAAAATAAAAAGTTTCCACATGGCAGAAGAACAATGAAAACGTAAAAATAATAAGACAACCTACTCAAAGGGAGAAGATATTTTGCAAAGATCATAGGCAATAAAGGGATAGTGTCCAAAACATATACAACTGATACTACTCGACCCCCAAAACAAATAATCCAGTTAAAAAATAGGCAGAAGACATGGACAGACATTTCTCCAAAGAAAAAATACAAATGGCCAACAGTCCCGTGAAAAGATGTTCACCATCACCCATCATCAGGAAAATGTAAATCCAAAGGACAATGAGGTAATACCTCAAACCTGTCAGAATGGCTAACATCAAAAGCACAACAAATAGCAGGTGTTGGGAGGATGTGGATAAAGGGGAATCCTCGTGAACTGTGGGTGGGAATGCAAACTGTGGTGGCCACCGTGGAAAACAGTATGAAGGTTCCTCAAAAAATTAAATATATAACTACCCTACGATCCAACAATCACACTACTTGTATTTACCCAAAGAATAGGAAAACAGTAACGTAAAAGGATACGTGCACCCCTATGTTTCTTGCACCATTATTTACAATATCACCATATGGAAGCAACCCAAGTGTCTGTAGAAAAATTGACAAATGAGATGATAGATGTGTGTATTCACACACACACACACACACACACATACACACATACAATGGAGTATTACTCGGCTTGAAAAAGAATGAAACCTTGCCATTTGCAGACACATGGATGGAGCTAGAGAGTATTATCCTAACTAAAATCAGTCAGTCAGAGAAAGACAAATCCCATACGATGTCACTCTAATGGGGAATTTAAAAAACAAAGAAAAATAAATAACTAAAAGAGAAAAAGGAGACACACCAAAATACAAACTCTTAACAATAGAGAACAAACGGATGGTTACCAGAGAGGAGGTGGATAGAGGGATGAGTGAAATAGATGAAGGGGATTAATAGGATGCTTTTCTTGATGACCAATGAGTAATATATAGAATTACTGAATCACTCTATTGGACAACTGAAAAGAATGTAACACTGTATGTTAGCTCTACTGGAATTAAAATAAATTTTTAAAAAAGATTTTTCTTTCAGGAACCTCTTTGAAAAAGCTTTTCCTGTGCACTGTGCATAAGCCCTACTTGGGAGGATTCACTCTACAATAATTATTCACTCTATGCCTTGAATTCAGATTTCACTGAGTTCTTACTGTGGATCCCAGGCCACGGGAGCCATGGTCCTTTTCTGTCCAGGCTCAGCACCTATGCGTTCAAGATTGGAAGTAGAGACACATGTCACTTCACAGTCCAGAAAGCTATTATTGTTTCTGTTTCAGTGTGAGAGAGTCACAGACTTTTGGACAGGTTTCAGAGCAGGTATATTATGGATCCTGGATCTCTACTTCAATGTTCATTGCCTGGATCCATTTGGCTAATAGGTTCCCTGTGGATGGGCTTGCTTCCAAGCACATACATGGAAGATGCAAAGGTGGATAGGATTGGTGCGGGACAGGAAGAAGACCAAATGCAGACAAGAGTCCGATCCCTCCTCTGATCCAGGAACTGCTACGGGAGAGGGTACAGGAGGTAGAATCCATGCGAAACTCCAAGGTCACCAGCTGAACACAGGAGGCATAGGTCAAGGGATCTGGAGATGCAGGGGTTGAAGGCTGCTCTGAGCTACCTCTGGGAGGAAGGGAGGGAAGGAATGAGAAGGAGACACTGCCTGCCCCTGGCCCATGCCAGCTGCCCACCACTCCGACACGCATCCGTCTACACAGCTGACACAGCCTGGGCTCAGGATGGGCTGGCTCATGTCCCTCAATCCTCAGTGGGAGAGCTGGTCCCAGGGCTCAGAGACATGCTGAGGGAGATGAGAGGGAAAGCTGCCCCACCCAGGTCATCCCCTCCTTGATCAGACAGCCCTTCAGAACTGCTAAAAAAAACCCACTAACGGGGTTGAAAGACATGCCATGGATGAACTAAGGCATAGAGATATGTAAAATAACATTCAGTTTTAAGTTCAGAGCTGTCATCTCAGGAAGTGGGGAGAGCTTCCCTGAAGAAGACTGAGGGGAGGGCAGGCCATGCTGAAAAAGGAGACATGGCTCTCCTGATTGGGGACCTGTAGCCCCCTTCCAGGGCAGGGCATCATCCTCGCAACCTACAAGATCCATGAAAGTGTTCCATCAGGGCCAGATGTTTGTCTCAAGAAGGCTACCCTGGCATCGGACTGCACAGGGCACCAGGGACAAGGGCCAGATGGAGGACAGACAATAACCCGGAGGCTATGGGGCAAGAGCAGAGGCACATGACCTTGAAGATGATGATGAAAAGCAGGAGGTGGCAGCATGGAGCCGTCCCGAAAGTACCATGGGAGCAGTGCCCACAGCAACACTGACTCTGTGACTTCTGTGCCCGGTGTCGCTGACTTCAGTGGGCTCCAGACTAGTCCTGAACACAACTCTCGGAAGTGTGCACCACCCCCGGCCTCCTCTCCCCTTGCAACTGCTAGGAATCAAGGTCAAAGACCCTGGTCAGCTTTCGTGGAAACCAAGCAGTGGCTCCCCCACACGCTGCACCTCTGGTGGTGGTCCAGTGCGACCCTCGTGCCTGGCCAGACACTGATGTCTACCTGTCTCCACACAAATTAACAGAGAGGAGGGTGTCCCTGAATTGCACAGCACCTGATGAGACAGATCCACAGAACCCAACACCCAGTGGGTCACTCGGGACCTCACCTATGGTCATGGAGCTCACCATACCTTATTTCTGTCACTTCCCACAGAAAGCCTGTTTCTCATCCCCCACAATACCATACATCCTGGTTGCTGACCTGGGGTCATGCCATGAACCCACATGGCACCTTTCTTTAAGTGAAAGCTATGCCTACACCTCCTAGAAAATATTCCTAATGAAGTACATGTCCATCAGGACTACGGTGTGAATGGTAGCACACAGCCTGCATGGTAGTAGTCAGTAATTCTAGCAAGGGTTAACCCCACCCCCCGTCTCACAAAACCTTCCTCCATCCCCACTGAACTCATGGTCTGCCCTCAGAAAACCCTCCAGGAAACAAACCTTTCATCTGAATGCTCTCTTCACTTCTGCTTCGAATCTTGTCCAACCACAATGATAGGAAATTAGAAATCAGTCTCAAGAAAAAAATGGGACAGTCAAAAATAGGTGGATATTTTTGGGGCCTTGGTGGCTCAGTCGTTAAGGATCTGCTTTCAGCTCAGGTCGTGATCCCAGGATCCTGGGGTCTAGCCCCGAATCAGGCTCCTTGCTCAGTGGGAAGCCCGCTTCACCCTCTCCCACCCCCATGTTTGCGTTCATCTCTCACTGTCTAACTCTCTGTCAGATACATAAATAATCTTAAAAAAATATGTGGAGATTTAACAACATGCTACTGAACAACCAACAGTCAAAGAAGAAATAAAAAAAAATTTAGAAGTACCTCGACACTGATGAAAAAGACAACCTACAAAAACTTATGGGATGCAGCAAAAGTAGCTTTATGGGGGACATTCATAGAAATTCAAATCTTCATCAATCCATGAGAATAATCTCCAATAAACAACCTGATTTATGTGGTAAAGAAGTAGAAAATAAAACAACAAACAAAGCCCCAAATTAGTAGAAATAAGGAAATAACAAAATGGAATGCATAAATAAATCCAACGGAGACTAAAAAGACCAAAAAAGAAAAAAAAACAATGAAAATGAGAGCTGCCTTTTTTGGAAAGATAAACAAAACTGACAAACTTAGCCAGACTCACCAAGAAAGAGGACTCGAATATAATCAGGAAGGAAAGATAATGGATTCCTGTCTCATATCAAAATCAAAAGAACTCTTCAAACTTAGACACAACAACTTCTTGCAAGATAGGTCTCTAAAGGCAAAGGAAATAAAAGCAAAAATGAACTATTGGCACTTCATCAGGATAAAAAGCTTCTGCTCGGCAAAGTAAAAGATCAACAAAACAAGAAGGCAACCTATGGAATCGAAGAAGATATCTGCAAATGATATTACAGATAAAGGGCTGGTATCCAAGATCTATAAAGAACTCCTCAAACTCGACACCGAAAAATGGGCAGAAGACACAGATACTTCTCCAGAGAAGACATACACATGTCCAACAGACACATGAAGAAATGCTCCACATCACTTGCCATCAGGCAAATACAAATCAAAACGACAATGAGATACCACCGTACACCAGTTAGAATGGTTAAAATTAACAAGACAGGGGGCACCTGGGTGGCACAGTGGGTAAGCATCTGCCTTCGCCTCAGGGCGTGATTCTGACATTATGGGATCGAGCCCCACATCAGGCACCTCCATTATGAGCCTGCTTCTTCCTCTCCCACTCCCCCTGCTTGTGTTCCCTCTCTCGCTGGCTGTCTCTATCTCTGTGGCATAAATAAATAAAATCTTGAAAAAAAATTAGCAACACAGGAAATAAAAAAAAGTCAGAGAGGATGTGGAGAAAGCGGAGCCCTCTTACCCTACTCGTGAGAATTCAAGCTGGTACAGCCACTTTTGAAAACAATATGGAGGATCCTCAAGACGTTAAACACAGAGCTATCCTATCACCCACCAATTGCACTACTGGGTATTTACCCCATAGACACAGAGTAATGAAAAGAAGGGCACCTGTATCCCAATGTTCATAGCAGCAATGTCCATAATAGCCAAACTGTGGAAGGAGCCAAGATGTCCTTCAGCAGATGAATGGACAAAGAAGATGTGGTTCATCTATATAATGGAATATTACTCAGTCATCAGAAAGGATGAATACCCACCATTTGCACCAACGTGGATGGACCAGGAGGGGATTATGCTAAGTGAAATTAAGTCAAGCAGAGAAAGACAATTATCATATGGTTTCACTTCTATGTGGAATGGAAGGAATAGCATAGAGGACATTAGAAGAAGGAAGGGAAAAGTGAAGGGGCGGAATGAGAGGGGGAGATGAACCATGAGAGACTACTGACACTGGGAAAAAAAACTGAAGGTTGCAGAATGGGAGGGGAAGAGGAATGGGTTATCCTGGTGATGGGTATTAAGGAGGGCACGTGTTGGGGTGCCTGGGTGGCACAGCAGTTAAGCATCTGCCTTCAGCTCAGGGCGTGATCCCGGCGTTATGGGATCGAGCCCCACAACAGGCTCCTCCGCTGTGAGCCTGCTTCTTCCTCTCCCACGCCCCCTGCTTGTGTTCCCTCTCCTGCTGGCTGTGTCTATCTCTGTCGAATAAATAAATAAATTCTTTTTTTAAAAAAAAGGAGGGCACGTGTCATAATGAGCACTAGGTGTTATATGCAAACAATGAATCATGGAGCCCTACATCAAAAACAAATGAAGTACTGTAGGGTGAATAAAAATTTTAAAAAAAGAGAAGATATGAAATCCATACATGAAAACTGGCACAATTTGCAAATGTCATGAAATCCCGAAAGATTCCACACACACAAAAAAAAACCTGTTAGAATAAAAAAATTCAAGAAAGCTGCAGGATATAATGTCAATATACAGAGACCTCTTGTCTTTATTTTTTTCAGATTTTATTTATTTATTTGACAGGAAGAGAAAAAGCACGAGCAGGGGGAGTGCCAGAAAGAGGGAAAAGCAGACCCTCGCTAAGCGGGCAGCCCAACACGGGGCTCAATCCCAGAACTCTGGGATCATGACCTGAGCTAAAGGTAGATGCTTCACTTATGGAGCCACCCAGATGACCCAACTTCTTGCATTTCTGTATACTGATGACACACTTTCGCACAGAGAAATTAAAAAAGCAACGCCATTTAAAATTGCATAAAAAAATCTTGAAATAAAAGTAACCAAGAATGAGAAAGACATAGTACACTCAACACATGGCAGAAAAGAAATGAAAAATATGTGTCGAGGGGGGCAGAATGTATGGGTCAAAGATTTGGAAGGCAACACAAACAAATGGAAGCATACACCATGCAACTTAACTGGAAGAGTTAATTATGTGAACATGTCCATCATAACCAAAGCAATCGACAGATGTGATTAAATGCCTATCTGAATTCCAGTGGCATTATTCGAGGAAATAGAAAACAGTCCACAAACTTGTATGGAATCACAAAAGACCCCAAATACCCAAAGCAACCTGGAGAAAGAGGTGCAGTCAACACACTCCTGGACTTCAAGCTAGATTACAAAGCTGTTGTCATCAAAACAGGATGGTACTGGCATAAACACAGACACCAGGTCAGTGGAACAGAACAGAAAGCTCAGAAACTTACCCACACGTAGATGATCCTAACTTACGACACAGCAGCAGAAGATATGCCATGAGGGAAGGACTGTGTCTTCAGTGAGCGGTAACAGGCAAACTGGACACTAAATGCAGAAGAATATAACCGGGTCACTTTCTTACACCACACACAAAATTTTTAATGGATGAATGATTTGAACATAAGACCTGAATCCATAAACCTCCAAGAAGACACAGGTACTAAGTCTCTCGACATTGGTTTTGGCAAAGAGTCTTCAGATCGGACACCAAATGCAAAGGCAACAAAAGCAAAAATAAACAAGTGGAACAACATCAAACTGAAATCTTACACACGGCAAAAGACACCAGCAAAAACTTAAAAGGCCACTGACCCAATAAGAAAAAAATATCTGCAAATCATATGTGTGAGAAAAGGCTAATATCCAAAATACACACAACACTCCTACATATCAAAACAAAAAAAAAAACTATATAAAAAAATGGGAGGAATATGTGAATAGATACTTTCCAAAGATGGCACACAGGTGCCAACAGACAGAAAAAGTTGTTCGACATCACTAAATATCGTCAGGGAAACATCAGTCAAACCCACAATCGGCTATCCGCTCACAAGTGTTGGAACAGCAATTGTCCCAGAGACAGACACCAGGTGGGGTCAAGGGTGTGCAGATGAGGAGACACTGTGCACTGTTGGTGGAAACGGAAATTGGTGCAGCCACTGTGACAAACGGTATGGAGGTTCCTGAAAAAATAAATAAACTACCCCATGACCCAGTAATGGCTCTACTGAGTATTGATTTGAAGAACACAAAAATGCTGCCTCAAAAAGACAGATGCACTCCCACGTTCACTGCAGCATTATTCACAAGAACTAGACATGGAAACACAGACCTTGGGGGCCTTATGCTAAGTAACTCAGACACAGAAAGACCAATACCAGATGCTCTCATGTACATTCCACGTGGAATAAAAAAATACTAAACGCATAGATCCTGAGAGCAGATTGGTAGGTGCCAGATACGGGGATGGGGTGGAAGAAACGGGTAAAGGTGGTCAAAGTCTCAATGTTTGAGTGAGAAAATCCGACAGTCATGAAATATTCTGTCCAGCATGGAGACTAAAACTAACCCCGCAGCATGGGGTATAGGTTTCCCTGCTCTTTGAAAGTACAGGGCTTCTGAGAAACCTTGCACAGCAGAAATGGTGTCAAGAAGGAATGGCCATTAATTTACACGAACAATTAGACAGTGTGCTCAGACTCCAAAATTCCTTCTCTTTGGCTTTTCTTAGGCCTCAGGACACAAGTTTCTAACAGAGGCCCAACATAAATGAAGATAAAGCACAGCAGAAGCCCACAGACACCATTCAAAGTGCTGGTGGCTGGATGCGGAGAGTGGTTCCCAGAGAAAGGAGCTGGTTGGGGTGCACGCCGACTCTTTCATGCTTCTCCCCAAAACAGATGCTGAACGCGATTCTCACTGTTCACCTTTTTTCATAAAGGGAAATCCTCTTCAGGTATGTTCCTCTTACTGAAGCTGGGTAATAATGTAGTTCTTTCAAGAAAGCCCAGTGTCTTACTGTGAACGTTTAAAAAGTGGGGGATACTTGTACCTGAGCATTGCTGAGGGAGGAGATGTGAAAGGTCCTCCCAGACACAAATCTCAGCAGATCCACTGGGAAAGGCACCTTCCTCAGCATGCAGAACACAGACTACCTCCTACCCCACGAGAAACCCTCTCCTTCCCCTTGATCAGGACAACCCACAACAGCTGGGAGTTACCCCAATTCCTCCCTTCTCCTGCTCCTAATAGCTAACACATCAGCAAATCCTGTGAGCTCCATATTCAAAATGGACCCACAAGAGGTCTAACCACTCCATCCAAGGCCACCTGTCTGGTCCACAGTGCCTGAGTTCCTGGAAAAGCTTCGTCATTGACCTGCCTTGCCATCTTCAACCCACTGTCATCTGTTCTCAACACTGTAGCCAGGATGGCCCAGTGATACAGGGTCTCATGGGGTTATAGCCCTGGAATGGCTTTCTGTCACCCTCTGTCACCTCTCTGAGGTAATGTCCTAAGCTGTCTCCTGTGGCCACAGGGCCTTCTTGCTGCTCCTGGACATACCTGGAATTCTCCTGCCCCAGAGACTTTGCACATGCGTTCCCTTCTGTTCAGAATGCTCTTGATGTGTTCTCACTCACCTTCTGAGAAGTCTGAATTGGAGTGACAGAGACAGAATATGAGGCTGTGTGTGTTGGGTGAGGCTGGTGGCTCAGAAGAAGATTCTCTGCCAGCTCTCCGCCTGTGCCTCAATTGTCCTCAGCCAGGAACTTGCACACAGCCCTCACCTGTCACAACTCTCACCCAGGAGACCCACAGCCACCCCTGGAGCCCACCCTGAACACACCCTTCTGCAGAATACATTCAGCTCTCCTCTGGGACCCCTGTCAGCTTTACCCAGTCCTGGAACTCCCCCGTCTCCTGCAAAGCTCCCATATTCCCCCTCTGCGTCCAAAATCACACTGGTGCAAGTATTTCATGAGAAAGCTATAATGCTAACTAATGAAAGGTTCACACCTACTTTCCCTTTCTGTTGCCTTTCTCTCCACCTTCTTTCCTACCTGTGCAAACTGTAAGATATCAGTGGAACACGAACATGCTCTGAGATCTGAATCTTTCATTGGAGCTTTCTGAGGACTCCTTATGTGATAAGACTCTATTGTATCCTACAACAGGTTGTTTTACATCTATCCTCTATAGAATAGTACAGCCCAAATCACTACAATTTTACCTCACTCTTCATGAAGCAGAACACTTTTTCCTTTCTTCTTTTACTTAAATTCCAGTTAGTTCACATGCCATGGAATATTTGCTCCAGGGGTAGGATTTAGTGATTCCTCACCTGCATACAGTACCCGGTGCTCAACACAAGTGCCCTCCTTAATACCCCTCACCCATTTGACACTTCCCCCCACACCCTTGTCCTGCAGCAACACTCAGTTTGTTCTCCAAGGTTGAGTCTATTTCCTTGTTTGCCTCTCTCATCACCCCTCCACTCTGTTCACCTTTTTTTTTCTGAATTTCCAGAAGCATTAGAGTATAGGATATTTGTCCTTCCTCACTGATTTTGCTTAGCTTAATACACTCTAGATCCATCCACATCCTTGCAAATGGTAAGATTTCATTCTTTTTGAAGCTGGGTCATATTCCATTATATATATGTATCCCACATCTGCTTTATCCATTCATCAGTGCATGGACTTTGGGATTCTCTCCATAGTTTGGCTACTGTGGACATTACTGCCATAAACATCATTGTGCATGGACCCCCTTCAAATCTGCATTTCTGTATCCTTTGGGTAATTACATAGGAGAGCAATTGCTGGATCATGTGGTTTTTCAATGTTTAATTTTTTGAGGAACTCCCACACTGTTTTCCAGACTGGCTGCACCACTTTGCATTCCCACAAACAGGATGGGAGGGTTCCCCTTTAAGCAGAACATTATCTGCCGGCAATTTCATAAGAGGAAACAAAACCTCTGGGAGATGCACCCAGGGTCAGGCAAGCAGTTGCAGACTTCACCCCAAGGCTCCTGACGTCAACCCCTTGAAGCCACCAGCATGCCACTATCCAAAAGAATTCCCAGACTCTCCTTCTGACTCCACCACCAAAGAAACTACAGAGAGAATATGGCACCTCAAAATATCGAGATAATACTTTTAGTAAAACTAGAAAGTCAAGCTCAACTTTTAAACAGGAACAGGCCGCTTTGGATAATTTTGAATTTCCCCTCCACCCTAATTTTAACTCTTCTGATGAATAAACTAAGCAATGATGAAACATCACCTTTGTCAAATGACATCATCCAAGTCTGTATCAGATGAAAAAAGCCACCTAACTCTAGATGCTGGCCACTCAACCATATCTTAGGCCCAATTGAATAAACACTGTTAGATGAAGGAACAAATTAGATGTTACAAACAGGCACAGAGTGAATCTCACCTTCCTTTTCTAATAAAAGAGGGTGCCTAGGAAACAGATGGTCAAAATACATTGTAAGCAATAAATGGACAGACAAATTGTGATCCCCTGCAAAGTTCTACCTGCAGGGAAACTAAGTAATTCTTGCAACAAACCCAGAATGCTGGCAGCTACTTCAATTTTACTTTGTGGCCCAACTAGAGAAAAGGGAAAAGCCCAGGAGATTTTGGGATAATGACAGATTTACCTCCATCCCTGACATAGATAGGACATTTTGCCAAACATACCTGTGCTTTCTCTGAACACTGGCGTCCTGTGACAAGCTGCCTCGCTGACTGCAATGCTGACGTTCAAAACCTCTGGTGTCTTGTAGCCAGAGTAGAGAAGTGCCGTCAGCTGGGGAGAAGAAGGCACCTCTGACCTAAAGCCTGCACACCTGCTTCGGTTTCTGGGCGAAGGGGCAACACGTACTTGTTGTTTAGCAGTAATTATCTTCATTTCAATAGACCAATGACCTTGCCTTTTCTGGATAGCAGACTTACTATTCTAAAGAAACCCTCAATTCGTCTATTCCCAATGCAACTAGAGTGGAACGTTTATTTCTCACTTAAATAGAAAACACTGTTATTGTCGACACTGCGTGAATGAACTGTTAAAAACATTTTAGAGAAAAAGGAAGAGACCTTTATTCAAACACAAGTCAGGACAGCTGCCTGGGAGACACAATCTTCACCAAGAAGGGAGTGCTCCGGGGAAAGAACATTTGGGGCAGGCTTATATATTTTTTTTCTGTTTTGTTTCAGGTACAGAGTTACAAACCACAATGAGGATCTTCTTAGATTCCAGAAAGTGACAGATTCTTTCTTATGTTTTCAGTATGTACATGTCAGTATGACTTTAGTCTTATGACAGCCAAAGAGGTTCTTTATTTTTTCTTATATTTATGTTGGCATTTTTGGTTATTGTTTTCTTCTCGAAGCAGATGTACAACATGTGCTTGGGGCAGAAATAGGGCCCATGCTTTCAGGTGTTGCCCAGTCATTTTGAGCTGGGTAAAATGTTAAAGGATAGCTTCCCTGGGAGCCGAGGATCAGGGCCCACAGATGATGTAAGATAAAAATTCCTTTTATCATTATAATTACTCCTAAATGGAGGAATTTGAGACAAAAGCACCTTTCACAACAGTACCAAGAAATCAAAATGATGCCCACGGAAGGCTTACTGCTCCATGGTCAGCACAGGTAACAGAAGTGTTAACAGTCTCTGGACTACTGCCCTTCTCCTGCCCAAATCACTGAAGCACACAGACCACTTAAAATCAGATTTATAGAACTGCTAGACACCTTAGAGATGTCTGGCACCATTCCCTTGGACTGCAGAATAAAACACAGTAGCTCGTTGTCACAAACTAATTTCAACATGAAGTGCCCCCTGGATGCACTAAGTTCTTTCTCTGCAAATGTTGACTAATATAAGTCACAGTCATACCATATAAACACTACGATGGCTGGGAAGTCATCGTAGGTAAGGGAATATTTTAGCCATGTTTATAAGCATTGGCTCACTTTGTAGAAGAGGCTGAGCTGAGTGTTTTTAAATACTATTTCAGACCTGTTTTACAGCACCCTCTGAACATACCAGAGCCTGAATGGACTGAAAAAGATAGTTGGTTTCAGTAACTTTAATACCAGAAAAATATTATACTGTCTGTATTCCTTAGGATCTTTGAGTATCTTACCCAGAGGTCCTCCACTGAGATAATGATCTTAATGATCACCATGGGTAGATGTGAAAAGGCCCGCTGAATTCATTCCAGTTGTCCACATGACAAGAAAATCCTGATACTTGATAGGTTTCCAGATCGAGAAGACCAGAGATAAGAGGGAAATAGTACCCTGTATGGAACAACAAGGGACTTGTAGTCAATTTGGGGATGTGACTTAGGTTTCCGACACTAAAATCCTCTGTGACTCATATCATCTGAGTCCCTTTGTAACCGTCTGAAAATGTGCCTAAAAATATCTACACCCTAGATTCAAGTTTAAGAGGCAAAATGCTATTAAGAGGCAGTATGATGTCTCTCAAGAACAGGTGCTCAGGAAGCCATAATTGCTATTAGGTCTATTTCTTTTCCAGAAGAAAGAACACATGTTGAATCCATATTCCTAATAGATGACTCACCAGATGATTTTCAAACCTGAAGGAAGGCCAAGATGTCGCTCTTGTGTCATATTTCACTCAGAAATCATATTGTTGGACTGGTGAGGACGATACGATAGCAACGTTATCACTAAGAGTGGGGAGCTTCTAATTTCCATATGGCCATGTTGACCCCCTTAGCTCAGAGCCACCAGAAAGGGCAGCTGGGGAGTGGGCACCGCCATCACTATGAGTGGGGAGCTTCCCATTTCCATATGGCCATGATGACCCCCTTAGCTCAGGGCCACCAGAAAGGACAGCTGAGGGGGACCACAGGCCAAGCCTGCCAGGTGTGGCTGGGGCAGGCAGAACTCTGACTTAAGGCTCAACTCCTGTCTAGGTTATTATAATGCTCTTCACAAAGAAAGTGCCATTGTGTGTGAGCCCTCATGTAGAAAAGGTTCAGAATTTCCATTAAGATTCCCTCTCTGACCTTTAGGATATGTAGCAAACTTCCATTTAATTTTTAAACATTGAAGGACTTCCTGGTTTTCTTTTCGCTATGACTGTGGCTCAATTCCCCTGTGGTCTAGGAATAGAACCTAGTTAATTTCAGGGTTTAACATTTGTAGCCTTGATTCATGGCCCCACCTATCATCTATTTGGCTAAAGAGTCTATGACCACTTGAAAATAATGTATTCTGCACTTATTATGGAATGTTCCCTATATGTCAATTAGGTCACATTTGTTACCAATGTTTTGTCTGCTTTTTCTGTCAGATATTGAGAAAGGTATATTAAAATCTTCAAACAATGCTGCTCTATTCAACGTGGCATCGAAGAATCTACCAGTGTTAGAAGGCAAGAGAAACAAAAAGTATAAGAATTGAGGGGATAATTGTGACTATTCACAGATAATACGATTGTGTACATAGAAAATCCAAAACAGTCTATAAATACCCTATTAGAATTAAAAATGTAATTTATAAATTTGAGATGGATTGTAGCTTCCCATTGGACAGTTTCTGAAAGAAAACGTAGAACCTGTCAATCTTGGGGTAAGACATAGTGTGCAATAACCATTGAGAAGAATTCAGTGGGACTTCATAAGAATGTGACATTTCTCCTCATCTTATGACCATAAGAAAATGAAAAAGTGAACCGCAGGCTGGGAAGTAAAGATTTGCAATACACACACTGACAAAGACTTGTCAATAATGAATTCCTGCTCATCAACCATAAAAAGTCTATGTACAAATGAATACTTCACAAAAGATTGACTGATGGCCAATAAGAACAGGAAAGGGTGCTCTACAGTATTATTTTCAGGAACAGCAAGGCCTTTCCTAAAATGAAAACATACACACAAACCAGTATTCCCTAGATGGATGATGTCCTTATTTCTGAGGACAGCTTGAAGAACAAGAACACACTAGCATCAAAGTAAAGTGATGGAATTCCTGACACTCAGAGGATGGATAATTGACCTCAAACTACAGTACAATTTCTAGGCATCATTCGGTCCTCTGAAGGCAGACAACTACCACACCCCTTCCTCCACCACACAGGTTGCTTCCCAACCCCTACCATAAACGAAGAAGATGAGAAACAGATAGGACTAGTAGGAAATAGTAAAAATCACATGTGGGGATTATCCTGAAACACACTGATCACATAACTAGTGTAAGGAAGTGTAAGGAACTGAGAAGGACAGAGACTCAAGAGGTACTTCTTTGGGAAATGTTGTCTGACATCGTCACACGTTGGTACCAGCTAATGAGGGCTCTGAGCATATCCTAGGGTTTGCTCACAAGGGTCTGCAACACCATCGCTGAGGACTGAAACTCTTCAAGACCTCAAAGCTTGCCTGATTGACTATTGGACTAAGAGATTCCCATGTTCTGAAAACAGATACCAACTTACTGAAAGGTTCTCCTGGGCTCTCACGGAGGCCCTACAAGTAGCTGAACCATTCATTGAAAATCAATTACACACACACACACACACACACACACACACACACACACACACACACCTTTCATTTCACCAATAACTTAAACATTCAAGGTTCTTCCTACCTTTTCTTTTTCACATTGATATTTATACTCACATGAAATGTCATCATTTCTAATGAACACTGATGTCAAAATAGAGATCCATTGACACAATATTCACAAAATGGGACTTCCCTGCTGTCATTTTCAATATAGCGTTTTTTAAAGTTCATACATATTTTAGGTTTTTGGTAACTTATACAGGAGAAGATCAGCATTGAAAAACTCTGAATACTGACAATGAGTTTTAAGCCTAGAGAACAAAAATTGTCCAATTTCATAGATAATAAGGAACCAAAGGGAAAGCATAGAAGCTGTAGTTGAATAATTTTACACATATGCCTCCTCTATTATTCTACTACTGAGGGGTATGTTTTATTACCACTATACATGCAGCAATTGTCTTCCACGTGCACTTGCACAGGTATAATGAATTACTACAGTAGAATGAAATGTCTAGGAACTACTTGGTGGCATGTATAATGAACAATGAAATTTCGATCTTATATTTGGTGAACTTCCACTGTCTGTCCCTTTAGACAATGGACCCTAAACAAAAGGGGGAATATACCACGAGAGACTATGGACTCTGGGAAACAAACTGAGGGCTTCAGAGGGGAGAGGGGTGGGGGGGTTGGGATGGGCCAGTGATGGGTATTAAGGAAGGTACATATTGCATGGAGCACTGGGTGTTATATGCAAATAATGAATCACGGAACACTACATCAAAAACTAAGGAAATACTGTATAGTGACTAACATATAATAATAAAAAATTGTTACTAGAAAAAAATTAAAGGTAAAAAAAAACAATACAGCTGTTCTGTTTCAAGAACAATCACAATTGAGAAAAAACTAACTTCCAATCCCTAAAGCCAAACACAGACCAAGTTCCATTTCTCTCCCCTTTATTCACATTCTCTGTGGGTTCTAAGCTATTTCCCTACCTCCTTTCCTGCTGAGCAGGGAGCCCGGGCTCGATCCCAGAACCCTGAGATCATAACCTGAGCCAAAGGCACATGGTTAACTGGCTGAGCAAGCCAGGAGCCCCAGCCATGTTTTTCTTAAGCAAAAGGACACTTTCTCACAATGCCTTCACATGACTTCACATGGTACCAGAGATCTGCATTTGCCTCTAGGAGGTTGCAGATGAAGGCAATTGCAAACTCCTACAGTGGTTTATCAAATACAATGACCTGCCTGGTGATAGTGAAACTCTTATGAGCCCACGAGAGGGTGCTGTGACACTCAGCTGTGGCTGGGTTGGCACAGAGAACCAAATCCATTTCCCTGCCTGATGTCTGTGAGGAACAGATGCCCCCACTGTGAATGAGACCCTGCCACTGAGCTGTCCAGAGATGGCCATCCTCACGGAGGATGAGGATAAAGGACAATGCCTGAGGTGACCTCATCTGTCTCTTTTATCTTTTCATATTTTTGACAGTGGACAAATCACTGCCTAGGAGTCCCCAACTACCTTAGTCTCAACTGTGAATGACCAAGAGATTTTACAAAACACTCAAGATTTTCACCTCACAATTGGCCACAACCACTTATCATAGGGATTCAACATTAGGCAAAGATAATGTTCCTTGGAAGAGAGGTCCTGCCCACTGTTGTTTCTCACTTATATGCTCATCTTCCTTACCTCATGGTAACATAACCAGCTTGATTCCTGCTTCCGTCTTCAGGAAGGCTGATGTGACTTGAAGGGCATTACCCTGACATCATTCTTTCTTAGCAATAAGATGTGGACATTTCCCTAGTCCTACACACCCAAAGTTGATTCGGAATCAGGATTGAGGAGGCTGATGAGAGTTGAAGGTGTTTTCCTGTACAGGGTGGTTTATTACCAATAAGGATGGGTCAGAATCCTCGAAATTCCAGAACCTTTTCATTAATGCTTCCTACTCGTGAAAGATGATGTACATTGGTCTTTCCCTGTATAGTGTGGTGACTCAGAGAAAAGTGCTTAGCCCTTTCTTCAGACTTCCACGACCACTTGGGGCTGGCTTCCATATTCACAAATGATGATATTAGGGCTAAGAGGGTTCCTGTACACTGTTATTTCTTACAGATAAGTTTATGGCATTTTTGTTACATTGCCAGAACCACTTAGCACCGGGTTTGCCGGCCTCCTGGGGACTAACACTAACCCTATGTGGGCCCCCGAGGGGCCCCTCCCAAGGGGCCTGGCACCACAGCGCCGGGGATTGGGGATCCCTGAGCCCAGCATCGGAGTCACCCTGCCGCCCCGCAGCAATGCCGGCTGCTAGGGGCGCCGCCAGTCTTTCAGGGCGAGAGAACGGGCAGGGCCCTCCAAGCCCCCGGCGACCTTCGAAGGCCCCCCCGCGCCAAAACGCTTGGGCCCACACTCCCTCTCGCCAGTGCACTCACCTTGGGTTGACCCTCCACCTGCCTCAGAGCTGGCGGAACGGGCCTGCTGGACTCCTGCGGGCTAACACTTACCCTAGGTCGGCCCCCGCGTGGCCCCTCCCAAAGAGCCTGGCACCGCAATGCCGGAGATTTGGGACCCCCGAGCCCCAGTGCTGGACTCACTCTGCCACCGGGCAATCACCCAGGGTGCTAGGGGCGTTGCCAGTCATTCAGGAAGGGAGAACGGGCAGGGCCCTCCGATCCCCCTGGGACCTTCAAAGGCCCCCCCGCCCAAAAACTCTGGCTCGCATGCGCCTGCTCCCCAGCGCCTTAATCTCGGCCAACCCCTCCACTCGCTGCAGAGCTGGCGGATTGGGCCTGCCGGCATCCTGGGGGCTAACCCTAACACTAGGTGGGCCCCTGAGGGGCCTCTCACAAGGGGCCTGGCGCAGCAATGCCAGGAATTGGGGACACCGAGCCCCAGCACCTCACGCTGCTGACATGCGCCACCCGGTCTGCTAAGGGCGCCGCTGGTCATTCAGGGCGGGAGTATGGGCAGGTCCCTCTGAGCCCCCGGCGACCTTCAAAGCTCCCCCACACCAAAACTCAGGAGCCCACACTCCCGCTCACCATCGCCCTCACCTCGGCACGATCATCCGCTCGTGGTACAGCAGGTGGATCGGGCCTGCTGGCCTACTGGGGTCTAACTCTAACCCTAACCCCTAACCCCTAACCCTAAGCCCTAAACCCTAACCCCTAACCCTAACCCTAACCCTAAACCCTAACCCTTACCCTAAACCTAACCCTAACCCTAAACCCTAAACCTTAAGCCCTAAACCCTAACACTAACACTAATCCCTAAACCTTAATCCCTAACCCTAAACCCAAAAGCCTAAATTCTAAACCCTAACCCTAACCGCTAACCCCAAACCCCAAACCCTAACCCTAAACCCTAAACCTACCCCAACTCCTACCCTACCCCCAACCCTACCCCCAACCCTACACCTTCAGCTAACCCTACACCTAACCCGTACTCTAACCCATATGCTAACCCGTACCCTATCCCTAACCCGAACTCTAACCCATACCCTAACCCGTACCTAACCCTAACATGTACCCTAACCTGTACTCTAACCCTAAACCGTACCCTATCCCTAACCTGTTCCCTAACTCGTATCCTAACTTTAACCCTAAACCGTAACCAAACCCGTACCATAACCCTAACCCATACCTTAACCCTAAACCGTACCCTAAACCGTACCCTAACCCGTACCCTAACCCATACACTAACCCGTACCCTATCCCTAACCCGGACCGTAACCCGTACCCTAACCCGTACCTAACCCTAACATGTACCCTAACCCATACCCTAACCCTAAACCGTACCCTATCCCTAACCTGTTCCCTAACTCGTATCCTAACTCTAACCCTAAACCATAACCAAACCCGTACCATAACCCTAACCCGTACCCTAACCCTAAACCGTACCCTAAACTGTACCCTAACCCGTACGCTAACCCGTACCCTAAACTGTACCCTAACCCATACCCTAAACCTTACCTAATGTCTACCCTAACCCATACACTAACCCTAACCCATACCCTAACACTAACCCGAACTCCAACCCTAATCCTAACCCTAAACCCAAACCCTAATCCCTAACCCGTACCCTAAACCTTAATCCGTACCCTAACCCATAACCCCTAACCTGTAACCCCTAAAGCCAACCCCAACCCGTACCCTCACCTTACCCTAACCCTAACCCCTACCCTCACCCGTACACTAACAGTAACCCATACCCTAACCCGTACCCTAATCTGTACCCTAACCCTGGGGATTGGGTACACCTGAACCCCACCACAGGACTCAGCCTGCCACCCCACAGGAAACCATGCCCCTTGGGGCGCCACAGAGCATCCCGTGCAGGAGAACTGGTAGGGCCCACCTGAGCCCCCAGCGATCCTCGGCGGCCCCCTACACCCCAACCCTGATGCCAACGCTCATCCCGCCCCACGCCTTCCCTTCAGCCTGCCACCGAGCTTGTCGCAAAGCCGGAAGATCAGGCCTGTCAGGTTCCTGGGGCGTAGCCCTGACCCTAGGTCGGCTGGGGAGGGCCCTCCCCCGGGGCCCAGGCCGTAGCCCCGGGGACTGGGTACACCTGAGCCCCACTGCAGGACAAAGCCTGCCACCCCGCAGGAAACTGTGCCTCTTGGGGCTCTATGGAGCATACAGGGCTCGAGAACTTGGGGAGGCCCCTGGAGCCTGTCCTCAGCTTTGGCAGCCCCCATGCCCCAACCCTGAGGCCCATGCTCACTCTCCCCCATGACCTCATCTCAGCCCTCCACGGAGCTCACCGCACAGCCTGCGGATTAGCGCTGCCGGTCTCCTGGACCCTAACCCTTACCCTAGGTTGGCCACAGAGGGGCCCTTCCCCAGGGTCCTGGCACCGCAATCTGGGGGATTGGGGACACCCCAGCCCCACCATAGGACTCAGCCTGCAGCCCACAGGAAACTGTACCATTTTGGGGCACAACAGAGCATTCAGGGCAAGAGAATTGGGGCACCCCCTGAGAGCCCCTGCTGGTGAACTCCGACATTTGTGGGCCCTTCTGGATGAAACCCCAAGGCTCATATTCACCCGCCCTTGTGCCCTCATCTCACTCGGCCTGGGAGTTCTCTGAGCACTGGGCAGTTCAGAAATGCTGTCTTTTGAGGCCTAACCTAACCCTGGGTCTTCTGCTGAGGGTCCCCTCCCCATTTGCCTGCCTCCAAGGCACCAGGCATTGGGCTCACCTCTGCACGACTAGAGGACTCAGCCAGCCCCACAGCAGGAAACTGTCCATTTGGGGCTGTAGCAAGGATTCATAGGAAAATCGGAGGGCCCCCCTCAGCCCATTCCAGGGAACCCCCACTTTCAGAGATCTCCCCAGATCCAATTAGTAGCTTCACACTGACCTTTAAACTTGCTCTCCACGGAGATCTTTTGAAATTCTCCACACTTCCAACCGATGGCATCATCCAGCTTCAGTGCCTTACCCAGCTTTAGGTCTTGAGATGGATTAAAATGGGAAGTTATTTCACTGATGATGACGTACTGGTGACCAAAAGATACATGCATAAATGCTTCATATCATTTGGCTTCAGGGAAATGCAAATCTAAACCCCTATAGATGCCATATCACACGAGGCCGAATATGTAAAAATAAGAAGACATGAAACTATACATGTTGGAGAGGATGTGGAGAAACGGGAACCCTATTACACCCCTGTACGAATGCAGTCCATTACAGCCACTCTTGAAAATGGTACGGCGTTTCCTCAAGAAGTTATAAATAAAGCTACCCTATGTCCCAGCAATTGCACTACTGGGTATTTACCCCAAAGAGACAGAGGTAGTGAAGACGGGACACATGCACCCCAGTGTTCATAGCAGCAATATCCATAATAGACAAACTGTGGAAAGAATGCAGATGACCATCGACAGATGAATGGATAAAGAAGATGTGGATCATATATATACTGGAATATTACTCAGCCATCAGAAAGCATGAACACTTACCATCACACCGACCTGGGTGGAGCTGGAGGGTATTATGCTGAGTGGAATAAGCCAATGAAAGAAAGACAATGATCATATGCTTTCACTCCTATGTGGAATATCAGAAAAAGGGAAGAAGACCATAGGGGAAGGGAGGGAAAATAGAATGGGAAGTCATCAGAGAGGGAGAAAACCCATGATAGACTCTTAACTATCGCAAATAAAATGATGATTGCTGGAGGAGAAGTTGGGGGGGGTAACTGGGTGAGTGGCATTAAGGAGGTCACACGATACAATGAGCACTGGGTGTTACACACGACTGAAAATTTATTGAAGACTACATCTGAAACTAATGGTGTACTGTAAGTTGGCTAATTGAATTTAAATTAAAGAATAAAAGACCTCGAATAAACAATCCTAAACATTTGTATGGAACCACTAAAGATTCCGAACAGCCAGTGCAATGTGGAAAAGAAAAACAAAGCTGGAGGACTCACAATTGCAGATTTCAGGTTATACTACAAAGCTGCAGTCATCCTAACAAGACAGTACGGCACAAAAATAGACACAGCGACCAAAGGAACAGGATACAAGTTCAGACAGAAACCCACAATTATGTGGTCCATGAATCTTCCACAAAGCAAGCAACGATATCAAAAGGGAAAAGGTCATTATCTACAACAAACGGTGTTGGGAAAACTAGACAGCTACGCACAAAAGAATGAAATTAGACTGCTTTCTTACACAATACAGACAAACACAAAACAGTTTCAAGACCTCAATATGAGACCTGAATCCGTAAAAATCCTACAGGAGGGAAGACAGTAACTTCTTGACATGGACCATACCAACGTTTTTCTGGACTGTCTCCTGAGGCAAAGGAAATGAAAACAAAAATAAACTATTGGGAATACAGCAAAATAAAACGTTTCCACATGGCAGAAGAACAATGAAAACGTAAAAATAATAAGACAACCTACTCAAAGGGAAAAGATATTTGCAATGATCATATGCAATAAAGGGATAGTGTCCAAAACGTATAGAACTGATACTACCTGAACCCAAAAAAACATATAATCCAGTTAAAAAATAGGCAGAAGACATGGACAGACATTTCCCCAAGGAAGAGATACAAATGGCCAACAGTCCCGTGAAAAGATATTCACCATCACGCATCATCAGGAAAATTTAAATCCAAAGGACAATGAGGTATTACATCAAACCTGTCAGAATGGCTAACATCAAAAGCACAACAAAGAGCAGGTGTTGGGAGGATGTGGATAAAGGGGAATCCTCGCAAACTGTGGGTGGGAATGCAAACTGTGGTGGCCACCGTGGAAAACAGTATGAAGGTTCCTCAAAAAATTAAATATAGAACTACTCTACGATCCAACAATCACTCTACTGGTATTTCCCCAAAGGCTAGGAAAACAGTAACTTATAAGGATATGTGCACCCCTATGTTTCTTGCACCATTATTTAGAATATCACAATATGGAAGCAACCCAAGTGTCTGTAGAAAAATTGACAAATGAGATGACAGATGTGTGTATTCACAAACACACACACACACACAGACACACACACACAATGGAGTATTACTCGGCTTGAAAAAGAATGAAACCTTGCCATTTGCAGCCACATAGATGGAGCTGGAGAGTATTATGCTAACTGAAATCAGTCAGTCAGAGAAAGACAAATCCCATACGATGTCACTCTTATGGGGAATTGAAGAAACAAACAAAAATAAATAGAGAGAAAAAGGACACACACCAAAATACAAACTCTTAACAAGAGAGAACAAACGGATGGTTACCAGAGAGGAGGTGAATAGAGGGATGAGTGAAATAGATGAAGCAGATTAAGAGGACACTTTTCTAGATGACCACTGAGTAATATATAGAATTACTGAATCACTCTCTTGTACACCTGAAAAGAATGTAACACTGTATGTTAGCTCTATTGGAATTAAAATAAATTTTTAAAAAAGAATTTTCTTTCAGGAACCTCTTTGAAAAAGCTTTTCGTGTGCAATGTGCATAAGCCCTACTTGGGAGGATTCACTCTACAATAATTATTCATTCTATGCCTCGAATTCAGATTTCACTGAGTTCTTACCATGGATCCCAGGCCACGGGAGCCATGGTCCTTTTCTGTCCAGGCTCAGCACCTATGCATTCAAGATTGGAAGTAGAGACACATGTCACTTCACAGTCCAGAAAGCTATTATTGTTTCTGTTTCAGTGTGAGAGAGTCACAGACTTTGGGACAGGTTTCAGAGCAGGTATACTATGGATCCTGGATCTCTACTTCAATGTTCATTGCCTGGATCCATTTGGCTAATAGGTTCCCTGTGGATGGGCTTGCTCCCAAGCACATATATAGAAGATGCAAAGGTGGGTGGGCTTGGTGTGGGACAGGAAGAAGACGAAATGCAGACAAGAGTCCGATCCCTCCCCTGATCCAGGAACTGCTATGGGAGAGGGTACGGGAGGTAGAATCCATGCGAAACTCCAAGGTCACCAGCTGAACACAGGAGGCATAGGTCAAGGGATCTGGAGATGCAGGGGTTGAAGGCTGCTCTGAGCTACCTCTGGGAGGAAGGGAGGGAAGGAATGAGAAGGAGACACTGCCTGCCCCTGGCCCATGCCAGCTGCCCACCACTCCGACACGCATCCGTCTACACAGCTGACACAGCCTGGGCTCAGGATGGGCTGGCTCAGATCCTTCAATCCTCAGTGGGATAGCTGGTCCCAGGGCTCAGAGACATGCTGAGGGAGATGAGAGGGAAAGCTGCCCCACCAAGGTCATCCCCTCCTTGAGCAGACAGCTCTTCAGAACTGCTAAAAAAAAAAACCCACTAACGGGGTTGAAAGACATGCCATGGATGAACTAAGGCATAGAGATATGTAAAATAACATTCATTTTTAAGTTCAGAGCTGTCAGCTCAGAAAGTGGGGAGAGCTTCCCTGAAGAAGACTGAGGGGAGGGCAGGCCATGCTGAAAAGGGAGTCATGGTTCTCCTGATTGGGGACCTGCAGCCCCCTTCCAGGGCAGGGCATCATCCTCAATCACATGAGATCCATGAAAGTGTTCCATCAGGACCAGATGTTTGTCTCGAGAAGGCTACCCTGGCATCGGACTGCACAGGGCACCAGGGACGAGGGCCAGATGGAGGATGGACAATACCCCGGAGGCCATGGGGCAAGAGCAGAGGCACATGACCTTGAAGATGATGATGAAAAGCAGGAGGTGGCAGCATGGAGCCGGCCCAAAAGTGCATTGGGAGCAGTGCCCACAGCTACACTGACTGGGTGCCTTCTGTGCCCGGTGTGGCTGACTTCAGTGGGCTCCAGACTAGTCCTGACCACAAGTCTAGGAAGTGTGTACCACCTCCGGCCTCCTCTCCCCTTGCAGCTGCTAGGAATCACGTTCACAGACCCTGGTCAGCTTTCGTGGAAACCAAGCAGTGGCTCCCCCGCACGCTGCACCTCTGGTGGTGGTCCAGTGCGACCCTCGTTCCTGGCCAGACAGTGATGTCTACCTGTCTCCACACAAATCCACAGACAGGAGGGTGTCCCTGAATTGCACAGCACCTGATGAGACAGATCCACAGAACCCAACACCCAGTGGGTCACCTGGGACCTCAAGTATGGTCATGGAGCTCACCATACCCTATTTCTGTCACTTCCCACAGAAAGCCTGGTTCTGATCCCCCACAATACCATACATCCTGGTTGCTGACCTGGTTAAGCATCTGCCTTCGGCTAAGGGTGTGATCCTGGCATTATGGGATCGAACCCCACATCAGGCTCCTCCGTTATGAGCCTGCTTCTTCCTCTCCCACTCCCCTGCTTCTGTTCCCTCTCTCGCTGGATGTCTCTATCTCTGTTGAATGAAATAATAAAATCTCGAAAAAAATTAACAAGACAGAAATAAAAAAAAGTCAGAGAGGATGTGAAGAAAGGGGAGCCCTCTTACACTACTCGTGAGAATTCAAGCTGGTACAGCCACTTTTGAAAACAATATGGAGGATCCTCAAGACATTAAACACAGAGCTATCCTACGACCCACCAATTGTACTGCTGGGTATTTACCCCATCGACACAGAGTAATGAAAAGAAGGGGCACCTGTATCCCAATGTTCATAGCAGCAATGTCCATAATAGCCAAACTGTGGAAGGAGCCAAGATGTCCTTCAGCAGATGAATGGACAAAGAAGATGTGGTTCATCTATACAATGGAATATTACTCAGTCATCAGAAAGGATGAATACCCCCCATTTGCACCAACGTGGATGGACCAGGAGGGGATTATGCTAAGTGAAATTAAGTCAAACAGAGAAAGACAATTATCATATGGTTTCACTCCTATGTGGAATGGAAGGAATGGCATGGAGGACATTAGAAGAAGGAAGAGAAAAGTGAAGGGGGGGAATGAGAGGGGAAGATGAACCGTGAGAGACTACTGACACTGGGAAACAAACTGAAGGTTGCAGAAAGGGAGGGGAAGGGGAATGGGTTATGCTGGTGATGGGTATTAAGGAGGGCACGTGTTGGGGCGCCTGGGTGGCACAGAGGTTAAGCATCTGCCTTTGGCTCAGGGCGTGATCCCGGTGTTATGGGATCGAGCCCCACCACAGGCTCCTCCGCTGTCAGCCTGCTTCTTCCTCTCCCACTCCCCCTGCTTGTGTTCCCTCTCTCGCTGGCAGTCTCTATATCTGTCGAATAAATAAATAAATTCTTTTTTTAAAAAAAGGAGGGCACGTGTCATAATGAGCACTAGGTGTTATATGCAAACAATGAATCATGGAACACTACATCAAAAACAAATGAAGTACTGTAGGGTGACATCATTTTAAAAAAAGAAAGATATGAAATCCGTACTGGAAAACTGTCACTATTTGCAAATGACATGAAATCCCAAATGATTCCACAAAAAAAAAAAAAAAAAAAAAAACACAAAAAACCACCACAAGAACAAAAAAAAAAACAAAACACAACTGTTAGAATAAACAAATTCAAGAAAGCTGCAGGATATAAAGTCAATATACAGAGACCTGTTGTCTTTATTTATTTTCAAATTTTATTTATTTATTTGACAGGAAGAGAAAAAGCACGAGCAGGGGGAGTATGAGAAAGAGGGAGAAGCAGACTCTTGCTAAGCAGGGAGCCAAACACGGGGCTCGATCCCAGAACTCTGGGATCATGACCTGAGCTGAAGGCAGACGCTTCACCTATGGGGCCACCCAGATGACCCAACTTCTTGCATTTCTGTATACTGATGACACACTTTCGCAAAGAGAAATTAAAAAAGCAATGCCATTTACAATTGCATCAAAAAAATCTAGGAATGAAACTAACCAAGAATGAGAAAGACATAGTACACTCAACACATGGCAGAAAAGAAATGAAAAGCATGTGTGTCGAGGGGGGCAGGATGTATGGGTCAAAGATTTGGAAGGCAACACAAACAAATGGAAGCTTATGCCATGCTCCTTAAATGGAAGAGTTAATTATGTGAACATGTCCATCGTACCCAAAGCAATTGACAGATGTGATGAAATGCCTATCTGAATTCCAGTGGCATTATTCGAGCAAATAGAAAACAGTCCTCAAACTTGTATGGAATCACAAAAGACCCCAAATACCCAAAGCAACCTGGAGAAAGAAAGGTGCAGTCAACACACTCCTGGATTTCAAGCTAGATTACAAAGCTGTTGTCATCAAAACAGGATGGTACTGGCAGAAACACAGACACCAGGTCAGTGGAACAGAACAGAAAGCTCAGAAACTTACCCACACGTAGATGATCCTAACTTACGACACAGCAGCAGAAGATATGCCATGAGGGAAGGACTGTCTCTTCAGTGAGCGGTAACAGGCAAACTGGACACTAAATGCAGAAGAATATAACTGGGTCACTTTCTTACACCACACACAAAATTTTTACTGGATGAATGATATGAACGTAAGAACTGAACCCATAAACCTCCAAGAAGACACAGGTACTAAGTCTCTCGACATTAGTTTTGGCAAAAAGTCTTCAGATCGGACACCAAATGCAAAGGCAACAAAAGCAAAAATAAACAAGTGGAACAACTTCAAACTGAAATCTTACACATGGAAAAAGTAACCAGCAAAAACTTACAAGGCCACAGACCCAATAAGAAAAAAAATATCTGCGAATCATATGTGTGAGAAGAGGCTAATATCCAAAATACACACAACACTCATACAAATCAAAACCAAAAAAAAAAAAAAACTGTATAAAAAATGTGGGGAATATGTGAATAGATACTTTCCAAAGATGGCACACAGGTGCCAACAGACAGAAAAAGTTGTTCCACATCACTAAATATCGTCAGGGAAACATCAGTCAAACCCACAATTGGCTATTCCCCCACAACTGTTGGAACACCTATTGTCCCAGAGACAGACACCAGGTGGGGTCAAGGGTGTGCAGAGGAGGAGACTCTGTGCACTGTTGGTGGGAATGGAAATTGGTGCAGCCACTGTGACAAATGGTATGGAGGTTCCTGAAAAAATAAAAGCAACTACAACATGACCCAGTAATGGCTCTACTGAGTATTGATTCGGAGAACACAAAAATACTGCCTCAAAAAGACAGATGCATTCCCACGGTCACTGCAGATTTATTCAAAAGAAACAGACATGGAAACACAGACCTTGGGGGCCTTATGCCAAGTAACTCAGACACAGAAAGACCACTACCAGATGCTCTCATGTACATTCCACGAGGAATAAACAAATACTGAACGCATAGAAACTGAGAGCAGATTGGTAGGTGCCAGATTCGGGGATGGGGTGGTAGAAACGGTCGAAGGTGGTCAAAGTCTCAATGTTTGAGTGAGAAAATCCGACAGTCATGAAATGTTCTGTCCAGCATGGAGACTAAAACTAACGCTGCAGCATGCGGTATAGTTTTCCCTGCCCTTTGAAAGTACAGGGCTTCTGAGAAACCTTGCACAGCAGAAATGGTGTAAAGAAGGAATGGCCATTAATTTACACGGAATAATTAGACAGTGTCCTCAGACTCCAAAATTCCTTCTCTTTGGCTTTTCTTAGGCCTCAGCACACAAGTTTCTAAGGGAGGCCCAGCATAAATGAAGATAAAGCACAGCAGAGGCTCACAGACACCATTCAAAGTGCTCTTGGCTGGATGCGGAGTGCAGTTCCCAGAGGAAGGAGCTGGTTGGGGTGCACGCTGCCTCTGTTGTGCTTCTTCCCAAAACAGATGCTGAACGCGATTCTCACTGTTCACCTTTTTTCATAAGAGGGAAATCCTCTTCAGGTCTCTTCCTCTTACTGAAGATGCATAATAATATAGTTCTTTCAAGAAAGCCCAGTGTCTTACTGTGAACGTTCAAAAAGTGGGGGATACTTTTACTTGAGCATTTCTGAGGGAGGAGATGTGAAAGTTTCTCCCAGACACAAATCCAGCATATCCACCGGGAAAGGCACCTTCCTCAGCATGCGGAACACGGACTACCTCCTACCCCACGAGAAACCCTCTCCTTCACCTCGATCAGGACAACCCACAACAGCTGGGAGTTACCCCAACTCCTCCGTTCTCCTGCTCCTACTAGCTAACCCATCAGCAAATCCTGTGTGCTCCATCTTCAAAATGGACCCAGAATAGGTCTAACCACTCCATCCAAGGCCACCTGTCTGGTCCACAGTGCCTGAGTTCCTGGAAAAGCTTCGTCATTGACGTGCCTTACCGTCTTCAACCCTCTGTCATCTGTTCTCAACACTGTAGCCAGGATGGCCCAGTGATACAGGGTCTCATGGGGTTATAGCCCTGGAATGGCTTTCTTTCACCTCTCTGAGGTCATGTCCTAAGCTGTCTCCTGTGGCCACAGGGCCTTCTTGCTGTTCCTGGACATACCTGGAATTCTCCTGCCCCAGAGCCATTGCACATGCTTTCCCTTCTGTTTTGAATGCTCTTGATGTGTTCTCACTCACCTTCTGAGAAGTCTGAATTGGCGTGACAGGGACAGATGATGAGGCTCTGTGTGTTGGGTGAGGCTGGTAGCCCAAAAGAAGGTTCTCTGCCAGCTCTCCGCCTGTGCCTCACTTGTCCTCAGCCAGGAACTTGCACACAGCCCTCACCTGTCACAACTCTCACCCAGGAGACCCACAGCCACCCTTGGAGCCCACCCTGTCCACACCCTGCTGCAGAATGCATTCAGCTCTCCTGTGGGACCCCTGTCAGTTTACCCAGTCCTGGAACTCCCCCGTCTCCTGCAAAGCTCCCGGATTCCCCCTCTTCTTTCAAAATCACACTGGCGCAAGGCTTTCATGAGAAAGCTATAACGCTAACTAATGAAAGGTTCATACCTACTTTCCCCTTCTGTTGCCTCTCTCTCCACCTTCTTTCCTACCTGTGCAAACTGTAACATATCAGTGGAACATGAACATGCTCTGAGACCTGAATCTTTCATTGCAGTTTTCTGAGGACTCTTTATGTGATAAGAAACTAGTGTATCTTACAACAGGGTGTTTTACAACTCTCATCTATAGAATAGTAGAGCCCAAATCACTACAATTTTACCTCACTCTTCATGAAGCAAAACACTTTTTCCTTTCTTCTTTTACTTAAATTCCAGTTAGTTCACATGCCATGGAATATTCACTTCAGGGGTAGGATTTAGTGATTCCTCACCTGCATACAGTACCCGGTGCTCATCACAAGTACCCTCCTTAATACCCCTCACCCGTTTAACTCTTCCCCCCACGCCCCTGTCCTGCAGCAACACTCAGTTTTTTCTCCTCAGTTGAGTCTATTTACTTGTTTGCCTTTCTCATCACCCCTCAACTCTGTTCATCTGTTTTCTTTCTGAAATTCCAAAAGCGTGAGAGGATAGGATATTTGTCTTTCCTCACTGATTTTGCTTAGCTTAATACACTCTATGTCCATCCACATCCTTGCAAATGGTAAGATTTCATTCTTTTTGAAGCTGGGTCATATTCCATTATATATAGGTATCCCACATCTGCTTTATCCATTCATCAGTGCATGGACTTTGGGATTCTCTCCATAGTTTGGCTACTGTGGACATTGCTGCTATAAACATCATGGTGCATGGACCCCCTTTGAATCCGCATTTTTTAATCCTTTCGGTAAATACCTAGGAGAGCAATTGCTGGATCATGGGGTTGTTCAATGTTTAACTTTTTAAGGAATCCCCACACTGTTTCCTAGACTGGCTGCACCACTTTGCATTGCCACCAACAGGATGGGAGGGTTCCCCTTTAATCAGAACATTATCTGCCGGCAATTTCATAAGAGGAAACAAAACCTCTGTGAGATGCACCCAGGGTCAGGCAAGCAGTTGCAGACTTCACCCTAAGGCTCCTGACGCCAAGCCCCTTGAAGCCACCAGCATGCCACTATCCAAAAGAATTCCCAGACTCTCCTTCTGACTCCACCACCAAAGAAACTACAGAGAGAATATGGCACCTCAAAATATCGAGATAATACTTTTAGTAAAACTAGAAAGTCAAGCTCAACTTTTAAACAGGAACAGGCCGCTTTGGATAATTTTGAATTTCCCCTCCACCCTAATTTTAACTCTTCTGATGAATAAACTAATCAATGATGAAACATCACCTTTGTCAAATGACATCATCCAAGTCTGTATCAGATGAAAAAAAGCCACCTAACTCTAGATGCTGGCCACTCAACCATATCTAAGGCATAATTGAATAAACAGTGTTAGATGAAGGAACAAATTAGATGTTACAAACAGGCACAGAGTGAATCTCACCTTCCCTTTCTAATAAAAGAGGGTTCCTAGGAAACAGATGGTCAAAATACATCTGTAAGCAATAAATGGACAGAGAAATTGTGATCCCCTGCAAAGTTCTACCTGCAGGGAAAGTAAGTAATTCTTGCACCAAACCCAGAATGCTGACAGCTACTTCAATTTTACTTTGTGGCTCAACTAGAGAAAAGAGAAAAGCCCAGGGGGTTTTGGGATAATGAGAGGTTTTACCTCCAGCCCTGACATAGATAGGACATTTTGCCAAACATACCTGTGCTTTCTCTGAACACTGGCGTCCTGTGACAAGCTGCCTCGCTGACTCCGATGCTAACGTTCAAAACCTCGGGTGTCTTGGAGCCAGAGCAGAGAAGTGCTGTCAGCTGGGGAGAAGAAGGCACCTCTGACCTAAAGCCTGCACACCTGCTTCGGTTTCTGGGCAAGGGGCAACACATACTTGTTGTTTCTCAGTAATTATCTTCATTCTCAACAGACCAATGACCTTACCTTTTCTCTAAAGCAGACTTACTCTTCTAAAGAAACCCTAAATTCGTCTATTCCCAATGCAACTAGAGTGGGGTCTGGTTTACGCACGCCTCCAGGCCCCCACCTGGAGGATTTTCCTGCATGATTCTAATAGCCAATTACCACTAACCCGGGGGCACAGGGGGCATAATGCTGAAGTTGGGGGATGGCTCTGGGGCTTGCTACTGCCACACCTGTGCCTGGGGGACCAGGGCACACCCTGCTGAACTCGGGGTACTGCTCAAGAGGCATCACCTGCGCTGTGTCAGAGAACTGAAGGTGGGGATTATGTGAGGTCCTTTCCCGCACTCTTCCAGGGGAACAGGGGAAACCCTGAAATTCTGCAACCAATCCCACCAAAGCTCAGGGGAGCGGGCACCCTGGAGTTCACGGGTATGGAGAATAAGGCCAGTTGAGGACATGGGACAGAACAGACTTTAAAGGGAAAAAGAAAACTCATCTGAGTCCCCACAATGAACCCTCTCCTCGTGCCCTTCCAGAACCCTGCCTCCCACCTGGGGCGCACCCTACCCCCGGACCATCACCCCAGTGCAAGCTGCTCACTCACCAGCAGGGATCTCCACAGGGCAACTCTCTCTCTCTCAGTGCCCCTTCTTCTGCCCCAGGACTGCAACCCACTGCAAATCTGGGACCGCCCACAGTGATGGAGCTACACCCCCAAGTGGTGAATGGTCTGGGAGGGTGGTGCCTGAACTCCTTGAATGCTAGGCAACCTGCCCTCAAGCCCCTGGAACCCTGAAAGTACAGGGGGCCCAAGAGGAGCCTCCTCTACTCAACACCAGGCACAGGCATGGGTGGGCTCGTGGGCTGGGGCCCCCACACACACCTGGCCCCTTCCAGGGACCCCTCTAGCTGCAGACCACCCTCAAAGACCTGCCCCTTCCCTTTCTGCACCAGCCCTCCCTGCTGGGGTGTCCCTGGTTCTGGGCAAGGTCAGTGACTCTCAGACCCTCCAAGACTTGGGCTTTAGGAAATGCAATGTTTTCATGCATTTTCAGTATGTATACGTCAGTATGACTTTAATCTTATGGGAGCCAAAGAGGGTCTTTATTTTTTCTTATCTTTATGTTGGCATTTTTGGTTATTGTTTTCTTCTCGAAGCAGATGTACAACATGTGCTTGGGGCAGAAATAGGGCCCATGCACTGAGGTTTTGCCCAGTCATTTTGAGCCAGGTACAATGTTAAAGGATAGCTTCCCTGGGAGCCCAGGATCAGGGCCCAAAGATGATATAAAATAAAAATTACTTTTATCATTATAATTACTCCTAAATGGAGGAATGTGAGACAAAAGCACTTTCCCAAGAGTACCAAGAAATCAAAATGATGTCCACAGAAGGCGGCCTGCTCCATGGTCAGCACAGGTGACAGAAGTGTTCACAGTCTCTGAACTCCTGCCCTTCTCCTGCCCAAATCTCTGAAGCACACAGACCACTTAAAATCAGAATTGTAGAACTGCTAGACACCTTAGAGATGTCTGGCACCATTCCCTTGGACTGCAGAATAAAACACAGTAGCTCATTGTCACAAACTAATTTCAACATGAAGTGCTCCCTGGATGCACTAAGTTCTTTCTCTGCAAATGTTGACTAATGTAAGTCACAGTCATAACATATAAACACTACGATGGCTGGGAAGTCATCGTAGGTAAGGGAATATTTTAGCCATGTTTATAAGCATTGGCTCACGTTGTAGAAGAGGCTGAGCTGAGTGTTTTTAAATACTATTTCAGACCTGTTTTACAGCACCCTCTGAACATACCAGAGCCTGAATCGACTAAAAAAGATAGTTGGTTTCAGTAACTTTAATACCAGGAAAATATTATACTGTCTGTATTCCTAAGGATCTTTGAGTATCTTACCCAGAGGTCCTCCACTGAGATAATGATCTTAATGATCACCATTGGCAGAGGTGAAAAGGCCCACTGAATTTGTTCCAGTTGTCCACATGACAAGAAAATCCTGATACTTGATAGGTTTCCAGATCGAGAAGACCAGAGATAAGAGGGAAATAGTACCCTGTATGGAACAACAAGGGATTTGGAGTCAATTTGGGGATCCCACTTAGGTTTCTGACACTAAAATCCTCTGTGACTCATATCATCCGAGTCCCTGTCTAACCACCTGAAAATGTGCCTAAAAATATCTACACCCTAGTTGAGAAGTTTAAGAGGCAGAATGCTACAAAGAGCCAGTATGATGTCTCTCAGGAACAGGTGCTCAGGAAGCCCTAATTGCTATTGGGTCTATTTCTTTTCCAGAAGAAAGAACACATGTTGAATCCATATTCCTAATCGATGACTCACCAGATGTTTTTCAAACCTGAAGGAAGGCCAAGAAGTCGCTCCTGTGTCATATTTCACTCAGAAATCATGTTGTTGGACTGGTGAGGATGATACGATAGCGATGTCATCACTAAGAGTGGGGAGCTTCTAATTTCCATATGGCCATGTTGACCCCCTTAGCTCAGAGCAACCAGAAAGGGCAGCTGGGGAGGGGGCACTGCCATCACTATGAGTGGGGAGCTTCCCATTTCCATATGGCCATGTTGACCCCTTAGCTCAGGGCCACCAGATAGGATAGCTGAGGGGGACCACAGGCCAAGGCTGCCAGGTGTGGCTGGGGCAGGCAGAACTCTGACTTAAGGCTCAACTCCTGTCTAGGTTATTATAATGCTCTTCACAAAGAAAGTGCCATTGTGTGTGAGCCCTCATGTAGAAAAGGTTCAGTATTTCCATTGAGATTCCTTCTCTGACCTTTAGGATATGTAGCAAAGTTCCATTTAATTTTTAAACATTGAAGGACTTCCTGGTTTTCTTTTCGCTATGACTGTGGCTCAATTCCCCTGTGGTCTAAGAATAGAATCTAGTTAATTTCAGGGTTTAACATTTGTAGACTTGATTCGTGGCCCCACCTATCATCTATTTGGGTAAAGAGTCTATGACCACTTGAAAATAATGTATTCTGCACTTATTATGGAATGTTCCCTATATGTCAATTAGGTCACATTTGTTACCAATGTTTTGTCTGCTTTTTCTTTCAGATATTGAGAAAGGTATATTAAAATCTTCAAACAATGCTGCTCTATTCAACGTTGCATCAGAGAATCTACCAGCGTTAGAAGGCAAGAGAAACAAAAAGTATAAGAATTGAGGGGATAATTGTGACTATTCACAGATAATACGATTGTGTACATAGAAAATCCTAAACAGTCTATAAATACCCTATTAGAATTAAAAATGCAATTCATAAATTTGAGATGGATTGTGCTTCCCATTGGACAATTTCTGAAAGAAAACGTAGAACCTGTCAATCTTGGGGTAGGACATAGGGTGCACTAACCATTTAAAAGAATTCAGTGGGACTTCATAAAAATGTGACATTTCTACTTATCTTATGACCATAAGAAAATGAAAAAGTGAACCGCAGGCTGGGAAGTAAAGATTTGCAATACACACACTGACAAAGACTTGTCAATAAAGAATTCCTGCTCATCAACCATAGAAAGTCTATTTATAAATGAATACTTCACAAAAGATTGACTCATGGCCAATAAGAACAGGAAAGGGTGCTCTACAGTATTATTTTCAGGAACAGCAAGGCTTTTCCTAAAATGAAAACATACACACAAACCAGTATTCCCTAGATGGATGACATCCTTATTTCTGAGGACAGCTTGAAGAACAGACTAGCATCAAAGTAGAGTGATGGAATTCCTGACACTCAGAGGATGGACAATTGACCTCAAACTACAGTACAATTTCTAGGCATCATTCGGTCCTCTGAAGGCAGACAACAACCACACCCCTTCCTACACCACACAGGTTGCTTCCCAACCCCTACCATAAAAGAAGAAGATGAGAAACAGATAGGACTAGTAGGAAATAGCAAAAATCACATGTGGGGATTATCCTGAAACACACTGATCACATAACTAGTGTAAGGAAGTGTAGGGAACTGACAAGGACAGAGACTCAAGAGGTACTTCTTTGGAAAATGCTGTCTGAAATCGTCACACCTTGGTACCAGCTAATGAGGGCTCTGAGCATACCCTAGGGTTTGCTCACAAGGGTCTGCAACACCATCGCTGAGGACTGAAACTCTTCAAGACCTCAAAGCTTGCCGGATTGACTATTGGACTAAGAGATTCCCATGTTCTGAAAACAGATACCAACTCATTGAAAGGTTCACCTGGGCTCTCTCGGAGGCCCTACAAGAAGCTGAACCATTCATTGAAAATCAATTAAACACACACACACACACACACACACACACACACACAGCTGTCATTTCACCAATTACTTAAACATTCAAGGTTCTTCCTACCTTTTCTTTTTCACATTGATATTTATACTCACATGAAATGTCATCATTTCTAATGAACACTGATGTCAAAATAGAGATCCATTGACACAATATTCACAAAATGGAACTTCCCTGCTGTCATTTTCAATATAGCGTTTTTTAAAGTTCATACATATTTTAGGTTTTTGGTAACTTATACAGGAGAAGATCAGCATTGAAAAACTCTGAATACTGACAATGAGTTTTAAGCAGCAGAAGTAGCTTTATGGGGGACATTCATAGCAATTCAAGTCTTCATCATTCCATGAGAATGGTCTCCAATAAACAACCTGATTTATGTGGTAAAGAAGTAGAAAAAAAAAACAAACGAAGCCCCAAATTAGTAGAAATAAGGAAATAACAAAAAGGAATGCATAAATAAATACAATGGATACTAAAAAGACAAAAAAAAAACAATGAAAATGAGAGCGGCCTTTTTTGGAAAAATAAACAAAACTGACAAACTTAGCTAGACTCACCAAGAAAGACAGAGGACTCGAATACAATCAGGAAAATAAGATAATGGATTCCTGTCTCATATCAAAATCAAAAGAACTCTTCAACCTTGGACACAACAACTTCTTGCAAGCCACGTCTCTAAAGGCAAAGGAAATAAAAGCAAAAATGAACTATTGGCACTTCATCAGGATAAAAAGCTTCTGCTTGGCAAAGCAAATGATCAAAAAACAAAAAGGCAACCTATGGAATCGAAGAAGATATCTGCAAATGATATTACAGATAAAGGGCTGGTTTCCATGATCTATAAAGAACTCCTCAAACTCGACACCCAAAAAATGGGCAGAAGACACAAAGAGATACTTCTCCAGAGAAGACATACAAATGGCCAACAGACACATGAAAAAATGCTCCACATCACTTGCCATCAGGCAAATACAAATCAAAACGACAATGAGATACCACCTTACACCAGTTAGAATGGTTAAAATTAACCAGGCAGGGGGCACCTGGGTGGCACAGCGGTTAAGCGTCTGACTTCGGCTCATGGCATGATCCTGGCATTATGGGATCGAGCCCCACATCAGGCTCCTCCGTTATGATGCTGCTTCTTCCTCTCCCACTCCCCCTGCTTGTGTTCCCTCTCTCGCTGGCTGTCTCTATCTCTGTGGAATAAATAAATAAAATCTTGAAAAAAAAATTAACAAGACAGAAATAAAAAAATGTCAGAGAGGATGTGGAGAAAGGGGAGCCCTCTTACACTACTCGTGAGAATTCAAGCTGGTACAGCCACTTTTGAAAACAATATGGATGTTCCTCACGACGTTAACCACAGAGATATCCTACGACCCACCAATTGCACTACTGGGTATTTACCCCATAGACACAGAGTAATGAAAAGAAGCGGCACCTGTATCCCAATGTTCATAGCTGCAATGTCCATATAGCCAAACTGTGGAAGGAGCCAAGATGTCCTTCAGCAGATAAATGGACAAAGAAGATGTGGTTCATCTATACAATGGAATATTACTCAGTCGACAGAAGGATGAATACCCACCACTTGCACAAACGTGCATGGACCAGGAGGGGATTATGCTAAGTGAAATTAAAGCAAGCAGAGAAAGACAATTATCATATGATTTCACTCCTATGTGGAATGGAAGGAATAGCATGGAGGACATTAGAAGAAGGAAGGGAAAAGTGAAGTGAGGTAATGAGAGGGGAAATGAAACATGAGAGACTACTGACACTGGGAAACAAACTGAAGGTTGCAGAAAGGGAGGGTAGGGGAATGGGTTATCCTGGTGATGGGTATTAAGGAGGGCACATGTTGGGGCACCTGGGTGGCACAGCGGTTAAGCATCTGCCTTCGGCTCAGGGCGAGATCCCGGCATTAGGGGATCGAACTCCACAACAGGCTCCTCCGCTGTGAGCCTGCTTCTTCCTCTCCCACTCCCCCTGCTTGAGTTCCCTCTCTCTCTGGCTGTCTCTATCTGTCGAATAAATAAATAAATTCTTTTTAAAAAGAAGAAGGGCACGTGTCATAATGAGCACTAGGTGTTATATGCAAACAATGAATCATGGAACACTTCATCAAAAACAAATGAAGTACTGTAGGGTGATTAACATCATTTTAAAAAAATAGAAGGATATGAAATTCATACAGGAAAACTGTCACTATTTGCAAATGACATGAAATCCCGAAAGATTCCACACACACACACACACAAAAAAAACTGTTAGAATAAACAAATTCTAGAAAGCTGCAGGATATAAAGTCAATATACAGAGACCTGTTCTCTTTTTTTTTTCATATTTTATTTATTTATTTGAGAGGAAGAGAAAAAGCAAGGGCAGGGGGAGTGTCCGAAAGAGGGAGAAGCAGACCCTCGCTAAACGGGGAGCCCAACACAGGGCTCAATGTCAGAACTCTGAGTTCATGACCTGAGATGAAGGCAGAAGCTTCACCTATGGGGCCACCCAGGTGACCCAACTTCTTGCATTTCTGCATACTGATGACGCACTTTTGCAAAGAGAAATTCAAAAAGCAATGCCATTTATAATTGCATCAAAAAAAATCTAGGAATAAAAGTAACCAAAAATGAGAAAGACATAGTACACTCAACACATGGCAGAAAAGAAATGAAAAACATGTGTGTCGAGGGGGGCAGGATGTATGGGTCAAAGATTTGGAAGGCAACACAAACAAATGGAAGCTTACGCCATGCTCCTTAACTGGAAGAGTTAATTATGTGAACATGTCCATCGTACCCAAAGCAATCGACAGATATGATGAAATCCCTATCTGAATTCCAGCGGCATTATTCGAGCAAATAGAAAACAGTCCACAAACTTGTATGGAATCACAAAAGACCCCAAATACCCAAAGCAACCTGGAGAAAGAAAGGTGCAGTCAACACACTCCTGGATTTCAAGCTAGATTACAAAGCTGTTGTCATCAAAACAGGATGGTACTGGCAGAAACACAGACACCAGGTCAGTGGAACAGAACAGAAAGCTCAGAAACTTACCCACACGTAGATGATCCTAACTTACGACACAGCAGCAGAAGATATGCCATGAGGGAAGGACTGTCTCTTCAGTGAGCGGTAACAGGCAAACTGGACACTAAATGCAGAAGAATATAACTGGTCCACTTTCTTACACCACACACAAAATTTTTAATGGATGAATGATTTGAACATAAGACCTAAATCCATAAACCTCCAAGAAGACACAGGTACTAAGTCTCTCGACATTAGTTTTGGCAAAGTGTCTTCAGATCGGACACCAAATGCAAAGGCAACAAAAGCAAAAATAAACAAGTGGAACTCAAACTGAAATCTTCCACACGGCAAAAGAAACCAGCAAAAACTTAAAAGGCCACTGACCCAATAAGAAAAAAAATATCTGCGAATCATATGTGTGAGAAGAGGCTAATATCCAAAATACACACAACACTCATACAAATCAAAACAAAAAAATTGTATAAAAAATGTGGGGAATATGTGAATAGATACTTTCTAAAGATGGCACACAGGTGCCAACAGACAGAAAAAGTTGTTAGACATCACTCATCATCATCAGGGAAACATCAGTCAAACCCACAATCGGCTATCCACTCACAACAGTTGGAACAGCAATTGTCCCAGAGACAGACACCAGGTGGGGTCAAGGGTGTGCAGACGAGGAGACACTGTGCAGTGTTGGTGGGAATGGAAATTGGTGCAGCCACTGTGACAAACGGTATGGAGGTTCCTGAAAAAATAAATGCGACTACCACATGACCCATTAATGGCTCTACTGAGTATTGATTCGGAGAACACAAAAATACTGCCTAAAAAAGACAGATGCACTTCCACGTTCACTGCAGCATTATTCACAAGAACTAGACATGGAAACACAGACCTTGGGGGCCTTATTCCAAGTAACTCAGACACAGAAAGACCAATCCCAGATGCTCTCATGTACATTCCACGTGGAATAAACAAATACTGAATGCATAGATACTGATAGCAGATTGGTAGGTGCCAGATTCGGGGATGGGGTGTTAGAAATGGGTGAAGGTGGTCAAAGTCTCAATGTTTGAGTGAGAAAATCCGACAGTCATGAAATGTTCCGTCCAGTATGGAGACTAAAACTAACCCCGCAGCATGGGGTATAGGTTTCCCTGCTCTTTGAAAGTACAGGGCTTCTGAGAAACCTTGCACAGCAGAAATGGTGTTCAAGAAGGAATGGCCATTAATTTACACGGCACAATTAGATAGTGTCCTCAGACTCCAAAATTCCTTCTCTTTGGCTTTTCTTAGGCCTCAGGACACAAGTTTCTAATGGAGGCCCAGCATAAATGAAGACAAAGCACAGCAGAGGCTCACAGACACCATTCAAAGTGCTGGTGGCTGGATGCGGAGAGCAGTTCCCAGCGGAAGGAGCAGGTTGGGGTGCACGACGCCTCTGTCGTGCTTCTCCCCAAAACAGATGCTGAATGCGATTCTCACTGTTCACCTTTTTTCATAAGAGGGAAATCCTCTTCAGGTCTCTTCCTCTACTGAAGCTGGGTAATAACGTAGTTCTTTCAAGAAAGCCCAGTGTCTTACTGTGAACGTTTAAAAAGTGGGGGATACTTGTACTTGAGCATTGCTGAGGGAGGAGATGTGAAAGGTTCTCCCAGACACAAACCTCAGCAGATCCACTGGGAAAGGCACCTTCCTCAGCATGTGGAATACGGACTACCTCCTACCACCCGAGAAACCCTCTCCTTCCCCTCGATCAGGACAACCCACAACAGCTGGGAGTTACCCCAATTCCTCCCTTCTCCTGCTCCTAATAGCTAACACATCAGCAAATCCTGTGAGCTCCATCTTCAAAATGGACCCAGAATAGGTCTAACCACTCCATCCAAGGCCACCTGTCTGGACCACAGTGCCTGAGTTCCTGGAAAAGCTTTGTCATTGACCTGCCTTGCCATCTTCAACCCTCTGTCATCTGTTCTCAACACTGTAGCCAGGATGGCCCAGTGAAACAGGGTCTCATGGGGTTATAACCCTGGAATGGCTTTCTGTCACCTCTCTGAGGTCATGTCCTAAGCTGTCTCCTGTGGCCACAGGGCCATCTTGCTACTCCAGGACATAGCTGGAATTTTCCTGCCCCAGAGCTATGCACATGCTTTCCCTTCTGTTCAGAATGCTCCTGATGTGTTCTCACTCACCTTCGGAGAAGTCTGAATTGGAGTGACAGGGACAGAAGATGAGGCTGTGTGTGTTAGGTGAGGCTGGTGGCCCAGAAGAAGGTTTTCTGCCAGCTCTCCACCTGTGCCTCACTTGTCCTCAGCCAGGAACTTGCACACAGTCCTCACCTGTCACAACTCTCACCCAGGAGACCCACAGCCACCCCTGGAGCCCACCCTGCCCACACCCTGCTGCAGAATGCATTCAGCTCTCCTCTGGAACCCCTGTCAGCTTTACCCAGTCCTGGAACTCCCCCATCTCCTGCAAAGCTCCCGGATTACCTCTCTGCTTCCAAAATCACACTGGCGCAAGGCGTTCATGAGAAAGCTATAACGCTAACTAATGAAAGGTTCACACCTACTTTCCCCTTCTGTTGCCTTTCTCTCCACCTTCTTTCCTACCTGTGCAAACTGTAACATATCAGTGGAACATGAACATGCTCTGAGACCTGAATCTTTCATTGCAGCTTTCTGAGGACTCCTTATGTGATAAGAAACTAGTGTATCCTACAACAGGGTGATTTACAACTCTCATTTATAGAATAGTACAGCCCAAATCACTACAATTTTACCTCACTCTTCATGAAGCAGAACACTTTTACCTTTCTCCTCTTACTTAAATTCCAGTTAGTTCACATGCCATGGAATATTCGCTTCAGGGGTAGGATTTAGTGATTCCTCACCTGCATACAGAACTCGGTGCTCATCACAAGTGCCCTCCTTAATACCCCTCACCCATTTAACTCTTCCCCCCATGCCCCTGTCCTGCAGCAACACTCAGTTTGTTCTCCAAGGTTGAGTCTATTTCCTTGTTTGCCTCTCTCATCACTCCTCAACTCTGTTCATCTGTTTTCTTTCTGAAGTTCCACAGGCATGAGAGCATGGGATATTTGTCTTTCCTCAATGATTTTGCTTAGCTTAATACACTCTAGGTCCATCCACATCCTTGCAAATGGTAAGTTTTCATTCTTTTTGAATCTGGGTCATATTCCAGTGTATATATATGTATCCCACATCTGTTTTACCCATTCATCAGTGCATGGACGTTGGGATTCTCTCTATAATTTGGCTACTGTGGACATTTCTGCTATAAACATCATGGTGCATGTACCCATTTCGAATCCACATTTTTGTATCCTTTGGGTAAATACCTAGGAGAGCAATTGCTGGATCATGGGGTTGTTCAATGTTTAACTTTTTGAGGAACCCCCACACTGTTTCCCAGACTGGCTGCACCACTTTGCATTCCCACCAACAGGATGGGAGGCTTCCCCTTTGAGCAGAACATTATCTGCCAGCAATTTCATAAGAGGAAACAAAACCTCTAGGAGATGCATCTAGGGTCAGACAAGCAGTTGCAGAGTTCACCCCAAGGCTCCTGACGCCAAGCCCCTTGAAGCCACCAGCATGCCACTATCCAAAAGAATTCCCAGACTCTCCTTCTGACTCCACCACCAAAGAAACTACAGAGAGAATATGGCACCTCAAAATATCGAGATAATACATTTAGTAAAACTAGAAAGTCAAGCTCAACTTTTAAACAGGAACAGGCCGCTTTGGAAAATTTTCAATTTTCCCTCCACCCTAATTTTAACTCTTCTGATGAATAAACTAATCAATGATGAAACATCACCTTTGTCAAATGACATCATCCAAGTCTGTATCAGATGAAAAAAAGCCACCTAACTCTAGATGTTGGCCACTCAACCATATCTTAGGCCCAATTGAATAAACACTGTTAGATGAAGGAACAAATTAGATGTTACAAACAGGCACAGAGTGAATCTCACCTTCCCTTTCTAATAAAAGAGGGTTCCTAGGAAACAGATGGTCAAAATACATTTGTAAGCAATAAATGGACAGAGAAATTGTGATCCCCTGCAACGTTCTACCTCCAGGGAAACTAAGTAATTCCTGCACCAAACCCAGAATGCTGACAGCTACTTCAATTTTACTTTGTGGTTCAACTAGAGAAAAGAGAACAGGCCAGGAGGTTTTGGGATAATGAGAGGTTTTACCTCCAGCCCTGACATAGATAGGACATTTTGCCAAACATACCTTTGCTTTCTGTGAACACTGGCATCCTGTGACAAGCTACCTCGCTGACTCTGATGCTGACGTTCAAAACCTCGGGTTTCTTGGAGCCAGAGCAGAGAATTGCTGTCAGGTGGGGAGAAGAAGGCACCTCTGACCTAAAGCCTGCACACCTGCTTCGGTTTCTGGGCGAAGGGGCAACACATACTTGTTGTTTATCAGTAATTATCTTCATTCTCAATAGACCAATGACCTTGCCTTTTCTGGAAAGCAGACTTACTCTTCTAAAGAAACCCTCAATTCGTCTATTCCCAATGCAACTAGAGTGGGGTCTGGTTTACGCCCGCCTGCAGGCCCCCACCTGGAGGATATTCCTACATGATTCTAATAGCCAATTACCACTACCCAGGGGCACACGGGACATAATGCTGAAGTTGGGGGATGGCTCTGGGGCTTGCTACTGCCACACCTGTGCCTGGGGGACCAGGACACACCCTGCTGAACTCAGGGTACTGCTCAAGATTCATCATCTGCACTGTGTCAGAGAACTGAAAGTGGGGTTTGTGTGAGGTCGTTACCCGCACTCTTCCAGGGGAACACGGGAAACGCTGAAATTCTGCAACCCATCCCACAAAAGCTCAGGTGAGTGGGTGCCCTGGAGTTCCCGGGTATGGGGAATAAGGTCAGTTGAGGACATGGGGCAGAAGAGACTTTAAAGGGAAAAAGAAAACTCACCTGAGTACCCACAATGAACCCTCTCCACGTGCCCTTCCAAAACCTTGCCTCCCACCTGGGGCGCGCCCTACCCCCAGACCCCCACCCCAGTGCAAGCTGCTCACTCACCAGCAGGGATCTCCACAGGGCAACTCTCTCTCTCTCAGTGCCCCTTCTTCTGCCCCAATTCTGCAACCCACTGCAAATCTGGGACTGCCCACAGAGACATCTCCACCCCCAAGCAGTGAATGGTTGGGGAGGTTGGTGCCTGAGCCCCTTGGATGCTGGGCAACCCGCCCTCAAGCCCCTGGAACCCTGAAAGTGCAGGGGGCCCAAGAGGCGCCTCCTCTACCCAACACCCGGCACAGGAATGGGTGGGGTCATGGGCCAGGGCACCCACACACACCTGGCCCCTTCTAGGGACATCTCTAGCTGCAGACCACCCTCAGAGTCCTGCCCCTTCCCTTTCTGCACCAGACCTCCCTGCTGGGGTGTGCCTGGTTCTGGGCAAGGTCAGTGGCTCTCAGACCCTCCAAGGCTTTGGCTTTAGGAAATGCAATGGTTTCATGCATTTTCAGTATGTACATGTCAGTATGACTTTAATCTTATGGGAGCCAAAGAGGTTCTTTATTTTTTCTTATCTTCATGTTGGCATTTTTGGTTGTTTTCTTCTCAAAGCAGATGTACAACATGTGCTTGGGGCAGAAATAGGGCCCATGCTTTGAGTTTTTGCCCAATCATTTTGAGCCAGTTAAAATGTTAAAGGATAGCTTCCCTGGGAGCCCAGGATCAGGGCCCACAGATGATATAAGATAAAAATTACTTTCATCATTATAATGACTACTAAATGGAGGAATTTGAGACAAAAGCACCTTTCACAAGAGTACCAAGAAATCAAAATGATGCCCACAGAAGGCTACCTGCTCCATGGTCAGCACAGGTAACAGAAGTGTTCACAGTCTCTGGACTCCTGCCCTTCTCCTGCCCAAATCTCTGAAGCACACAGACCACTTAAAATCAGAATTGTAGAACTGCTAGACACCTTAGAGATGTCTGGCACCATTCCCTTGGACTGCAGAATAAAACACAGTAGCTCGTTGTCACAAACTAATTTCAACATGAAGTGCCCCCTGGATGCACTAAGTTCTTTCTCTGCAAATGTTGACTAATGTAAGTCACAGTCACACCATTTAAACACTATGATGGCTGGGAAGTCAACGTAGGTAAGGCAATATTTTAGCCAGGTTTATAAGCATTGGCTCACTTTGTAGAAGAGGCTGAGCTGAGTGTTTTTAAATACTATTTCAGGTACAAGAGAGGAGTTAAGATGGTGGAGGAGTAGGGGACTCCTTTTTCCGCAGATCCCCTGAGTCCTGCTGGATAGGTAGCAGGCCAGCCTAAACAACCACGGAATCAGCCTGAGAGGCAGGAAGATATATCTGGATCTCTACAAATGAACATCTCCAGCGCTGTGTATTGAGGTAGGAAGCGGGGAGTCCTGAAACCTGACACAGATACTGGAAGATAAAAGGAAGGGGGAGGGAGCCACCGCATTTGGGCGCCAGGAAGTAGCAGCCACCTGCACAGGGGAGCTGGCAGATTCACAGAAGGCACCCCTAGAGAGAGGACTGAGACTGGTGAGCCCAGAGAGCACACCACTAGGCATCTCCCAGAACACAGGAATCCCAGTGTGCTCATGGGATCCAGAATGAGAATGAGAGCTCCTGGAGCGCGTGCGGGTCCACTGGAGGCTGGCAGGCCACCTGCACAGGGGAGAGGGCAGATTCATGGTCAGAACCCAGGAAACAGCAGACTGAGACCCTGAACCAGGTGCGCCCACCACCAGGCTTCTCACGGAACTCCGGAATCCCAGTGTGCTCACCGGGAATAGACAGACCCAGAGACCCGGGAGCACACGGGGCGGCTGGCGGCTGGTGGGCCACCTGCATGGGGCAGCGGGCGAACTCGTGGTTGGCACCCAGGAAACAGCAGACTGAGACCCTGAAGGAGGTGGTATGCCACCAGGCTTCTCAGGAAACTCCGTAATCCTGGTGTGCTCACGGGATCCAGACTGAGACCTGGAGATCTGGGAGCTCCAGGGGACGGCTGGTGGCTGGTGGCCTTAGAAACACAAAGGACAGAGATGCACCTGCCCTGGAAGTGAGGACAGGGACACCAGGTGTGGGGCACACATCCAGGGACGCTATGGGGTTGAGCAGCACCAACAGTAACGGAGTTAAAGTGGCCAGAACATCCGTGAAGAACATGCCGCAATCCCTCTGTTCTGTGACAATTCAGCCTCTGCTGCTCTGACTCTCAGAAGAGGCACAGCAGACCGCCAGAGAAAGATGCCAGGGAACAAAAGCCTGGAAATAGTGGCTCACAGCGTTCCCACACCCATCCCCCCTCGCAGGGGACAGGGCAACTCTACCCAAACAGGGTTGCCTGAGTATGGGTGTGGCAAAATACAAACTCTTAACAATAGAGAACAAACGGATGGATACCAGAGAGGAGGTGGATAGAGGGATGAGTCAAATAGATGAAGCGGATTAAGAGGACACTTTTCTTGATGACCACTGAGTAATTTATAGAATTACTGAATCACTCTATTGTACACCTGAAACGAATGTAACACTGTAGGTTAGCTCTACTGGAATTAAAATAAATTTTTAAAAAAGATTTTTCTTTCAGAAACCTCTTTGAAAAAGCTTTTCCTGTGCATTGTTCATAAGCCCTACTTGGGAGGATTCACTCTACAATAATTATTCACTCTATGCCTTGAATTCAGATTTCACTGAGTTCTTACTGTGGATCCCAGCCCACGGGAGCCATGGTCCTTTTCAGTCCAGGCTCAGCACCTATGCATTTAAGATTAGAAGTAGAGACACATGTCACTTCACAGTCCAGAAAGCTATTATTGTTTCTGTTACATTGTGAGAGAGTCACAGACTTTGGGACAAGTTTCCGAGCAGGTTTATTATGGATCCTGGATCTCTACTTCAGTGTTCTTTGCCTGGATCCATTTGGCTAATAGGTTCCCTGTGGATGGGCTTGCTTCCAAACACTTACATGGAAGATGCAAAGGTGGGTGGGCTTGGTGAGGGACAGGAATAAGATCAAAAGCAGACAAGAGTCCCACCACTCCCCTGATCCAGGAACTGCTACAGGAGAGGGTATGGGAGGTAGAATCAATGCAAAACTCCAAGGTCACCAGCTGAACACAGGAGGCACAGGTCAAGGGATCTGGAGATGCAGGTGTTGAAGGCTGCTCTGAGCTATATCTGCGAGGAAGGGAGGGAAGGAATGAGGAGACACTGCCTGCCCCTGGCCCATGCCGCTGCCCACCACTCTGACACGCATCCGTCTACACAGCTGACAGAGCCTGGGCTCAGGATGAGCTGGCTCGGGTCCCTCAATCCTCAGTGGCACAGTTGGCCCCAGGGCTCAGAGACATGCTGAGGGAGATGAGAGGGAAAGCTGCCCCACCCGGGTCATCCCCTCCTTGAGCAGACAGCCCTTCAGAACTGCTAAAAAAAAAAAACCCCACTAACGGGGTTGAAAGACATGCCATGGATGAACTAAGGCATAGAGATATGTAAAATAACATTCATTTTTAAGTTCAGAGCTGTCATCTCAGGAAGTGGGGAGAGCTTCCCTGAAGAAGACTGAGGGGAGGGCAGGCCATGCTGAAAAGGGAGACATGGCTCTCCTGATTGGGGACCTGCAGCCCCCTTCCAGGGCAGGGCTTCATCCTTGCATCACACGAGATCCATGGAAGTGTTCCATCAGGGCCAGATGATTGTCTCGAGAAGGCTATCCTGGCATCGGACTGCACAGGGCAACAGGGACGAGGGCCAGATGGAGGACTGACAATACCCCGGAGGCCATGGGGCAAGAGCAGAGGCACATGACTTTGAAGATGATGATGAAAAGCAGGAGGTGGCAGCATGGAGCCGGCCCGAAAGTACCATGGGAGCAGTGCCCACAGCTACACTGACTGGGGGCCTTCTGTGCCCAGTGTGGCTGACTTCAGTGGGTTCCAGACTAGTCCTGACCACAACTCTAGGAAGTGTGCACCACCCCCGGCCTCCTCTCCCCTTGCAGCTGCTAGAAATCACGGTCAAAGTCCCTGGTCAGCTTTCGTGGAAAGCAAGCAGTGGCTCCCGCACACGCTGCACCTCTGGTGGTGGTCCAGGGCGACCCTTGTGCCTGGCCAAACACTGATGTCTACCTGTCTCCACACAAATCCACAGACAGGAGGGTGTCCCTGAATTCCACAGCACCTGATGAGACAGATCCACAGAACCCAACACCCAGTGGGTCACTCGGGACCTCACCTATGGTCATGGAGCTCACCATAAACTATTTCTGTCACTTCCCACAGAAAGCCTGTTTCTCATCCCCCACAATACCATACATCCTGGTTGCTGACCTGGGGTCATGCCATGAACCCACATGGCACCTTTCTTTAAGAGAAGGCTATGCCTAAACCTCCTAGAAAATGTTCCTAATGAAGTACAAGTCCATCAGGACTACGGTGTGAACAGTAGCACACAGCCTGCATGGTAGTAGTCAGTAATTCTAACAAGGGTTAACCCCACCCCCGTCTCACAAAACCTTCCTCCGTCCCCACAGAACTCATGGTCTGCCCTCAGAAATCCCTCCAGGAAACAAACTTTTTATCTGAATGCTCTTCACCTTCTGCTTCAAATCTTGTCCAACCACAAAGATATGAAACTAGAAATCAGTCTCAAGAAAAAAATGGGACAGTCAAAAATAGGTGGAGATTGGGGAGCCTGGGTGGATCAGTTGTTAAGGATCTGCCTTCAGCTCAGGTCCTGATCCCAGGATCCTGGGATTTAGGTTGGAATCAGGCTCCTTGCTCAGTGGGAAGCCCGCTTCTCCCTCTCTCACCCCTCCTGCTTGCGTTCCCTCTCTCACTGTCTCACTCTCTGTCAGATACTTAAATAATCTCAAAAAAATATGTGGAGAATTAAAAACATGCTACCGAACAACCAACAGTCAAAGAAGAAATCAAAAAAGATTTTAGAAGTACCTTGACACTGATGAAAAAGACAACTTACAAAAACTTATGGGATGCAGCAAAAGTAGCTCTATGGGGGACATTCATAGAAACTCAAGTCTTCATCAATCCATGAGAAGGGTCTCCATTAACAACCTGATTTATGTGGTAAAGAAGTAAAAAATAAAACAACAAAGACCCAATATAGTAGAAATAAGAAAATAACAAAAAGGAATGCATAAATAAATCCAACAGAGACTAAAAAGACCAAAAAAAAAAAAAATGAAATTGAAAGGTGCCTTTTTTGGAAAGATAAATAAAACTGACAAACTTAGCTAGACTCACCAAGAAAGACAGAGGACTCGAATACAATCAGGAAAGAAAGATAATGGATTCCTGTATCATATCCAAATCAAAAGAACTCTTCAACCTTGGACACAACAACTTCTTGCAAGCCATGTCTCTAAAGGCAAAGGAAATAAAAGCAAAAATGAACTATTGGCACTTCATCAAGATAAAAACCTTCTGCACAGCAAAGCAAACGATCAACAAAACACAAAGGCAACCTATGGAAAAGAAGAAGATATCTGCAAATGATATTACAGATAAAGGGCTGGTATCCAAGATCTATAAAGAACTCCTCAAACTCGACACACAAAAAATGGGCAGAAGACACAAAGAGATACTTCTAGAGAAGACATACAAATGGCCAACAGACACATGAAAAAATGCTCCACATCACTTGCCATCAGGCAAATACAAATCAAAACGACAATGAGATACCACCTTACACCAGTAAGAATGGTTAAAATTAACAAGGCAGGGGGCACCTGGGTGGCACAGAGGTTAAGGATCTGCCTTCGGCTAAGGGCGTGATCCTGGCATTATGGGATCGAGCCCCACATCAGGCTCCTCCGCTATGAGCCTGCTTCTTCCTCTCCCACTCCCCCTGCTTGTGTTCCCTCTCTCACTGGCTGTCTCTATCTCTATCAAATAAATAAATAAAATCTTGAGAAAAAAATTAACAAGACAGGAAATTACAAAAAGTCAGAGATGATGTGGAGAAAGGGGAGCCCTCTTACACTACTCGTGAGAATTCAACTGGTATAACCACTTTTGAACAATATGGATGTTCCGCAAGACATTAAACACAGAGCTATCCTATGACCCAACAATTGCACTACTGGGTATTTACCCCATAGACACAGAGTAATGAAAAGAAGGGGCACCTGTATCTCAATGTTCATAGCAGCAATGTCCATAATAGCCAAACTGTGGAAGGAGCCAAGATGTCCTTCAGCAGATGAATGGACAAAGAAGATGTGGTTCATCTATACAATGGAATATTACTCAGTCATCAGAAAGGATGAATACCCACCATTTGCACCAATGTGAATTGACCAGGAGGGGATTATGCTAAGTGAAATTAAGGCAAGCACAGAAAGAGAATTATCATAAGGTTTGACTCCTATGTGGAATGGAAGGAATAGCATGGAGGACATTAGAAGAAGGAAGGGAAAAGTGAAGGGGGGGAATGAGAGGGGGAGAGGAACCATGAGAGACTGTTGACACTGGGAAACAAACTGAAGGTTGCAGTAAGGGAGGGGTAGGGGAATGGGTTATCCTGGTGATGGGTATTAAGGAGGGCACGTGTCATAATGAGCACTAGGTGTTATATACAAACAATGAATCACGGAACACTTCATCAAAAACAAATGAAGTACTGTAGGGTGACTAACATCATTTTAAAAAAAGAGAAAGATATGAAATCCATACAGGAAAACTGTCACTATTTGCAAATGACATGAAATCCCGAAAGATTACACACACACACACACAAAAAAACAGTTAGTTTAAACAAATGCAAGAAAGCTGCAGGATATAAAGTCAATATACAGAGACCTGTTGTCTTTATTTTTTTCAGATTTTATTTATTTATTTGAGAGGAAGAGAAAAAGCACATGCAGGGGGAGTGTAGGAAAGAGGGAGAAGCAGACCCTCGCTAAGCGGGGAGCCCAACATGGGGCTCAATCCAGGACTCTGGGATCATGACCTGAGCTGAAGGCAGACGCTTCACCTATGGGGCCACCCAGATGACCCAAGTTCTTGCATTTCTGTATACTGATGACACACGTTCGCAAAGAGAAATTAAAAAAGCAATGCCATTTACAATTGCATCAAAAAAAAAATCTAGGAATAAAAGTAACCAAAAATGTGAAAGACATAGTACACTCAACACATGGCAGAAAAGAAATGAAAAACATGTGTGTCGAGGGGGGCAGAATGTATGGGTCAAAGATTTGGAAGGCAACACAAACAAATGGAAGCATACGCCATGCTCCTTAACTGGAAGATTTAATTATGTGAACATGTCCATTGTACCCAAAGCAATTGACAGATGTGATGAAATCCCTATCTGAATTCCACTGGCATTATTCGAGCAAATAGAAAACAGTCCTCAAACTTGTATGGAATCACAAAAGACCCCAAATACCCAAAGCAACCTGAAGAAAGAAAGGTGCAGTCAACACACTCCTGGATTTCAAGCTAGATTACAAAGCTGTTGTCATCAAAACAGGATGGTACTGGCATAAACACAGACACCAGGTCAGTGGAACAGAACAGAAAGCTCAGAAACTTACCCACACGTAGATGATCCTAACTTACGACACAGCAGCAGAAGATATGCCATTAGGGAAGGACCGTCTCTTCAGTGAGCGGTAACATGCAAACTGGACAGTAAATGCAGAAGAATATAACTGGGCCACTTTCTTACACCACACACAAAATTTTTAATGGATGAATGATTTGAACATAAGACCTGAATCCATAAACCTCCAAGAAGACACAGGTACTAAGTCTCTCGACATTGGTTTTGGCAAAGAGTCTTCAGATCGGACACCAAATGCAAAGGCAACAAAAGCAAAAATAAACAAGTGGAACAATATCAAACTGAAATCTTCCACACGGCAAAAGAAACCAGCAAAAACTTAAAAGGCCACTGACCCAATAAGAAAAAAATATCTGCGAATCATATGTGTGAGAAGAGGCTAATATCAAAAATACACACAACACTCATACAAATCAAAAGAAACAAAAAAAAAACTGTATAAAAAAACGTGGGGAATATGTGAATAGATACTTTCCAAAGATGGCACACAGGTGCCAACAGACAGAGAAAGTTGTTAGACATCACTAAAAATCGTCAGGGAAACATCAGTCAAACCCACAATCGGCTATCCCCTCACAACAGTTGGATCACCAATTGTCCAGAGACAGACACCAGTTGGGGTCAAGGGTTTGCAGAGGAGGAGACACTGTGCACTGTTGGTGGGAATGGAAATTGGTGCAGCCACTGTGACAAATGGTATGGAGGTTCCTGAAAAAATAAATGAAACTACCACATGGCACAGTAATGGCTCTACTGAGTATTGATTCGGAGAACACAAAAATACTGCCTCAAAAAGACAGATGCACTCCCACGTTCACTGCAGCATTATTCACAAGAATCAGACCTGGAAACACAGACCTTGGGGACCTCATTCCAAATAACTCAGACACAGAAAGACCAATCCCAGATGCTCTCATGTACATTCCACGTGGAATAAACAAATACTGAATGCATAGATACTGATAGCAGATTGGTAGGTGCCAGATTCGGGGATGGGGTGGTAGAAATGGGTGAAGGTAGTCAAAGTCTCAATGTTTGAGTGAGAAAATCTGACAGTCATGAAATGTTCTGTCCAGCATGGAGACTAAAACTAACCCCGCAGCATGGGGTATAGGTTTCCCTGCTCTTTGAAAGTGCAGGGCTTCTGAGAAACCTTGCACAGCAGAAATGGTGTCAAGAAGGAATGGCCATTAACTTACACGGAACAATTAGACAGTGTGCTCAGACCCCAAAATTCCTTCTTTTGGCTTTTCTTAGGCCTCAGGACACAAGTACCTAACGGAGGCCCAGCATAAATGAAGATAAAGCACAATAGAGGCTCACAGACACCATTCAAAGTGCTGGTGGCTGGATGCGGAGAGCGGTTCCCAACGGAAGGAGCTTCTCCCCAAAACAGATGATGAACGCGATTCTCACAGTTCACCTTTTTTCATAAGAGGAAAATCCTCTTCAGGTCTCTTCCTCTTACTGAAGATGGGTAATTATGTAGTTATTTCAAGAAAACCAAGTGTCTTACTGTGAACGTTTAAAAAGTGGGGGATACTTGTACTTGAGCATTGCTGAGGGAGGAGAAGTGAAAGGTTCTCTCAGACACAAACCTCAGCAGATCCACTGGGAAAGGCACCTTCCTCAGCATGCAGAACACGGACTACCTCCTACCACCCGAAAAACCCACTCCGTCCCCTCGATCAGGACAACCCACAACAGCTGGGAGTTACCACAATTCCTCTGTTCTCCTGCTCCTAATAGCTAACCCATCAGCAAATCCTGTGAGCTCCATCTTCAAAATGGACCCAGAATAGGTCTAACCACTCCATCCAAGGCCACCTGTCTGGACCACAGTGCCTGAGTTCCTGGAAAAGCTTCGTCATTGACCTGCCTTGCCATCTTCAACCCTCTGTCATCTGTTCTCAACACTGTAGCCAGGATGGCCCAGTGAAACAGGGTCTCATGGGGTTATAGCCCTGGAATGGCTTTCTGTCACCATCTGTCACCTCTCTGAGCTCATGTCCTAAGCTGTCTCCTGTGGCCACAGGGCCTTCTTGCTGCTCCTGGACATACCTGGAATTCTCCTGCCCCAGAGCCTTTCCACATGCTTTCCCTTCTGTTTCAAATGCTCTTGATGTGTTCTCACTCACCTTCGGAGAAGTCTGAATTGGAGTGAAAGGGACAGAAGATGAAGCTGTGTGTTGGGTGAGGCTGGTGGCCCAGAAGAAGGTTCTCTGCCAGCTCTCCACCTGTGCCTCACTTGTCCTCAGCCAGGAACTTGCACACAGTCCTCACCTGTTACAACTCTCACCCAGGAGACCCACAGCCACCCCTGGAGCCCACCCCGCCCACACCCTGCTGCAGAATGCATTCAGCTCTCCTCTGGGACCCTTGGCAGCTTTACCCAGATCTGGAACTCCCCCGTCTCCTGCAAATTTCCCGGATTCCCCTCTGCTTCCATAATCACACTGGCGCAAGGCTTTCATGAGAAAGCTATAATGCTAAGTAATGAAAGGTTCACACCTACTTTCCCCTTCTGTTGCCTTTCTCTCCATCTTCTTTCCTACCTGTGCAAACTGTAACATATCAGTGGAACATGAACATACTCTGACACCTGAATCTTTCATTGCAGCTTTCTGAAGACTCCTTATGTGATAAGCAACTAGTGTATCCTACAACAGGGTGTTTAACAACTCTCATCTATAGAATAGTACAGCCCAAATCACTACAATTTTACCTCACTCTTCATGAAGCAGAACACTTTTTCCTTTCTTCTCTTACTTAAATTCCAGTTAGTCACATGCCATGGAACATTTGCTTCAGGGGTAGGATTTAGCGATTCCTCACCTGCATACAGAACCCGATGCTCATCACAAATGCCCTCCTTAATACCTCTCACCCATTTAACTCTTCCCCCCATGCCCCTGTCCTGCAGTAACACTCAGTTTGTTCTCCAATGTTGAGTCTATTTCCTTGTTTGCCTCTCTCATCGCCCCTCCACTCTGTTCATCTGTTTTCTTTCCGAAGTTCCACAAGCGTAAGAGCATAGGATATTTGTCTTTCCTCACTGATTTTGCTTAGCTTAATACACTCTAGATCCATCCGCATCCTTGCAAATGGTAAGATTTCATTCTTTTTGAAGCTGGGTCATATTCCATTATATATATGTATCCCACATCTGCTTTATCCATTCATCAGTGCATGGATGTTGGGATTCTCTCCATAGTTTGGCTACTGTGGACATTTCTGCTATAAACATCATGGTTCAGGTTCCCCCTTTAAATCTGCATTTTTGTATCCTTTGGGTAAATACCTAGGAGAGCAATTGCTGGATCATGGGGTTGTTCAATGTTTAACTTTTTGAGGAAAAAAGTTTTTGAGGAAAAAACATCAGTGCATGGATGTTGTTTAACTTTTTGAGGAAAAAACTTTTTGAGGAAAAAACATCAGTGCATGGATGTTGGGATTCTCTCCATAGTTTGGCTACTGTGGACATTTCTGCTATAAACATCATGGTTCAGGTTCCCCCTTTAAATCTGCATTTTTGTATCCTTTGGGTAAATACCTAGGAGAACAATTGCTGTATCATGGGGTTGTTCAATGTTTAACTTTTTGAGGAACCCCCACACTGTTTCCCAGACTGGCTGCACCACTTTGCATTCCCACCAACAGAACATTATCTGCCGGCAATTTCATAAGAGGAAACAAAACCTCTGGGAGATGCTCCTAGGGTCAGACAAGCAGTTGCAGACTTCACCCAAGGCTCCTGACGCCAAGCCCCTTGAAGCCACCAGCATGCCACTATCCAAAAGAATTCCCAGACTCTCCTTCTGACTCCACCACCAAAGAAACTACAGAGAGAATATGGCACCTCAAAATATCGAGATAATACATTTAGTAAAACTAGAAAGTCAAGCTCAACTTTTAAACAGGAACAGGCCGCTTTGGATAATTTTCAATTTTCCCTCCACCCTAATTTTAACTCTTTTGATGAATAAACTAATCAATGATGAAACATCACCTTTGTCAAATGACATCATCCAAGGCTGTATCAGATGAAAAAAGCCACCTAACTCTAGATGCTGGCCACTCAAACATGTCTTAGGCCCAATTGAATAAACACTGTTAGATGAAGGAACAAATTAGATGTTACAAACAGGCACAGAGTGAATCTCACCTTCCCTTTCTAATAAAAGAGGGTTCCTAGGAAACAGATGGTCAAAATACATTTGTAAGCAATAAATGGACAGAGAAATTGTGATCCCCTGCAATGTTCTACCAGCAGGGAAAATTGTAATTCTTGCACCAAACCCAGAATTCTGACAGTTACTTCAATTTTACTTTGTGGCTCAACTAGAGAAAAGAGAAAAGCCCAGGAGGTTTTGGGATAATGAGAGGTTTTACCTAAAGCCCTGACATAGTTAGGACATTTTGCCAAACATACCTGTGCTTTCTCTGAACACTGGCGTCCTGTGACAAGCTGCCTCGCTGACTCCGATACTGACGTTCAAAACCTCGGGTGTCTTGGAGTCAGAGCAGAGAAGTGCAGTCAGCTGTGGAGAAGAAGGCACCTCTGACCTAAAGCCTGCACACCTGCTTCGTTTTCTGGGCAAAGGGGCAACACATACTTCTTGTTTAGCAGTAATTATCTTCATTCTCAATAGACCAATGACCTTGCCTTTTCTGGAAAGCAGACTTACTCTTCTAAGGAAACCCTCAATTTGTCTATTCCCAGTGCAACTAGAGTGGGGTTTGGTTTACACCCGCTTCCAGGCCCCCACCTGGAGAATTTTCCTGCATGATTCCAACAGCCAATGACCACTAACCTGGGGGCACACGGGGCATAATGCTGAAGTTGGGTATGGCTCTGGGGCTTGCTACTGCCACACCTGTGCCTGGGGGACCAGGGCACACCCTGCTGAACTCGGGGTACTGCTCAAGATGCATCACCTGCACTGTGTCAGAGAACAGGGGGACACATCACTGAAGGTGGGGACTCTGTGAGGTCCTTACCCACACTTTTCCAGGGAACAGGGGAAACCCTGAAATTCTGCAACCCATCCCACAAAAGCTCAGGTGATTGGGCGCCCTGGAGTTCACGGGTATGGGGAATAAGGCCAGTTGAGGACATGGGGCAGAAGAGACTTTAAAGGGGAAAAGAAAACTCACCTGAGTCCCCACAATGAACCCTCTCCAAGTGCCCTTCGAGAACCCTGCCTCCCACCTGGGTCGCACCCTACCCCCGAACTCCCCCGCCCCTGGTGCATTCTGCTCACTCAGCAGCTGGGACCTCCACAGGGCAACTCTCTCTCTCCCAGTGCCCCTTCTTCTGCCCCAGGTCTGCACCCCACTGCAACTCTGGAACAGCCCACAGAGATGTAGCTCCACCCCCAAGCGGTGATTGGTCAGGGAGGGTGGTGCCCCAGCCCCTGGGATGCCAGGCAACCTGCCCTCAAGCCCCTGGAACCCTGAAAGTGCAGGGAGTCCAAGAGGCGCCTCCTCTACCCAACACCCAGCACAGGCATGGTTGGGGTCCTGGGCCGGGCTCCCCACACACACCTGGCCCCTTCCAGGGACCCCTCTAGCTGCAGACCTCCCTCAGAGTCCTGCCCCTTCCCTTTCTGCACCACCCCTCCCTGCTGGGGTGTGCCTGGTTCTGGGCAATGTCAGTGGTTCTCAGACCCTCCAAGGCTTGGGCTTTAGGAAATGCAATGATTTCATGCATTTTCAGTATGTACATGTCAGTATGACTTTAATCTTATGGGAGCCAAAGAGGTTCTTTATTTTTTCTTATTTTCATGTTGTCATTTTTGGTTATTGTTTTATTCTTGAAGCAGATGTACAACATGTACTTGGGGCAGAAATAGGGCTCATGCTTTGAGTTTTTGCCCAATCATTTTGAGCCAGTTAAAATGTTAAAGGATAGCTTCCCTGGGAGCCCAGGATCAGGGCCCACAGATGATATAAGATAAAAATTACTTTCATCATTATAATTACTCCTAAAAAGGAGGAATTTGAGACAAAAGCACCTTTCACAAGAGTACCAAGAAATCAAAATGATGCCCACAGAAGGCTACCTGCTCCATGGTCAGCACAGGTAACAGAAGTGTTCACAGTCTCTGGACTCCTGCCCTTCTCCTGCCCAAATCGCTGGAGCACACAGACCACTTAAAATCAGAATTGTAAAACTGCTAGACACCTTAGAGATGTCTGGCACCATTCCCTTGGACTGCAGAATAAAACACAGTAGCTCGTTGTCACAAACTAATTTCAACATGAAGTGCCCCCTGGATGCACTAAGTTCTTTCTCTGCAAATGTTGACTAATGTAAGTCACAGTCATACCATATAAACACTAGGATGGCTGGGAAGTCATCGTAGGTAAGGCAATATTTTAGCCATGTTTATAAGCATTGGCTCACTTTGTAGAAGAGGCTGAGCTGAGTGTTTTTAAATACTATTTCAGACCTGTTTTACAGCACCCTCTGAACATACCAGAGCCTGAATGGACTAAAAATGATAGTTGGTTTCAGGAACTTTAATACCAGAAAAATATTATACTGTCTGTATCCCTAAGGATCTTTGAGTATCTTACCCAGAGGTCCTCCACTGAGATAATGATCTTAATGATCACCATGGGCAGAGGTGTAAAGGCCCGCTGAATTCGTTCCAGTTGTCCACATGACAAGAAAATCCTGATACTTGATAGGTTTCCAGATCGAGAAGACCAGAGATAAGAGGGAAATAGTACCCTGTATGGAACAACAAGGGATTTGGAGTCAATTTGGGGATCCCACTTAGGTTTCTGACACTAAAATCCTCTGTGACTCATATCATCCGAGTCCCTGTCTAACCACCTGAAAATGTGCCTAAAAATATCTACACCCTAGTTGAGAAGTTTAAGAGGCAGAATGCTACAAAGAGCCAGTATGATGTCTCTCAAGAACAGGTGCTCAGGAAGCCATAATTGCTATTGGGTCTATTTCTTTTCCAGAAGAAAGAATACATGTTGAATCCTATTTCTAATAGATGACTCACCAGATGATTTTCAAACCTGAAGGAAGGCCAAGAAGTCACTCTTGTGTCATAGTTCACTCAGAAATCATGTTGTTGGACTGGTGAGGACAATACGATAGCAACGTCATCACTAAGAGTGGGGAGCTTCTAATTTCCATACGGCCATGTTGACCCCCTTAGCTCAGAGCCACCAGAAAGGGCAGCTGGAGAGGGGGCACCGCCATCATTTTGAGTGGGGAGCTTACCATTTCCATATGGCCATGTTGACCCCCTTAGCTCAGGGCCACCAGAAAGCACAGCTGAGGGGGACCACAGGCCAAGCCTGCCAGGTGTGGCTGCGGCAGGCAGAACTCTGACTTAAGGCTCAACTCCTGTCTAGGTTATTATTATGCTCTTCACAAAGAAAGTGCCATTGTGTGTGAGCCCTCATGTATAAAAGGTTCAGAATTTCCAATGAGATTCCTTCTCTGACCTTTAGGATATGTAGCAAAGTTCCATTTAATTTTTAAACATTGAAGGACTTCCTGGTTTTCTTTTCGCTATGACTGTGACTCAATTCCCCTCTGGTCTAAGAATAGAATCTAGTTAATTTCAGGGTTTAACATTTGTAGCCTTGATTCGTGGCCCCACCTATCATCTATTTGGGTAAAGAGTCTATGACCACTTGAAAATAACGTATTCTGCAATTATTATGGAATGTTCCCTATATGTCAATTTGGTCACATTTGTTACCAATGTTTTGTCTGCTTTTTCTGTCAGATATTGAGAAAGGTATATGAAAATCTTTAAACAATGCTGCTCTATTCAACGTGGCATCGGAGAATCTACCAGTGTTTTAAGGCAAGAGAAACAAAAAGTATAAGAATTGAGGGGATAATAGTGACTATTCACAGATAACACGATTGTGTACATAGAAAATTCAAAACAGTCTTTAAATACCCTTTTAGAATTAAAAATGCAATTTAAAATAATAATAATAATAATAATAATAATAATAATAATAATAACAAAATAGGTTTCCTAGGAAACAGATGGTCAAAATACATTTGTAAGCAATAAATGGACAGAGAAATTGGATTGTAGCTTCCCATTGGACAGTTTCTGAAAGAAAACGTAGAACCTGTCAATCTTGGGGTAGGACATAGGGTGCACTAACCATTTAAAAGAATTCAGTGAGACTTCATAAAAATGTGAAATTTGTAAGCAATAAATGGACAGAGAAAATGGGTTGTAGCTTCCCATTGGACAGTTTCTGAAAGAAAACGTAGAACCTGTCAATCTTGGGGTAAGACATAGGGTGCACAAACCATTTAAAAGAATTCAGTGGGACTTCATAAAAATGTGACATTTCTCCTTATCTTATGACCATAAGAAAATGAAAAAGTGAACCGCAGGCTGGGGAGTAAAGATTTGCAATACACACACTGACAAAGACTTGTCAATAAAGAATTCCTGCTCATCAACCATAGAAAGTCTATTTATAAACGAATACTTCACAAAAGATTGACTGATGGCCAATAAGAACAGGAAAGGGTGCTCTACAGTATTATTTTCAGGAGCAGCAAGGCCTTTCCTAAAATGAAAACATACACACAAACCAGTATTCCCTAGATGGATGACGTCCTTATTTCTGAGGACAGCTTGAAGAACAGACTAGCATCAAAGTAAAGTGATGGAATTCCTGACACTCAGAGGATGGACAATTGACCTCAAACTACAGTACAATTTCTAGGCAGCATTCGGTCCTCTGAAGGCAGACAACTACCACACCCCTTCCTACACCACACAGGTTGCTTCCCAACCCCTACCATAAAAGAACAAGATGAGAAACAGATAGGACTAGTAGGAAATAGCAAAAATCACATGTGGGGATTATCCTGAAACACACTGATCACATAACTAGTGTAAGGAAGTGTAGGGAACTGACAAGAACAGAGACTCAAGAGGTACTTCTTTGGGAAATGCTGTCTGAAATCGTCACACGTTGGTACCAGCTAATGAGGGCTCTGAGCATACCTAGGGTTTGCTCACAAGGGTCTGCAACACCATCGCTGAGGACTGAAACTCTTCAAGACCTCAAAGCTTGCCTGATTGACTATTGGACTAAGAGATTCCCATGTTCTGAAAACAGATACCAACTCATTGAAAGGTTCACCTGGGCTCTCTCAGAGGCCCTACAAGGACCTAAACCATTCACTGAAAATCAATTACACACACACACACACACACACACACACACACACACACACACACACCTGTCATTTCACCAATTACTTAAACATTCAAGGTTCTTCCTACCTTTTCTTTTTCACATTGATATTTATACTCACATGAAATGTCATCATTTCTAATGAACACTGATGGCAAAATAGAGATCCATTGACACAATATTCACAAAATGGAACTTCTCTGCTGTCATTTTCAATATAGCGTTTTTTAAAGTTCATACATATTTTAGGTTTTTGGTAACTTATACAGGAGAAGATCAGCATTGAAAAACTCTGAATACTGACAATGAGTTTTAAGCCTAGAGAACAAAAATTGTCCAATTTCATAGATAACAAGGAACCAAAGGGAAAGCATGGAAGCCGTAGTCGAATAATTTTACACATGTGCATTCTCTATTATTCTACTACTGTGGGGCGTGTTTTATTACCAGTATACATTCATCAGTTATCTTTCACGTGCACCTGCACAGGTATAATCAATTACTAGAGTAGAATGAAATGTCTGGGAGCTACTTGGCGGCATCTATAATGAACAATGAAATTTCGATCTTATATTTGGTGAACTTCCACTGTCTGTCCCTTTAGACAATGGACCCTAAACAGAAGGGGGAATGAACCAGGAGAGACTATGGACTCTGGGAAACAAACTGAGGGCTTCAGAGGGGAGAGGGGTGGGGGATTGGGATGGGCCAGTGATGGGTATTAAGGAAGGTACATATTGCATGGAGCACTGGGTGTTATATGCAAATAATGAATCACGGAACACTACATCAAAAACTAAGGAAATACTGTATAGTGACTAACATATAATAATAAAAAATTGTTACTAGAAGAAAATTAAAGGTAAAAAAAAACAATACAGCTGTTCTGTTTCAAGAACAATCACAATTGAGAAAAAACTAACTTCCAATCCCTAAAGCAAAACACAGACCAAGTTCCATTTCACTCCCCTTTATTCACATTCTCTGTGGGTTCTAAGCTATTTCCCTACTCCTTTCCTGCTGAGCAGGGACCCTCGGCTCGATTCCAGAACCCTGGGATCATAACCTGAGCCAAAGGCACATGCTTAACTGGCTGAGCCAGCGAGGAGCCCCAGCCATGTTTTTCTTAAGCAAAAGGACACTTTCTCACAAAGCCTTCACATGACTTCACATGGTACCAGAGATCTGCATTTGCCTCTGGAGGTTGCAGGTGAAGGCAATTGCAAACTCTCACAGTGGTTTATCAAATACAATGACCTGCCTGGTGACAGTGAAACTCTTATGAGCCCATGAGAGGGTGCTGTGACACTCAGCTGTGGCTGGGCTGGCACAGAGAACCAAATCCATTTCCCTGCCTGATGTCTGTGAGGAACAGATGCCCCCAATGTGAATGAGACTCTGACACTGAGCTGTCCAGAGATGGCCATCCTCACAGAGGATGAGGATAAAGGACAATGCCTGAGGAGACCTCATCTGTCTCTTTTATCTTTTCATATTTTTGACAGTGGACAAATCACTGCCTAGGAGTCCCCAACTACCTTAGTCTCATCTGTGAATGGCCAAGAGGTTTAACAAAACACTTCAGATTTTGACCTCACAAATGCCCACAACCACTTACCACAGGGATTCAACATTAAGCAAAGATACTGTTCGTTGGAAGAGAGGTCCTGCCCACTGTTGTTTCTCACTTATATGCTCATCTTCCTGACCTCATGGTAACATAACCACCTTGATTCCTGCTTCCGTCTTCAGGGAGGCTGAGGTGACTTGAAGGGCATTACCCTGACATCGTTCTTTCTTAGCAATAAGATGTGGACATTTCCCTAGTCCCACACACCAAAAGTTGAATCGGAATCAGGATTGAGGAGGCTGATGAGAGTTGAAGGTGTTTTCCTGTACACGGTGGTTTATTACCAATAAGGATGGGTCAGAGTCCTCGAAATTCCAGAACCTTCCATTCATGCTTCCTACTCGTGAATGATGATGTACATTGCTCTTTCCCTGTACAGTGTGGTGACTCAGAGAAAAGTGCTTAGCCCTTTCGTCAGACTTCCACGACCACTTTGGGGCTGGCTTCCATATTCACAAAGGATGATGTTAGGGCTAAGAGGGTTCCTGTACACTGTTATTTCTTTCAGATAAGTGTATGGCATTTTTGTTACATTGTCAGAGCCACTTAGCGCCGGGCTTGCTGGCCTCCTGTGGAAGAACCCTAACCCGAGGTCGGCCCCCGAGGGGCCCCTCCCAAGGAGCCTGGCACCTCAATGCTGGGGATTTGGGACCCCCGAACCCCAGTGCTGGACTCACTCTGCCACCCCGCAAGCACCCAGGGCGCTACGGGCGTTGCCAGTCATTCAAGAAGGGAGAACGGGCAAGGCCCTCCAATCCCCCTGCGACCTTCAAAGGCCCCCCGTGCAAAAACTCTGGATCCCTCGCTCCTGCTCCCCAGCGCCCTAACCTCGGCCCACCCCTCCTCTCGCTGCAGAGCTGGCGGATCGGGCCTGCTGGCTTCCTGGGGGCTAACCCTATGCCTAGGTCGCACCCGAGGGGCCCCTCCCAAGTGGCCTGGCGCCGCATGCCAGGGATTGGGGACCCCCGAGTCCCACCACCGGATGCACCCTGCCGCCCTGCCGCCACATGGGGCACTAGGGGCATCACCAGTCCTTCAGGGCGACAGAACGGGCAGGACCCTCTAAGCCTCCTGCAACCTTCGAAGGCACCCCAAGCCAAAGCCTAAATGCTCTGGCCCACGCCCCCACTCGCCAGCTACCTCACCTCAACCCACACCTCCATTCACCGCACATGGGCGGAACGAGCCTGCCAGCCTCCTGGTGGCTAACCCTAACCCTAGGTCGGCCCCCGAGGGTCCCGTCCCAAGGGACCTGAGGCCACAACGCCGGGTATTAAGGAGCCCCGATCCCCAGCGCCGGAGTCTCCCTGCCACCCCATCACCACCCGGGCCACTAGGGGTGCCGCTGGTCATTCAGGGCGGGAGAATGGGCAGGGCCCTCCGAGCCCCTGGCGAATGTCGAAGGCCCCCGCATCCAAAACACTTGAGACCACGCTCCTGCTCCTCAGTGCCCTCACCTCGGCCCGCCCCTCCGCTCGCCACAGAGCCAGCAGATGAGGCCTGCACTCCTCCAGAACCCTAGGTTGTCCCCTGAGATGCCCCTCCGAAGGGGCCTGGCACCGCAATGCCTGGGATTGGGGACTCCCGAGCCCCAGTGCCGGACTCACCCTCCTGCCCTACCGCCACCTGGGCCGCTAGGGGCGCCGCCATTCATTCAGGGAGGGAGAACGGGCAGGGCCCTCCGAGCGACCGGTGACCTTCGAAGGCCCCCCGCACCAAAACGCTTGGCCCCACTCTCCCGCTGGCCAGCGCCCTTACCTCGGCCCTCCCCTCCGCTCGCCTCACAGCTGGCGGATCGGGCCTGTGGGCCTTCTGGGGGCTAACCCTAAACCTAGATCGGCCCTAGTGGCCCCTCCCAAGGGGCCTGGTGCCACAACGACGGGGAAAGGGGACTCCCGAGCCCCAGCGCCGGACTCACCATGCCCCCCGCCGCCACCCGGGCCACTAGGGGCACTGCCGGTCATTCAGTGCGGGAGAATGGGCAGGGCCCTCCGAGCCCCCAACGACCTTCGAAGGCCCCCTGCACCAAAGCACTAGGGCCCATGGTCCTGCTTGCCATCGCCCTTACCTCAGCCTGCCCCTCTGCTCGCCGCACAGCCGGCAGATCAGGCATCCTAGCCTCCTGGCAGCTAACCCTACCCTAGGTAGGCCCCCTAGGGGCCCATCCCAAAGGGCCTGGCGCTGCAACGCCGGGGATTGGGGACCCCCGAGCCCCAGCACCAGACTCTCCCTGCCGCCCCGCTGCTAAACGGGCCATGAAGGGCGCCGTCAGTCATTCAGGGCAGGAGAACAGGCAGGGCCCTCCGAGCCCCTGGCAACCTTTGAAGGCCCCTCGCGCCAAAATGCTTGGCCCCACCTTCCCGCTCACCAGTGCCCTCATCTCATCCCACCCCTCTGCTCCTGCACAGCTGGAGGATTGGGCCTGCCGGCCTCCTGGGGGCTAACCCTAACCCTAGGTCAGACCCGAGGGGCCCCTGCCAAGGGGCCTGGCGCTGCAACGCCGGGGATTGGGGACCAAGCTGCAGCGCCGGAGTCACCCTGCCGCCCCGCTGCCATTCGGGCCGCTAGGGGTGCAGCCGGTCATTCAGGGCGGGAGAACAGGCAGGGCCCTCCTAGCCCCCGGTGACATTCAAAGGCCCCCTGCGCCAAAACGTTTGGGCCCAGGCTCCCGGGCCTGCCAGCCTCCTGGGGGCTGACCCTAACCCTAGGTCAGCCCCCGAGGGGCCCCTTCCAAGGGGCCTGGTGGCACAATGCTGGGGATTGGGAACCCCCGACCCCCAGCACCGGACTCAACCTGTAGCCCCGCCGCCATCAGGGCCGCTGCAGGTGACGCCGGTCATTCAGGGAGGGAGAACAGGCAGGGACCTCCCAGGCCCCTGCGGCCTTCGTAGGCCTCCCGTGCCCAAATGCGTGGGCCCACGCTCCCGCTCACCAGCGCCCTCACCTCGGCCCGCCCATCTGCTTTACGCACAGCTGGCGTTTCAGGCCTGCCGGCCTTCTGAGGTCTAACCCTAACCCTAGGTCAGCCCCCGAGTCATTCCTGCCAAGGGGCTTGGCGCTGCAACGCCGGAAATTGGTCACCCCTGAGCCGCAGCGCCAGACTCACATTGCCACCCCACCGCCACCCGGGCCTCTAGGGCCACTGCCGGTCAGTCAGGGCGGGAGAACGGGGAGGGCCCTCCGAGCCACGGTGACCATTAGAGGCCCCCTGCGCCAAAATGCTTGGGCCCATGCTCCTGCTCACCAGCGCCCTCGCCAAGTCCCGCCCCTCCGCTCGCTGCACAGCCGGCATACGGGCCTGCCGGATTCCTAGGAGCTAACCCTAACCCTAGGTCGGCCCCCGAGGGGCCTCTCCCAAGGGGCCTGGCGCCACAAGCCAGGGATTCTGGACCCGCAAGCCTCAGCGCTGGACTCACACTTCCGCTCCGCCACCACCCGTGCCGCTAGGAGCGCTGTAGGTCATTCAGGCCTGAACAAAGGACAGGGCCCTCTGAGCCACTGGCGACCTTCGAAGGCCCCCTGCGCCACGACGCTTGCGCCCACGCTCCCGCTAGTCAGCGCCCTCACCTCGGCCGGCCCCTCCGCTCCCCACACAGCTGGCAGATCGGGCCTCCCGGCCTCCAGGGGGCTAACCCTAACCCTAGGTCGGCCGCTGAGGGGCCCCTCCCAAGGGGCCTGGGACCGCAACGCCGGGTTGGGGACCCCCGAGCCCCAGCGCCGGACTCACCCTGCTGCCCCTCCACCACCCGGGCCGCTAGGGGTGTCGCTGGTCATTCAGTGTGAGAGAACAGGCAGGGCCCTCCGAGCCCACGGCGACCTTCCAAGGCCCCCCTATCCAAAACGTTTGAGCCCACGCTCCTGCTCCTCAGTGCCCTCACCTCGGCCCGTCCCTCCGCTTGCTGCAGAGCTGGTGGATGAGGCCTGCCCGCCTCCTGGGGCTACCCATAACCCTAGGTTGGCCCCTGAGGGGCCCCTCCAAAGGGGCCTGGCACCGCAATGCCTGGGATTGGGGACCCCCGAACCCCAGCGCCGGACTCACCGTATTGCTCCGCCACCACCCAGGCCACTAGGAACACCGTCGGTCATTCAGGGAGGGAGTACGGGCAGATCCCTCCAAGCCCCTGGTGACCTTCAAAGGCCCCCTGCGCCAAAATGCTTTGGCCCATGCTCCCACTCGCCTGCGCCCTCACCTCGTTCCGCCCCTCCGCTCGCTGCACAGCCGGTGGATCAGGACTGCCAGCCTCCTGGGTGTTACCCTAACCTTTGGTGGGCCCCCGAGGGGCCCATCCCAGGTTCCTATTGCCTCAACACTGGGGACTGGGGACTCCTGAGCCCCAGCGCCCAGCTGACCCTCCCGCCCTACCGCCACCTGGGCCGCTAGGGGCGCCGCTGTTCATTCAGGGAGGGAGAATGGCCAGGGCCCTCCAAGCCACCGGTGACCTTCGAAGGCCCCCTGCACCAAAATGCTTGGGCCCATGCTCCCGCTCGCCAGCGCCCTTACCTCGGCCCTCCCCTCCGCTCGCCGCACAGATGGTGAATCGGGCCTGTGGGCCTTCTGGAGGCTAACCCAAACCCTAGGTCGGCCCCCTAGTGGCCCCTCCCAAGGGGCCTGGCGCCGCAACGACGGGGATTGGGGACTCCTGAGCCCCAGCGCCGGACTCACCATGCTCCCCCGCCGGCAACTGAGCCGCTAGGGGCACCACCGGACATTCAGTGCGGGAGAACGGGCAGGGCTTCTTGAGCGCCGGCGACCTTCGAAGGCCCCCCGCGCCAAAACTCATGGGCCTACGCTACCGCTCGCCAGCGCCCTCACCTCGGCCCTCCCCTCTGCTCACCGCACAGCCGGTGGATTGGGCCTGCGGCCTCCTGGGGGCTAACCATAACCCTAGGTCAGCCTCCGAGGGGCCCCTGCGAAGGGGCCTGGTGCCGCAACACTGGGGATTGGGAACCCCCCAACCCCAGCGATGGCTCACCCTGCTGCCCTGCTGCCACCCGGGCCCCAGGGGCGCCGCAGGTCATTCAGGGCGGGAAAACGGGCAGGGTCCTCCGATCCCCCGGTGACCATCGAAGGATTCCCGCGCCAAAACGCTTCGGCCAAGCTCCCGCTCGCCAGCGATCTCACCTCGGCCCGCCCCTCCGCTCGCCACACAGCTGGCACATCGGGCCTGCCGGCCTCCTGGGGGCTAACTGTAACCTTAGGTCGGCCCCCGAGGGGCCACTACCAAGGGTCTGCCCCCGCAACGCCGGAGATTGGGGACCCCCAAGCCCCAGTGCCGGGCTCACCCTGCCGCCCCGCCCCCCTGGGCCGCTAGTAGCGCCGCTGGTCATTCAGGGCAGGAGAACGGGTTGGGCCCTCCGAACCCCCGATTACCTTCGAAGGCGCCCTGTGCCAAAACGCTTGGGTCCACATTCTTGCTCTCAAGCGCCCTCACCTGGGTCCACCCCTCCGCTTGCCTCACAGCCGGCGGATCTGGCCTGCTGGCCCCCTGGGGGCTAACAATAACCCTTGGTCGGCCCCCTAGAGCCCTTCCAAAGGGGCCTGGCGCCCCAACGCCGAGGATTGGGGACCCCCAAGCCCCAGCGCCCAAGTCACCCTAACACCCCTCCTCCACCCGGGCCGCTAGGGGAGCTGCCGGTCATTCAGGGCAGAAGAACGTACAGGGCCCTCCAAGCCTCCAGCGACTTTCGAAGGACCCCCGCGCCAAAATGACTGGGCCCACTCTCCAGATTGCCAGCGGCCTCACCTCCGACCACCCCTCCACTCACCGCAGAGCTGGCGGATCGGGCCTGCGGGCCTCCTGGGGGCTAACCCTTACCATATGTCGGCCCCCGAGGGGCCCCTAGCAAGGGGCCTGCAGTCGTAACGCCGGGGTTGGGGACCCCTGAACCCCAGTGCCGGACTCACCCGGCCGCCCCCTGCCACCTGCACCACTAGGAGCGCCACCGGTCATTCAGTGCGGGAGAACGGGCAGGGTCCTCCGATCCCCCCACGACCTTCGAAGGGCCCCCTGCACCAAAACACTTGACCCACGCTCCCGCTAGCCAGCGCCCTCACCTCGGCCCGCCCCTCCGCTCGCCGCACAGCCGTAGGATCGGGCCTGTCAGCCCCCTGGGTGTAACCCTAACCCTAGGTCTGTCCCCACGGGGCCCCTCCCAAGGGGCCTGGCATCGCAATGCCGGGGATTGGGGACCCCCGAGCACCAGTGCTGGACTCTCCCTGCCACCCCACCACCACCCAGTCCGCTAGGGGCGCCGCCGGTCATTCAGTGCTGGAGAACAGGCAGGGCCCTCTGAGCCCCCGCGACCTTCGTAGGCCCCTCGCGCCAAAATGCTTGGGCCCACGCTCCCACTCGCCAGTGCCCTCTTCTCGGCCCGCCCCTCCACTCGATGAACAGCTAGCGGATCAGGCCTGCCTGTTTCCTGGGGGCTAACACTAACCCTAGGTCAGACCCCAAGGGGCCACTTCCAAAGGCCTGGTGCCACAACGCCGGGGATTGGTGACCCCCAAGCCTCAGCACTGGAGTCACCCTTCCGCCCCACAGCTACCGGGCCAGTAGGGACGCCACCAGTCATTCAGAGCGGGAGAATGGGCAGGGCCCTCCGAGCCCCTGGCGACCTTTGAGGCCCCCCACGCCAAAACGCTTGGGCCCACGCTCCCGCTAGCAAGCGCCCTCACCTCGGTCCGCCCCCCCTCTCGCCGCACAGACAGCGGATTGGGCCTGCCAGCCTCCTGGGAACTAACCCTAACTCTAGGTCTGCTCACGAGGGGCCCCTCCCAAGGGGCCTGGCGATGCCACGCCGGGGATTGGGGACCCTCAAGCCCCAGCGCATTACTTACCCTGCCGCCCTGCCGCCACCCGGGCTGCTAGGGGCGCCACCGGTTATTTAGGGCGGGAGAACGGGCAGGACCCTCCGAGCCCCCAGTGACCTTTGAAGGCCCCCCGTGACAAAACGCTTGGGCCTAGGCTCCTGCTCGCCAGCACCCTCTCCTCAGCCCGCCCCTCCGCTCGCCGCACAGCCGGCACATCTGGACTGCCGGCCTCCTGGGGCTAACCCTAACCCTAGGTCGGCTCCCGAGGGGCCCATCCCAAGGGGCCTGGCGCCGCCACGTGGGTGATTGGGGACCCCCGAGCACCAGGGCTGAACTCACCCTGTCGCCCCGCTGCGACCCGGATTGCTAGGGGCACCATCCTCATTCGGGGCTGGGGAACGGGCAGGGCCCTCTGAGCCCCCGGTGACCTTCGAAGGCCCAACACGCCAAAACGCTTGGGCTCACGCTCCCGCTCGCCAGCGCCCTCACCTCGCCCCGCCCCTCCGTTCTCTGCACAGCCGGCGGATCGGGCCCGGCCTCCTTTGGGTTAACCTCAACCCTAGGTCGGCCCCCGAGGGACCCCTCCCAAGGGGCCAGGCGCCGCCACGCCGGGGCATTTGGACCCCTGAGCCCTACTCCAGACTCACCTTGCCGCCCCGCCGCCACCCAGGACGCTAGGGGCGCCACCGGTCATTCAGGGAGGGAGTACGGGCAGGGCCCTCCGAGCCCCCGATGACCTTCGAAGGCCCCCCGCACCAAAACGCTTGGGCCTAAGCTCCCGCTCGCCAGCGCCCTCACCTTGGCTCACCCCTCCCCTCGCCGCACAGCCGGCCAATTGGGCCTGCCGGCCTCCTTTGGGCTAACGAGAACCCTAGCTCGGCCCCCGAGGGACCCCTCCCAAGCGGCCTTGCAATGCCATGCCGGGTACTGGGGACCCCCGAGCCCGAGCTCCGGACTCACCCTGCCTCCCCGCCGCCACCCTGGCCGCTAGGGAGCCGCCGGGCATTCAGGGCAGGAGAACTTGCTGGGCCCTCCGAGCCCCCGGTGAGCTTCGAAGGCCCCCCATGCCAAAACGCTTGGGCCCACGCTCCCGCTTGCCAGCGCATTAACGTCGGCCCACCCCTCCGCTCGCTGCACAGCCGGCGGATTGGGCCCGCCGGCCTCCTTTGGGCTAACACTCACCATATGTTGGCCCCCGAGGGACCCCTCCCAAGTGCCTGGAGCCACCGCGCCGGGGATCGGGGACCACTGAGCCCCAGCTCCAGACTCATCCTGCCGACACGCCGCCACCCTGGCCGACAGGGGCGCCACCGGTCATTTCGTGTGTGAGAATGGGCAGGGACCTCCAAGCCCCCAGTGACAATCCAAGGCCCCCTGTGCCAAAACCCTGGGCCCATGCTCCCCCTCGCCAGCGCCCTCACCTCGGCCCGCCCCTCTGCTCGCCGCACAGCCGGCGGTTCGGGCCTGCCGGCCTCCTTTGGGCTAACCCTAAACCTAGGTCGGCCCCAGAGGAGCCCCTCCCAAGGGGCCTGGCGCCGCCACGCTGGGGATTGGGGACACCCGAACCCCACCGCCGGACGCACTCTGCCGCTCCTCACCACCCGGCCCGCTAGGGGCGCCGTCCTCATTCAGGGCGTTAGAACGGGAAGGGCCCCCCGGGCCCCCGGCCTCTTTCGAAGGCCCCCCGCGCCAGAAAGCTTGCGCCCACTCTCCCGGTAGCCAGTGCCCTCACCTCGGCCTGCCCCTCCGCTCGCCGCACAGCCGGCGGATAGGGCCCGCCAGCCTCCTGGGGGCTAACCCTATCCCTTCGTCGGCCCCCGAGAGGCCCCTCCCAACGGGCCTGGCACCGCAACACCTGGGTTTGCGGACCGCTAGCCCCAGCATCCGACTCACCATGCTCCCCCGCCGGCAACTGAGCCACTAGGGGCACCGCCGGACATTCAGTGTGGGAGAACGGGCAGGGCTTCTTGAGCCCCGGCGACCTTCGAAGGCCCCCCGCGCCAAAACTCATGGGCCTACGCTACCGCTCGCCAGCGCCCTCACCTCGGCCCTCCCCTCTGCTCACCGCACAGCCGGTGGATTGGGCCTGCGGCCTCCTGGGGGCTAACCATAACCCTAGGTCAGCCTCCGAGGGGCCCCTGCAAAGGGGCCTGGTGCTTCAACACCGGGGATTGGGAACCCCCCAACCCCAGCGACGGACTCACCCTGTCAGCCTGCCGCCATCCGGGCCCCAGGGGCGCCGCAGGTCATTCAGGGCGGGAAAACGGGCAGGGTCCTCCGATCCCCCGGCGACCTTCGAAGGCTTCCCGCGCCAAAACGCTTGGGCCCACGCTCCTGCTCTTCAGCGCCCTCACATCGGCCTGCCCCTCCGCTCGCCACACAGCTGGCAGATCGGGCCTGCCCGCCTCCTCGGAGCTAACCCTAACCCTAGGTTGGCCCCCCGGGGGCCCCTCCCAAGGGGACTGTCGACGCAACACTGGGGATTGATGACCCCCAGCCCCAGTGCTGGGCTCACCCTGCTGCCCCGCCGGCACCTAGGCAGCTAGGGCACTGCCGGTCATTCAGGGTGGGAGAATGGACAGGGCCCTCCCAGTCTCAGTGAACTTCTAAGGCCCCAGGCGCCAGAATGCTTGGGCCCATGCTTCCGCTCACCAGCGCCCTCACCTCAGCCAGCCCCTCTGCTGGCTGCACAGCCAGCGGATCGGGCCTGCGGGCCTCCTGGGGGCTAACACTAACCCTAGGTTGGCCCCCGAGGGGAACCTCCCAAGGGGCCTGGCGCAGCAATGCCAGGGATTGGGGACCCCTGAGCTCCAGCGCCAGACTCACCCTGTCACCCCGACGCCACCCGAGCGGCTATGGGCGCTGCCGGTCATTCAGTGCGGGAGAACAGGCAGGGCCCTTCGAGCCCCTGGAGACCTTCGAAGGTCCAACTTGCGAATACGCTTGGGCCCACACTCCTGCTCGCTAGCACCCACATCTCGGCCCGCCCTTCCGCTTGCCGCACACCCGGCAGATCAGGCCTGCTGGCATCCTGGGGGCTAACTCTAACACTTGGTCGGCCCACGAGGGGCCCCTCCCAAGGGGCCTTGCACTGCAACACCGGGGATTGGGGACACCCGAGCCCCAGCGCCAGACTCTACCTGCCGCCCTGCCGCCAACTGGCCCAGTAAGGGCGCCGCCGATCATTCAAGGAGGGAGAAGGGGCAGGGCCCTCTGAACCCCCTGCGACCTTCGAAGACCTCCTGCGCTAAAACGCTTGGGCCCACTTTCCTGCTCCCCAGCGCCCTCACCTCGGCCCGCACCTCCACTCGCCGCACAGTGTGCGGATTTGGCCTGACAGTCTTTTTGGGGCTAACCTTAACCCTAGGTCGTCGCCCCAGGGGCCCCTCCCAAGGGTCCTGGTGCCACTACGCCGGGGATCTGGTACCCCAAGCCCCAGAGCCAGACTCAACCTCCCACATCGCTGCCACCCGGGCCGCTAGGGGCGCCGCCGGTCATTCAGGGTGGGAGAACAGACAGGGCCCTGGAGAAACTGGCGACATTTGAAGCCTCCCGCGCCAAAATGCAGGGGCCCACCATCCCGCTCCCCAGCACCTTTACCTCGGCCCACCCACCTCTAGCCGCCTAGCCAGAGGATCATGCCTACCGGCCTAATGGGGTCTAAATCTAACCCTAGGTCGGCTCACGAGGAGCCCTCCCCAAGGGGCCTGGCACTGCAACACCAGGGATTGGGATTACCCGAGCCACAGCTTGGGACTCACTCTGCTGCCCCACCGCCAACGGAGCCTCTAGGGGCACGCCGGTTATTCAGGGTGTTAGAACGGGCAGGGCCCTCTGAGCTACCTAGTGACGTTCAAAGGCCCCTGCGCCAAAACGCTGGATACCATACTCCCGCTAGCCAGCGCCCTCACCTCGGCCCACTCCTCTGCTCGCCGCACAGCCGGCGCATTGGTCCTGCTGGCCTACTGAGGTCTAACCCTAACTCTAAACCCTAACCCCTAACCTTAAACCCTAAACCTTAACCCCTACCCCTACCCAAAATCTAACCATAACCCCTAATCCTTAAACCCTAAACCCTAACATTAACACTAAACCCTAAACCCTAACCCTAATCCCGAAGCCCTAAACAATAAACCCTTACCTTAACCACTAACCCCAAACCCTAACCCTACCCTTAACGCTACCCCTTCAGCTAACCCTACCCCTAACCCGTAAACTAACCCTAAATCTAAACCTAACCCGTACCCTAACCTGTACCCTAACCTTAACCCTAAACCCTAAACCCTGACCCTAACCCATACCCTAAATCGTACCATAACCTGTACCCTAACCCAACCCATAACCTAACCCTAACCCGTACCCTAACTGTAACCCTAAACCCTAAACCGTAACCCGTACCCTACCCTAACCAGTACCCTTACCTTAACCTTAACCCATACCCTAACGCGTACACTAACCCATACCCTAACCTGTACACTATCCCAAACCCGGACCCTAACCCATACCCTAACCCATACCTAACCCTAACCTGTACCCTAACCTGTACCCTAACCCATACCCTAACCCTAAACCGTACCCTATACCTATCCCTAACCCGTTCCCTAACCCGTACCCTAACCCTAACCCTAAACCGTAACCTAACCTGTACCATAACCCTAAACTGTAACCTAACCCTAACCCGTACCCTAACCTGTACACTAAACCGTACCCAAATCCGTACGACAACACTTACCCTAAACCGTAACCTAACACGTACCCTAAACTATACCCTAATGCGTACCCTAACTCGTACCCTAACCCTAACCCATACCCTAAACCTAACCCGTACTCCAACCCTAACCCCAACCCTAACCCCAAACCCTAAACCCTAACCCGTACCCTAAACCCTAATCTGTACCCTAACCCATAACCTCTAACCTGTAACCCCTAAACCCAACCCTAACCCGTACCCTCTCCTTCCCCTAACTCTAACCTCTACCCTCACCCATACCCTAACCGTAACCCATACCCTAACCTGAACCCATACCCTAATCCATACCCTAACCCCGGGGATTGGGTACACCTGAGCACCACCACGGGACTCAACCTGCCAGCCCTCAGGAAACCATGCCCCTTGGGGCGCCATAGAGCATCCCATGCAGGAGAACTGGTAGTGCCCCCCTGAGCCCCCAGCGATCCTCGGCGGCCCCATACACCCCAACCCTGAGGCCCACGCTCATCCCACCCCACGCCTTCCCTTCAGCTTGCCACCGAGCTCATCGCAGAGCCGGCAGATCAGGCCTGCCGGGTTCCTGGGGCCTACACCTGACCCTGGGTCCGCTGGGTAGGGCCCCTCCCCTGGGGCCCGGTGCCGTAGCCCCAGGGACTGGGGAAACCTGAGCCCCACTGCAGGACAAAGCCTGCCAGCCCGCAGGAAACCGTGCCCCTTGGGAGGCTATAGAGCATTCAGGGCGGGAGAACCAGGAGGGCCCCCAGAGCCCCCGGCGAATTTGGTGATCCCTAAACCCAACCTTGAAGTCCATGCTCACCCCAGCCTGCACCCTCACCTCAGCCCATGGCAGAGCTCGCCACATAGTGGGCAGATCTGGCCTGCGGGGTTCCTGGGCGCCAACCCTAACCCTAGTTCATCTGTGGAGGGGCCCCTCCCCAGGAGCCTGGAGCCGCAGCCACGGGGATTCGGGACACCTGAGCCCCACAGCAGGACTCAGTCTGCCACCCCACAGGAAACCATGCGCCTTGGGAGGCCATAGAGCATTCAGGGCGGGAGAACCAGGAGGGCACTCCTGAGCCACCAGCGAACTTTGGCGGCCTCCCACACCCCAACCCTGAGGCCCACGCTCACCCTCCCCACACCCTCACCTCAGCCCGTGTAGCTAGCCATACAGCCAGCAGATCGGGCCTGCGGGGCTCCTGGGGCCTAACCCTAGCCCTAGGTCGGCCGCAGGTGTGGGGGCCTCCCCAGGAGCCTTACACCGCAGCCCCGGGGAATTGGGATACCTGTACCCCACCAGAGGACTCAGCTTGCCACCTGACAGGAAACATTGCCCCTTGGGGCTCTATGGAGCCTACAGGGCACGAGAACTTGGGGAGGCCCTCAGAGCCCGTCCCCACATTTGGCAGCCCACCGTGCCCCAACCTTGAGGCCCATGCTCAACCTCCCCCATGGCCTCCTCTCAGCCCTCCACAAAGCTCACCTCACAGCCTGCAGATTGTCCCTGCCGGGCTCCGGGACCCTAACCCTTACCCTAGGTTGGCCACAGAGGGGCCCCTCCCCAGGGTCCTGGCACCACAGTCCGGGGGATTGGGGACACCCAAGCCCCACCGTAGGACTCAGCCTGCAGCCCACAGTAAACTGTACCATTTTGGTGCACAACAGAGCAGTCAGGGCAAGAGAATTGGGGCACCCCCTGAGAGCCCCTTCTGGTGAACCCCGACCTTTGTGAGCCCTTCCGGATGAAACCCCAAGGCTCACACTCACCCGCCCTTGTGCCCTCATCTCACTCGGCCTGGGAGCTCTCTGAGCACTGGGCAGTTCAGACCTGCTGTCCTTGAGGCCTAACCTAACCCTGGGTCTTCTGCTGAGGGTCCCTCCCCGTTTGCCTGCCTCCAAGGCACCAGGCATTGGGCTCACCTCTGCACGACTAGAAGACTCAGCCTGCCCCACATCAGGAAACTGTCCATTTGGGGCTGCAGCAAGGATTCATAGGAAAATCAGAGGGTCCCCCTCAGCCCATCCCAGGCAACCCCACTTTCAGAGATGTCCCCGGATCCAATTAGTAGCTTCACACTGAACTTGCTCTCCACGGAGATCTTTTGAAATTCTCCACAATTCCAACTGATGGCATTATCCAGCTTCAGTGCCTTACCCAGCTTTAGCTCTTGAGATGGATTAAAATGGGAAGTCACTTCACTGATGACGACGTACTGGTGACCAAAAGATACATGCATAAATGCTTCATATCACTTGGCTTCAGGGAAATGCAAATCTAAACCCCTATACATGCCATATCACACGAGGCCAAATATCTAAAAATAAGAAGACATGAAACTATACATGTTGGAGAGGATGTGGAGAAACGGGAAACCTCTTACACCCCTATACGAATGCAGTCCGGTACAGCCACTCCTGAAAATGGTACGGAGTTTCCTCAAGAAGTTATAAATAAAGCTACCCTATGTCCCAGCAATTGCACTACTGGGTATTTACCCCAAAGCGACAGGTACTGAAGACGGGACACATGCATCACAGTGTTCATAGCAGCAATATCCATAATAGACAAGCTGTGGAAGGAGTGCAGATGACCATGGATAGATGAATGGATAAAGAAGATGTGGATCATATATATAATGGAATATTACTCAGCCATCAGAAAGGATGAATACTTACCATCACACTGACCTGGGTGGAGCTGGAGGGTATTATGCTGAGTGGAATAAGTCAATGAAAGAAAGACAATGATCATATGCTTTCACTCCTATGTGGAATATCAGAAACAAGGAAGAGGACCATAGGGGAAGGAAGGGAAAATAGAATGGGAAGTCATCAGAGAGGGGGAAAACCCATGATGGACTCTTAACTATCACAAGAAACTGATGATTGTTGGAGGAGAAGTTGGGGGGGGTAACTGGGTGAGTAGCATTAAGGAGGTCACACGATACAATGAGCACTGGGTGTTACACACGATTGAAAATTTATTGAAGACTGCATCTGAAACTAATGGTGTACTGTAAGTTGGCTAATTGAATTTAAATTAAAGAACAAAAGACCTCGAATAAACAATCCTAAACATTTCTATGGAACCACTAAAGATTCTGAACAGCCAGTGCAATGTGGAAAAGAAAAACAAAGCTGGAGGACTCACAATTTCAGATTTCAGGTTATACTACAAAGCTGCAGTCATCCTAACAAGACAGTATGGCAGAAAATAGACACAGCGACCAAAGGAACAGGATACAAGTTCAGACAGAAACCCACAATTATGTGGTCCATGAATCTTCCACAAAGCAAGCAACGATATCAAAAGGGAAAAGGACAGTCTCTACAACAAATGGTGTTGGGAAAACTAGACAGCTACGCACAAAAGAATGAAATTAAACTGCTTTCTTACACAATACAGACAAACACAAAACAGTTTCAAGACCTCAATATGAGACCTGAATCCATAAAAATCCTACAGGAGGGAAGACAGTAACTTCTTGACATGGACCATACCAACGTTTTTCTGGACTGTGTCCTGACAAAGGAAATGAAAGCAAAAATAAACTATTGGGAATACAGTAAAATAAAAAGTTTCCACACGGCAGAAGAACAATGAAAACGTAAAAATAATAAGACAACCTACTCAAAGGGAGAAGATATTTGCAAAGATCATATGCAATGAAGGGATAGTGTCCAAAACATATAGAACTGATCCTACTCGACCCCCCAAAAAACAAATAATCCAGTTAAAAAATAGGCAGAAGACATGGACAGACATTTCTCCAAAGAAGAAATACAAATGGCCAACAGTCCCGTGAAAAGATGTTCACCATCACCCATCATCAGGAAAATGTAAATCCAAAGGACAATGAGGTAATACCTCAAACCTGTCAGAATGGCTAACATCAAAAGCACAACAAAGAGCAGGTGTTGGGAGGATGTGGATAAAGGGGAATCCTCGCGAACTGTGGGTGGGAATGCAAACTGTGGTGGCCACCGTGGAAAACAGTACGAAGGTTCCTCAAAAAATTAAATATAGAACTACCCTATGATCCAACAATCACACTACTCCTATTTACACAAAGAATAGGAAAACAGTAACGTAAAAGGATACGTGCACCCCTATGTTTCTTGCACCATTATTTACAATATCACAATATGGAAGCAACCCAAGTGTCTGTAGAAAAATTGACAAATGAGATGATAGATGTGTGTATTCACACACACACACACACACACACACACGGACACACACGGACACACACACACACACACACACACACACACACACACATACACACACACAATGGAGTATTACTCGGCTTGAAAAAGAATGAAACCTTGCCATTTGCAGACACATGGATGGAGCTAGAGAGTATTATCCTAACTAAAATCAGGCAGAGAAAGAAAAATCCCATACGATGTCACTCTAATGGGGAACTTAAGAAACAAACAAAAATAAATAACTAAAAGAGAAAAAGGAGATACACCAAAATACAAACTCTTAACAATAGAGAACAAACGGATGGTTACCAGAGAGGAGGTGGATAGAGGGATGAGTGAAATAGATGAAGGGGATTAAGAGGACGCTTTTCTTGATGACCACTGAGTAATATATAATTACTGAATCATTCTATTGTACACCTGAAACAAATGTAACACTGTATGTTAGCTCTACTGGAATTAAAATAAATTTTTTAAAAGATTTTTCTTTCAGGTACCTCTTTGAAAAATCTTTTCCTGTGCAATGTGCATAAACCCTACTTGGGAGGATTCACTCTACAATAATTATTCACTCCATGCCTCAAATTCAGTTTTCACTGAGTTCTTATCGTGGATCCCAGCCCGCGGGAGCCATGGTCCTTTTCAGTCCAGGCTCAGCACCTATGCATTCAAGATTGGAAGTAGAGACACATGTCACTTCACAGTCCAGAAAGCTATTATTGTTTCTGTTTCAGTGTGAGAGAGTCACAGACTTTGGGACAGGTTTCAGAGCAGGTTTATTATGGATACTGGATCTCTACTTCAATGTTCATTGCCTGGATCCCTTTGGCTAATAGGTTTCCTGTGGATGGGCTTGCTTCCAAGCACATACATGGAAGATGCAAAGGTGGGTGGGCTTGCTGCGGGACAGGAAGAAGACCAAAATCAGACAAGGGTCAGACCCCTTCCCTGATCCAGGAACTGCTACGGGAAAGGGTACGGGAGGTAGAATCCATGCGAAACTCCAAGGTCACCAGCTGAACACAGGAGGCACAGGTCAAGGGATCTGGAGGTGCAGGGGTTGAAGGCTGCTCTGAGCTACCTCTGGGAGGAAGGGAGGGAAGGAATGAGAAGGAGATACTGCCTGCCCCTGGCCCATGCCAGCTGCCCACCGCTCCGACACGCATCAGTCTACACAGCTGACACAGCTTGGGCTCAGGATGGGCTGTCTTGGGTCCCTCAATCCTCAGTGGGACAGCTGGCCCCAGGGCTCAGAGACATGCTGAGGGAGATGAGAGGGAAAGCTGCCCCACCCAGGTCATCCCCTCCTTGAGCAGACTGCCCTTCAGAACTGCTAAAAAAAAAACCACTAACGGGGTTGAAAGACATGCCATGGATGAACTAAGGCATAGAGATATGTAAAATAACATTCATTTTTAAGTTCAGAGCTGTCATCTCAGGAAGTGGGGAGAGTTTCCCTGAAGAAGACTGAGGGGAGGGGAGGCCATGCTGAAAAGGGAGACATGGCTCTCCTGATTGGGGACCTGCAGCCCCCTTCCAGGGCAGGGTATCAACCTCGCATCACACGAGATCCATGGAAGTGTTCCATCAGGGCCAGATGTTTGTCTCGAGAAGGGTACCCTGTCATCGGACTGCACAGGGCACCAGGGACGAGGGCCAGATGGAGGACGGACAATACTCCAGAGGCCATGGGGCAAGAACAGAGGCACATGACCTTGAAGATGATGATGAAAAGCATGAGGTGGCAGCACGGAGCCAGCCTGAAAGTAACATGGGAGCAGTGCCCACAGCTACACTAACTGGGTGCCTTCTGTGTCAGGTGTGGCTGACTTCAGTGGGCTCCAGACTACTCCTGACCACAAGTCTAGGAAGTGTGCACCACCCCAGCCTCCTCTCCCCTTGCAGCTGCTAGGAATCACGGTCACAGACCCTGGTCAGCTTTCATGGAAACCAAGCAGTGGCTCCCCCGCACGCTGCACCTCTGGTGGTGGTCCAGTGCGACCCTCATGCCAGGCCAGACACTGATGTCTACCTGTTTCCACACAAATCCACAGACAGGAGGGTGTCCCTGAATTCCACAGCACCTGATGAGACAGATCCACAGAACCCAACACCCAGTGGGTGACTTGGGACCTCACCTATGGTCATGGAGCTCACCATACCCCATTTCTGTCACTTCCCACAGAAAGCCTGGTTCTGATCCCCCACAATACCATACATCCTGGTTGCTGACCTGGGGTCATGCCATAAACCCACATGGCACCTTTCTTTTAGAGAAGGCTATGCCTACACCTCCTAGAAAATATTTCTAATGAAGTACAAGTCCATCAGGACTATGGTGTGAACAGTAGCACACAGCCTGCATGGTAGTAGTCAGTAATTCTAACAAGGGTTAACCCCAACTCCCGTCTCACAAAACCTTCCTCCATCCCCACTGAACTCATGGTATGCCTCAAAAAACCCTCCAGGAAACAAACCTTTCATCTGAATGCTCTCTTCACCTTCTGCTTCAAATCTTGTCCAACCACAATGATATGAAACTAGAAATCAGTCTCAAGAAAAAAATGGGACAGTCAAAAATAGGTGGAGATTGGGGGGCCTGGGTGGCTCAGTCGTTAAGGATCTGCTTTCAGCTCAGGTCGTGATCCCAGGATCCTGGGATCTAGCCCCGAATCAGGCTCCTTGCTCAGTTGGAAGCCCGCTTCTCCCTCTCCCACCCCCCTGCTTGCGTTCCCTCTCTCGCAGTCTCACTCTCTGTCAGATACTCAAATAATCTTAAAAAAATATGTGGAGACTTAACAACATGCTACTGAACAACCAACAGTCAAAGAAGAAAACAAAAAATTTTTAGAAGTACCTTGACACTGATGCAAAAGACAACCTACAAAAACTTATGGGATGCAGCAAAAGTAGCTTTATGGGGGACATTCGTAGCAATTCAAGTCTTCATCAATCCATGAGAATGCTCTCCAATAAACAACCTGATTTATGTGGTAAAGAAGTAGAAAAAAAAAACAACAAACAAAGCCCCAAATTAGTAGAAATAAGGAAATAACAAAAAGGAATGCATAAATAAATCCAAAGGAGACTAAAAAGACAAAAAAAAAAAAAAACAACGAAAATGAGAGCTGCCTTTTTTGGAAAGATAAACAAAACTGACAAACTTAGCTAGACTCACCAAGAAAGACAGAGGACTCCAATACAATCAGGAAAGGAAGATAATGGATTCCTGTCTCATATCAAAATCAAAAGAACTCTTCAACCTTGGACACAACAACTTCTTGCAAGCCACGTCTCTAAAGGCAAAGGAAATAAAAGCAAAAATGAACTATTGGCACTTCATCAGGATAAAAAGCTTCTGCTCGGCAAAGCAAACGATCAACAAAACAAAAAGGCAATCTATGGAATCGAAGAAGATATCTGCAAATGATATTACAGATAAAGGGCTGGTATTCAAGATCTATAAAGAACTCCTCTAACTCGACACCCAAAAAATGGGCAGAAGACACAAAGAGATACTTCTCCAGAGGGGAAACACAAATGGCCAACAGACACATGAAAAAATGCTCCACATCACTTGCCATCAGGCAAATACAAATCAAAACGACAATGAGATACCACCTTACACCAGATAGAATGGTTAAAATTAACAAGGCAGGGGGCATCTGGGTGGCACAGCAGTTAAGTGTCTGCCTTCGGCTAGGGGCGTGATCCTGGCATTATGGGATCGAGCCCCACATCAGGCTCCTCCGTTATGAGCCTGCTTCTTCCTCTCCCACTCCCCCTGCTTGTGTTCCCTCTCTCGCTGGCTGTCTCTATCTCTGTGGAATAAATAAATAAAATCTTGAAAAAAATTAACAAGACAGGAAATAAAAAAAGTCAGAGAGGATGTGGAGAAAGGGGAGCCCTCTTACACTACTCGTGAGAATTCAAGCTGGTACAGCCACTTTTGAAAACAATATGGAGGCTCCTCAAGACGTTAAACACAGAGATATCCTACGACCCACCAATTGTACTACTGGGTATTTACCCCATAGACACAGAGTAATGAAAAGAAGGGGCACCAGTATCCCAATGTTCATAGCAGCAATGTCCATAACAGCCAAACTGTGGAAGGAGCCATGATGTCCTTCAGCAGATGAATGGACAAAGATGATGTGGTCATCTGTACAATGGAATATTACTCAGTCATCAGAAAGGATGAATACCCACCATTTGCACCAACGTGGATGGACCAGGAGGGGATTATGCTAAGTGAAATTAAGTCAAGCAGAGAAAGACAATTATCATATGGTTTCACTCCTATGTGGAATGGAAGGAATAGCATGGAGGACATTAGGAGAAGGAAGGGAAAAGTGAAGAGGGGGAATGAGAGGGGGAGATGAACCATGAGAGACTATTGACACTGGGAAACAAACTGAAGGTTGCAGAAAGGGAGGGGTAGGGGAATGGGTTATCCTGGTGATGGGTATTAAGGAGGGCACGATTCATAATGAGCACTAGGTGTTATATGCAAACAATGAATCATGGAACACTACATCAAAAACAAATGAAGTACTGTAGGGTGACTAACATCATTTTAAAAAAAGAGAAAGATATGAAATCCATAAAGGAAAACTGTCACTATTTGCAAATGACATGAAATCCCGAAAGATTCCACAAAAAAAAAAAAACTGTTAGAATAAAAAAATTCAAGAAAGCTGCAGGATATAATGTCAATATACAGAGACCTGTTGTCTTTATTTTTTTTCAGATTTTATTTATTTATTTGACAGGAAGAGAAAAACCACGAGCAGGGGGAGTGTCAGAAAGAGGGAGAAGCAGACCCTTGCTAAGCGGGGGCCCAGCACGGGGCTCAATCCCAGAACTCTGGGATCATGACCTGAGCTGAAGGCAGATGCTTCACCTATGGGGCCACCAAGATGACCCAACTTCTTGCATTTCTGTATATTGATGACACATATCGTAAAGAGAAATTTAAAAAGCAATGCCATTTACAATTGCATCAAAAAAATCTAGGAATAAAAGTAACCAAAAATGAGAAAGACATAGTACACTTAACACATGGCAGAAAAGAAATGAAAAACATATCTGTCGAGGGGGGCGGAATGTATGGGTCAAAGATTTGGAAGGCAACACAAACAAATGGAAGCATACGCCATGCTCCTTAACTGGAAGAGTTAATTATGTGAACATGTCCATCGTACCCAAAGCAATCGACAGATGTGATGAAATCCCTATCTGAATTCCAGTGGCATTATTCGAGGAAATAGAAAACAGTCCTCAAACTTGGATGGAGTCACTAAAGACCCCAAATACCCAAAGGAACCTGGAGAAAGAAAGGTGCAGTCAACACACTCCTGGATTTCAAGGTAGATTACAAAGCTGTTGTCATCAAAACAGGATGGTACTGGCAGAAACACAGACACCAGGTCAGTGGAACAGAACAGAAAGCTCAGAAACTTACCCACACGTAGATGATCCTAACTTATGACACAGCAGCAGAAGATATGCCATGAGGGAAGGACTGTTTCTTCAGTGAGCGGTAACAGGCAAACTGGACACTAAATGCAGAAGAATATAGCTGGGTCACTTTCTTACACCACACACAAAATTTTTAATGGATGAATGATTTGAACATAAGATCTGAATCCATAAACCTCCAAGAAGACACAGGTACTAAGTCTCTCGACATTGGTTTTGGCAAAGAGTCTTCAGATCGGACACCAAATGCAAAGACAACAAAAGCAAAAATAAACCAGTGGAACAACATCAAACTGAAATCTTCCACACGGCAAAAGAAACCAGCAAAAACTTAAAAGGCCACTGACCCAATACGAAAAAAATATCTGTGAATCATATGTGTGAGAAGAGGCTAATATCCAAAATACACACAACACTCATACAAATCAAAACAAACAAACAAAAAAAGGTATAAAAATGGGGGGTATATGTGAATACATACTTTCCAAAGATGGCACACAGGTGCCAACAGATAGAAAAAGTTGTTCGACATCACTAATCATCGTCAGGGAAACATCAGTCAAACCCACAATCGGCTATCCCCTCACAACTGTTGGAACAGCAATTGTCCCAGAGACAGACAAAAAGTGGGGTCATGGGTGTGCAGACGAGGAGACACTGTGCACTGTTGGTGGGAATGGAAATTGGTGCAGCCACTGTGACAAACGGTATGGAGGTTCCTGAAAAAATAAATACAACTACCCCATGACCCAGTAATGGCTCTAATGAGTATTGATTCAGAGAACACAAAAATACTGCCTCAAAAAGACAGATGCACTCCCACATTCACTGCAGCATTATTCACAAGAACCAGACATGGAAACACAGACCTTGGGGGCCTTATGCCAAGTAACTCAGACACAGAAAGACCACTACCAGATGCTCTCATGTACATTCCACGAGGAATAAACAAATACTGAACGCATAGATACTGAGAGCAGATTGGTAGGTGCCAGATTCGGGGATGGGGTGGTAGAAACGGGTGAAGGTGGTCCAAGTCTCAATGTTTGAGTGAGAAAATCCGACAGTCATGAAATGTTCTGTCCAGCATGGAGACTAAAACTAACCCCACAGCATGGGGTATAGGTTTCCCTGCTCTTCAAAAGTACAGGACTTCTGACAAACCTTGCACAGCAGAAATGGTGTCAAGAAGGAATGGCCATTAATTTACACGGAACATTTAGTGTGCTCAGACTCCAAAATTCCTTCTCTTTGATTTTTCTTAGGCCTCAGGACACAAGTTTCTAACGGAGGCCCAGCATAAATGAAGATAAAGCACAGCAGAGGCTCACAGACACCATTCAAAGTGCTGGTGGCTGGATGCGGAGAGCGGTTCCCAGCAGAAGGAGCTGGTTAGGGTGCATGCCACCTCTGTTGTGCTTTTCCCCAAAACAGATGCTGAACGCGATTCTCACTGTTCACCTTTTTTCATAAGAGGAAAATCCTCTTCAGGTATCTTCCTCTTACTGAAGCTGGGTAATAAATGTAGTTCTTTCAAGAATGCCCAGTGTCTTACTGTGAACGTTCAAAAAGTGGGGGATAATTGTACTTAAGCAATGCTGAGGGAGGAGATGTGAAAGGTTCTTCCAGACACAAACCTCAGCAGATCCACTGGGAAAGGTACCTTCCTCAGCATGCAGAACACGGACTACCTCCTACCCCCAGAAACCCTCTCCTTCCCCTCAATCAGCACAACCCACAACAGCTGGGAGTTACCCCAATTCCTCCATTCTCCTGCTTCTAATAGCTAACCCATCAGCAAATCCTGTGAGCTCCATCTTCAAAATAGACCCAGAATAGGTCTAACCACTCCATCCAAGGCCACTTGTCTGGTCCACAGTGGCTGAGTAACTGGAAAAGCTTCGTCATTGACCTACTTGCCATCTTCAACCCTCTGTCATCTGTTCTCAACACTGTAGCCACGATGGCCCAGTGAAACAGGGTCTCATGGGTTTATAGCCCTGGAATGGCTTTCTGTCACCCTCTGTCACCTCTCTGAGCTCATGTCCTAAGCTGTCTCCTGTGGCCACAGGGCCTTCTTGCTGCTCCTGGACATACCTGGAATTCTCCTGCCCCAGAGCCATTGCACATGCTTTCCCTTTTGTTCAGAATGCTCTTGATGTGTTCTCACTCACCTTCGGAGAAGTCTGAATTGGAGTGACAGGGACAGAAGATGAGGCTGTGTGTGTTGGGTGAGGCTGGTGGCCCAGAAGAAGGTTCTCTGCCAGCTCTCCGCCTGTGCCTCCCTTGTCCTCAGCCAGGAACTTGCACACAGCCCTCACCTGTCACAAGTCTCACCCAGGAGACCCACAGCCACCCCTGGAGCCCACCCTGAACACACCCTGCTGCAGAATGCATTCAGCTCTCCTCTCGGACCCCTGCCAGCTTTACCCAGACCTGCAACTCCCCCATCTCCTGCAAAGCTCCCGGATTCCGCCTCTTCTTCCAAAATCACACTGGCGCAAGGCTTTCATGAGAAAGCTATAACGCTAACTAATGAAAGGTTCACACCTACTTTCCCCTTCTGTTGCCTTTCTCTCCACCTTCTTTCCTACCTGTGCAAACTGTAACATATCAGTGGAACATGAACATGCTCTGAGACCTGAATCTTTCATTGCAGCTTTCTGAGGACTCCTTATGTGATAAGCAACTAGTGTATCCTACAACAGGGTGTTTTACAAATATCATCTATAGAAGACTACAGCTCAAATCACTACAATTTTACCTCACTCTTCATGAAGCAGAACACTTTTTCCTTTCTTCTTTTATTAAATTCCAGTTAGTTCACATGCGATGGAATATCCGCTTCAGGAGTAGGATTTAGTGATTCCTCACCTGCAAGGTCCCCTTCAAGCAGAACATTATCTGCGGGCAATTTCATAAGAGGAAACAAAACCTCTGGGAGATGCACCCAGGGTTAGGCAAGCAGTTGCAGACTTCACCCCAAGGCTCCTGACGCCAAGCCCCTTGAAGCCACCGCATGCCACTATCCAAAAGAATTCCCAGACTCTCCTTCTGATTCCACCACCAAAGAAACTACAGAGAGAATATGGCACCTCAAAATATCGAGATAATACATTTAGTAAAACTAGAAAGTCAAACTGAACTTTTAAACAGGAACAGGCCGCTTTGGATAATTTTGAATTTTCCCTCCACCCTAATTTTAACTCTTCTGATGAATAAACTAATCAATGATGAAACATCACCTTTGTCAAATGACATCACCCAAGTCTGTATCAGATGAATAAAGCCACCTAACTCTAGATGCTGGCCACTCAACCATATCTTAGGCCCAATTGAATAAACACTGTTAGATGAAGGAACAAATTAGATGTTACAAACAGGCACAGAGTGAATCTCA